>NC_142770.1:11049112-11409112 GCF_988280905.1 Pimephales promelas | reverse complement strand
TAACATTTGTTCATAGAAGACTAGACTTACTGTTGTATTAGGAACACTGCTTTTGTGTTCATCTTATGACCATTATAGACCGAACAGACAGCTGAGGCCCTAATAAGGTGCCATTACGGAGAGGCGTCCGGATGTCAAAAATCCCAGCTGTGTTATGTTGGAGAGGTCGAAGGTTATCAAAGCTGCATTATCCCAAGTGTCATTGTCAATTTTTACTGTAGCTCAAATAGTATAGTGTTGGCGTTTGCAACGTCAAGGTCATGGGTTCGATTCCCAGGGAAAGCAAGAACTGATCAGAATGTAAATGTGTACTTTGAAATGCAATGTAAGTCACTTTGGATAAAAGCGTCGGCCAAATGCATAAATATAAATGGAAATCTTTTCACACTCCAACTGCAGAGTCGATATGTGAATTATGCTAAACTATGACAGTTGATTTTTCACTAGCACTTGTGATAGTAAGCAGTACAGTGTGATGCTAACTGTAATGTTGGCTAATAACTTGTTATTTGTTTTACACATATTTTTATACAATTCTGCACTGCTTTAGGGATCAATTTTAGGTTTGTGACATAAATGGCATGTTTATGTACAGTAATTCCAATAATTTGGGGCATTGCAACCCAGATAGCAAACTGACATTGAATCAACGTGGAAATATGACATCGAAACAACGTTGATCTGACATTGTTTTGCTCATCGAATTAACGTTGAACCAACGTCAGACGCGTCATTCTTTCAAAACTAACGGAAAATCAACTTGAAATCAACGCGTTGTTTCAACGTTATGAAAGCAAACCAATTTTCGATTTTCATTTAGCTTTGAAGAATGCCGCGTCTGACGTTGGTTCAACGTTAATTCGATGAGCAAAATCAACGTGTCAATGTCATGAGAGACGTCGTTTCCACGTTGATTCAATGTCAGTTTGCTGTCTGGGAAGTTCCTTTAGTAATTAGTAATTGGCTTTTCTTGGCTACTAGCAGAGCACTAGCACAGCCAAAAGCACAAGGTTAATTGATTGTTTGCAAAAGCCACACCCCCTAGTTATTGTTGCTACTTCCATCAAACAAACGGTCAAACACGACTAGCGTGACAGATTGCCATGATGGGAAGAGGTATACCCGTGTATTCAAAATATAAAAATACGCAATGAAGGAGAAACGCCTACTGTCAAGGCTAATGCTAACCGAAAGGCAAGCGAAATCTGCGAAACCCTATGACCTGTACCTCAAATGCAACCAGCACAGCCTAGAAGATTTGATAAGCTGGTTCAGTGGCTAATTATATAACTCGTGCTGCATATTTAGTAATTTTGCCTCAGATTTAGTATACATTCGCTTTAACAAGTAGGTTGTTCATTACCACTGCAACCGCTTGCGTGTCATGCTGAATGCGATTTTCGTGTTTAAAAAGTAACTATACATAAGAGACGGAAAGATGCAGATAACCACACATTATTTAAGATTATTTCTATTCGTTACGATATTGAGATGAACTGATGTTGCCAAGTAAGCTTCATGCTTTCCCCGTTGCGAACGTGCACTCCTTTAAAGGGTACATGTCATGCTTTTAAATCATTCATTTTTACTTATAAATCATACATTTGTGGTCTATATAAAGCATAACTGCAATGCTTGGGTCTGAATTCCTCATCATTATAGCTCCACAGGCCTCTTTTCTACCCCTTTTCTGATGTGCGTCTGTGAGCGACCTGTTTCAATGCGTCCCCTTTAAATAAAAAGGAGTTGCGTCTTTCCCCGCCCTCTCTCCACGTCGCTGAGTTCACGGTCGGTTCAACTCTCCACGTTCGGCCATTATTGTAGTTTGATAAGAGATATACGATTACTATAGCTTCAAAGAACATTTTTATTCACACGTTAACAAAATGTCAATAACGGAAGACTTGTCCATCAAGCCTAACACATTCGAGCCAGAGCGAGCGATTTGAAAAAGACGACGACGAACCTGCAGAACAACGTCTTCATATGAATGCAGTGGTATGTAAGTTAAGTTAAGTTAACTATGTTGTGTTATTAGTGAAAGTTGACTATGTTCTCTTGTTAAAACAAGCACACTGACAAGATAAATGACTATGGTCTAATCTTACCACTAAAAATCTGTATTGATAATAAAATGATAACTTACGTTTAGAAAAGCATCAGCAAACACAGCAGCTAAACGATAGAAGGAATTTACCCCTCATTCAGACGAAGTCGATCGGCAAACCCTTCTTTATACTGGCGGAGGTTGTTGAAGTGGGGATCCTTGAAGTGCTTCAGGTCACTACATCCAACATTTTGACTAGCCCTCTCGTAACTTCTGCATCATTGAGCTTGGACTACAAAATCGGAGCGAGAAATAATAATGGCGGATTGCTCGAAGTGTTGGGCCGGTAGTCGATGTCCTTATTTGTCAGTTCCGCTGCAAATACTGTGACGTAATTGTTCAAAAAACGTAATAGAGAACAGAACAATCTGAACAGGTTGAAAAATACGACCAAAACAGAATATAAAGATATAAACGAATAATTTCATGTTTTCAGGATTTTGCATGTAGCTACGGGTGCTGCGCTGCTAGTTGACTGCGGCTCATTTTCCCCCAAGAATATCATGTTAACAACAACCCTTTTAGAAAACGTTAATCTGTGGATCCCTTTGATCTGCTTTCTCCATGTTTCTTTGACTAATCTCAGTGTCTCAGTCAGAGTTAACCATGTTCGACACATTTAACTGGGAGTGGGGCCATCCACACTGTTTTATCCATTGAAGGCACCGCTCACGTTGTGTTTTCGGCTTTGGAAACTGAAAGAACACAACTTCTCCAGGCAATCTCTTGGGGTACCTTTACAACGCTTGGAGTCTACCATCTCTACCGAGTCTACAGTACCAAACTCTACCATCGCTCTCTACCTTAGGAACAAAATGCATAGATAAATGACATTATCCTTGGACTCCGTCCTTCGGGACTCAAGTTGTGCTCAGCAATTTGGGAAGCATTTAGGATCCTTGCATAATTTATTGACTGTGCATCTGCCGGGCAATTGAAACATTTATGAGAAAGAGCAAAGAGGTATCTGAAGGAAGTGATCTCCTCCCTGCCGCAAGCAACACATGCCAACGTCAACAAGCTGTCCATCAATCTACATGGGTCTCCCACTTTAGGTGATACATGAGCTAGATTGATTTTGGTTTCCTGAGTTTAGTTATGTTCAATAATTTATGGAACAGTTGAAGAGTTCACACATTTATTTGAGACACAAAATGGTGAAGAAAAAACTTGACTGGTTTGGATTGCCGCCCATAACTATTTGTAAGCATGACATAAAGCTCAAAACATCCTACTTCTTGACCAGGGTTTCCGTTGTCCGGTATTACCAGACATTGGCCGGAAAAAAAATGAAATGAACGACAAAATTAAATCTCTTTGTGTAAAAATCCCGCCCCCTTAACATAATATGAATTTAAGAAAAAGACTAAAATACATAAAGCAAAAATACAACAACCTTTGGCTATGCTATAAAGGAACAGGCTCTATCGTTTGAAAGTTCTTAAACAACATCGCGTGCTGCATTTCAAATAAAGCGCATGCCTAAAACGGCTGTAATATAGACCTAAACAACGAACGATAATTGAGATGTTTTAAATATGGCCAGGCCCAGGCAGGCTATAAACAATCATTTTGATGTATCCCTCAGTTTTTAAAAGAAGTAAAAATGGTGATTACAATAGAAGTCTATGTGGCAAGTAATTTCTGAGGGTTTAATGTAAAGCGATTACTATAATTATTCCTTTAAAACATGTTATTTCAGCTAGCCTATATAATGTAAATATGCGATTTACATACTGCTGTTATTAGCAGCATTGTTTGAATATTATTCTCTCAGCTACAATTTAAGATTATGGTGATATTCTCTTTGCTTTGAGTTAAAGGTCCACCGCAAATCAGCCATGGTTGGATCAACACATTAGTGTAGAGGTTACTCAATGACTTATGGGTCACAACTGCTGCAAATGGGGATCGAGTGGTTGCTCTGTGCATTAAAACAATTGAAAAGCCAAATACAAATGCTGGCAGTGAGATTTATTCAGCCTGCAGGGGAAGTGGCTAATGTTTCTGGGAAGCTGAATAGTGCAAATACAATTTTACAGTGCAAACATAATGAAGTCAGACCGAATGCACACCCATATGATTCAATGCTCATTCACTTTATTTCAAGCAGTCGATATGTATAGTCGACAGCTTATAAATATACACCACACTTGTAAGTTGATCCTTTGTCTAAAAAGGGACAACATTTCACGTCTTATTATGTTGATTTTATTATTTAAAAAGCCTTTATTTACAGGGCCAAGACATGTCAGCTCAAACAGGCCTTCAAATATATACTACCGTATACTGTAGTAGCTATATATATATATATATATATATATATATATATATATTTGTATATTCCAGTCTTACTCTCTCTCAGTCTCACTTTTTCACTCTAGTACATTCTCTTTTTCAGTGCTGCTCCCTCGACCCCTGTCCACTCTGCCCTGTTGTTATTTGCCAGAAAGGCTGTATGAAAATTGCAATGCACTTCCAAAATGGAGTGAAAGCAGCCCTTTTGGTCCCATAAGCCTTTTTCTCCAGTAATACATTGCATTTGCCTCCACCAGACTGCCATATATTTTCTCCACCCTTAACCTCGTATGCATTTCCTCTACGGCTTAGTTTGGTCCCTCTGCCTATACGACGGAATAGGCAACATATGGGCAGACATGCAAACACATTTGAAACCAAGATGTTTGTACTAGGATTGTCAACTGATTAAATTTGATTCTTAACAGCATATATAGCATATTATTATTATTATAAAGGGTGACATGATACAATGATAGAGTAGATAGATAGATAGATAGATAGATAGATAGATAGATAGATAGATAGATAGATAGATAGATAGATAGATAGATAGATAGATAGATAGATAGATAGATAGATAGATAGATAGATAGATAGATAGATAGATAGTAGACAGATAGATAGACAGATAGACAGATAGATAGATAGATAGATAGATAGATAGATAGATAGATAGATAGATAGATAGATAGATAGATAGATAGATAGATAGATAGATAGATAGATAGATAGATAGATAGATAGATAGACAGACAGACAGATAGTAGACAGACAGATATAGATAGACAGACAGACAGACAGACAGACAGACAGACAGACAGATAGATAGATAGACAGACAGTAGACAGACAGACACAAGCCATGTTTCCATCGATACGTTTTTATCCAAATTAAGTGATATCGAATGAAAAAAGCCTTATGGAAACAGTAAAATTCGATGAAATTTCATGAAAATCGACTCAAATGAAATACGTTCGGTCTCATCGAATTTTCTCTTGATCGATATACGGCTAATGCGATAAAAGCTGATGGAAACGTTATTTGCCGAATAAATAATGAATTGCGATTAAGTTTTATGCCCTTTTATGGTTGCAACACGTCAGAAGACGAGTTCATTTCCGGCCAGTCTGTTTGTGCACACATGGCGGATGTCAACAAAGACAGATGTACGTGGACAAAGCAAAAAGATGCTTCAACCAAAGGGATTCCGTAAACCACGATCTCCCAGAACTGATGGACCGCTCGTTCCCAAACCACAGTCACCTCCGCTGTCGTCGGGCATACGTGCATCGTCATCATCATAGCAATGTTTATAGCGTCGTTGTTTTCTTAGGTTAGTTTTGCTTGTTTTTACGTGGCTTGGTTGAATTCTAATGTAGAATGTGGTTTGTTATTTCTAGTTAACAGACTGCGGCGCTGCTAGTATAACACACCGTTGCCATGGACGCAGTTCAGAGACGGAACAGACTATTTTCTTTAGCAGAAGCAATACTCGTTTTTAAATCAATAAACTCGTTTTTTAAGTCAAAAACAGCATGTGACGTCATTACGTACAGGTTTTTATTCGCTTTAAAGCCGTTGGATGGAAACACACTTTCACCAGCTTTATCCGCATGAGTTTTTTAACCGAATTTCAGATAATTCGATTGACAAGTGGATGGAAACATGGCTACAGACAGACAGACAGATAGATAGACAGATAGACAGATAGATAGATAGATAGATAGATAGATAGATAGATAGATAGATAGATAGATAGATAGATAGATAGATAGATAGATAGATAGATAGATAGATAGATAGATAGATAGATAGATAGATAGATAGATAGATAGATAGATAGATACAGTAGATAGACAGACAGACAGACAGACAGACTCCATAATTGCATCTGATAAATGAAGTTTGCCGTATTCATATTTGTGCCCTACAACCCCAGAGAGCAACTTTCTTCTGGGACATTTCCCGAGAGGAATCTCAGCCCACTGCAGCTTCTTTCACATCGGTGCGCCTGTTGATTGATGGCTATGTGGGCAAGCCAATCCCCCAGTGCACGGCTGCTCTTTACACGAGATGATCAGCCCCGCCCGGCACCAGTGGCTCATTAAATCATCCCTTGACACATTCTATCCTGCATGGAGAAGTGATCAACAAATCATTGACAATCATTCTTCATTTGCTGACATGTATCGCTGCGCGTGGGGCTATGCGGACCCGAGCACCCTCGGGCTGTCGGAACGGGCCGGCGCGCACAGACAACCTCAGGTCCATCTGCTCCGTCAGACTAATGTTGGCAAAGGCAGGTAGAGGGCGGCCCAGTTGGCAGCCCAACACGACAGCAGGGGGTGGAGCAAAAGAAAACACAGATCTGGAGATTAACGAGTTTTTATGAGTTTGGCTCACCAGGCGATCACAGAAGTTGAATACACCTACTGCTGTCCATAAAGTCCTGCACCATATTGCTACAGTTTACAGCTAAAGCCTTTTGTTTTTCAAGTTGGCAACAAAAAGCCTCGGATTGCACTAGTCCCGTGCAATAAATCAAATGCTAAAAATATTGGCATTGTAAAATTTGCTAAAAAAAATTCATGATTTGTAATCACGTTTTTTCTTTTGTCAAATCAACTTAAATAATTTATGTAGTTCAGATAACATAATATTTTGAGTTTCTGATGCTTAAATCAATCTCCTTCATTGTATTAACTCAATTTTTCCAGTTCAATGAACTTAAAATTTTAAGGCAACCAGCTTACTTCATTTTTTAAGTTAAACCAACAATATTTTTTACAGTGTAGTTTTTTTTTTTAAGGCTTATACCAATATCTTGAACGGCAGGGTTATTTTATTTACAGTTATTTAAATAATAGACTTTTTTTTAACTTTATTATTTTAAAATTAAAAATGCATAAAATTTAGTACAATAATTTGAAAGAAATAAATTTAACTTGAGATTAAATACTAACATAATATATAAATAAATATGAAAATTTGTTCTAAAATCTGTTAAAATAAATGTCCTTAAAATTCTATTCTGTTCTGTAGTCCTATTATAGTTAATGTTTCACAAATAAAAAAACTTGTTAAAAGCATATAAATAAAGAAAGCAAACATTGCAACCAACAGAGCAGAAATGTAATCATTTGTTATTTTTTGCTTATGTTGTGTAAAATAAAAAGTACATCATATTTACTTGTACTAAATTTGAAAAGCCATTTGAAAAAATGTAACTTAATATTAAAAACGTAATATAAATAAAATATTTATAACTATTATAATTGCTAATTAATAAATCTGTAAAAAACATACTTAATAATATTATACTCCTCTATATTTTACTAAATTATTTTAACTTTTTTGGTAGACCTATTATAGTGCAATTTTTCACAACTAGAGACATTGTTCAAAACTAATGAAAAAGTAAACCATGTAGCCAACTGTGCATTAAGTAATTAGTCAGGTTGTCTACTAATTGTACACCTAGTACACAGTGAATGCGAGATTGGGGCCAATATGATATAAATCAAATCACACAGTTAAAAATACTACTGACAATTGAGATATAAAACATCAAAACTAGAAAACACAAAACCAAATGTGCGCATGGCGACTATATGGTTGGCTTAATGCTCTATGGATGAGGGGTTGAAATGATGTGAGCTGGCCTCTGATTGGATGCTGATTCAGCAGTGTCAGTCATCGTCAATGTGATGGTCCTCTGCAGTCGGATGGGAACAGAATTTGTAAAGCCTAGTCATTTACTGTACATTTGGGGACAAATTGATTTCCTATGAAGTCAGTGTCTGGGTTTTGGAGCCTCTTATCTCTGTGGCAGCTGGATGGACGTGTTGTCCTGGGAATGAGTTCTGGAAATGAATTATGTTGGGTGCGGGGCGTTGGGGGGTTCCTCTTATCGCTGCTTTACCAGGACCACTATCACGTGAAGGTGTGCCAGTGCTTTGAGCTTTTTACTCCGCTCTATGTTAAATCACAAATGCTTATCACAGATTTCTTTGCAGAAGAACAGAGATGCTAATGCTAATGTTAAAAGACTGCACTGCAAAGTAAATAGCTGTTATGTTAGTGCACTTTTTAGGTGGCCCACTAAGCTGAGACCTAATTCGCCATTTACAAGAAATTCGCCTTTTTTTTTTTTTTTTTTTTTGGGTCTATCTATCCATTCAGGGCCGGAGTGGGGCCATTTTTCAGGCCGGAAGTTTTAGGCCCAAGACCGGCCGATTTTTTTTCCATGGTGTGGAAATTGGATAGGGTTAATAAACATTTCTGTCAAAAGTCTATTTTTCATCTGCAGTCCCTAGACAGATGGTAAAAAGTCACCCTAAAAGAGAGTAAAATTACATATTTGCAAAACAATATAAAAATTATAATACATTTAGTAAGAAATACTATTATGTTAAAATGTACAATCGAAACCAACAATCAAACAAACATCAGATAAAAACATGATGCATTCCTCTTGAAATAGGCTCATTTTACCACTCCACCAGAGTTAAACAGTCGAGTTTTACCGTTTTCGAATCTATTCAGCCAATTTTCTGATATTTAGAAGAATATCAGTAACCAGACAGTTTCTGGTTTCATTGACTCCCATAGTATATTTTTTTCCTACTATGGAAGTCAATGAGACCAGAAACTGTCTGGTTACTGATATCCTTCTAAATATCAAAAAATTGGCTGAATACATTCGAAAACGGTAAAACACGACTGTTTAACTCTGGGGGAGTGCTAAAATGAGCCTATTTCCAAAAAAAAGTGGAGTATCCCTTTAAGCTTAGCAACATGCTTAAATCAAATTCTATTGGAGTCAATTGAGATGTGTGGTTAACATGTGAAAGTCATGTGAATAGAGCACTCTATTGAGCTGAAGTGAGAAAGTCATGCATAGAATTCAGTGCTGTAGGATCCCCAGGAGGAGGATTGAGAAATAGTGTGCTACACGGCTTCCTTGATCCTATTCTTATGATCCAGAGTTCATCCTTCTGCTGATATCTGATTGATTTTGACAATTTTGAGGAAACTAAGTGGTGACTTTTTAAGAGGTGTTCGCACACATCTCGCTATTTATATCCCAGTTAGACAGCACCATCTGATCTCACACATTGATTAGATCTTTGTTGGGTTTTAAAGCGCGTAGTGAAAATTCCCCATGTACAGAAATGTGGAAAAGCTCCTCATTCCCGCGTGATCCCCCAAGCTGTGTGGATTGCATCACAGCCAGGGTTAGAGGGGGTTTACGAAATCCATCCTCAGCTGTATAAGCCCTCAGGCCGTCTACCTGACTGGGTCGGGGAATCTTGAGCACCGCATCCTTTTGCATTTCTCTTTTTGTCACATTGCCACCATACCCTCCCTCCACACACACACACACACACACACACTGGTTCTCGGTTTGAAGACAGCTTTGAGTTCAATTTTGACCTCCCCACGCCAGAGAGAGAACAGAGGCGCTGTCAGATCTGAGGAGCAACAGTTTGAAATGTTGTGACACCTCTGCTCATTAGCTTCTGTAACGCTCCCTGAGTTGTTGCACTAGGCCTGTCAGCATTGGTTTGGACACGGCCTGACTTCAGCTCACTAAGATGCTGCCCCTAGCTGAAACACAAGTACTTTACACTTGCTCCAAACCACCATTAAAAAAGCATGAGGATTTTCCTCAAAACTTGGACATGGACATCTATCTATCTGTCTATCTATCTATCTATCTATCTATCTATCTATCTGTCTGTCCGTCCGTCCGTCCGTCCGTCCGTCCTCTAAAAATTGCTGGGTAGATTTAACCCAACTTTGGGTCAAATATGGACAAACCCAGCCATTGGGTTACAATTTTTAATTAAATTTTTAACCCAACGTTTGGGTTTGTCCATATTTGACCCAAAGTTGGGTTAAAACAACCCATCATTTTTAGAGTCTATCTATCCATCCATCCATCCATCCATCCATCCATCCAAAAAATCCTGGGTTGTTTTAACCCAATTTTGTGTCAAATACAAACCCATCCATTGGGCTACATTTTTAAATTACATTTTTAACCCAATGTTTGAGTTTGCCCATATTTGACATTGGGTTAAAACAACCCAGTATTTTTTAGAGTGTATATATATATATATATATATATATAATCTTACAGTTTTTCTCCGTCGCTTTGGTGCATTTCTCACATCACTATTTACATTTGCACAACAGTTAATGCAGTTCTCAAAACAATTAGTACAAACTGCAAAACTTAGTTGATTACCTGCAAAAGTGTGTCACTTGCTCAAAATGGATTACTCATTCCTCAAAAGCAAGTAGTCATGTCATTGAAAGTGTCAGTGTCGTCAAGATGAAAAGTCCTAACACCAGTGTTTATGAACAAGATAGTCAAATGGCTTTGTCATGTTTTCATTATGACAGTTTACTCTGTAAGTGTTTGCCAATACAAAAAAAGTCAGATCTTGGTGACACTATACCTGAAAATGCTCAAGACAGTCCTATAAACTATTTGCACAGCCATTTGAAAACTACAGTAAAGTTTCCTATTACTGTATTTATGTAGTGAGGTGAGTACAAGACACTACATCAGACCATTAGTGAATGGTTCATTTAGAGCTCAATATGTATGTTTCACATTTTTACTGCATGCTCTTTGCAATTCTACAGTAATTTGTTCACAACATTGTGCAAAAGAAAAAATACACCCTTATTTACAAAAAACAATAAACTCCCTTTGGGTAGATCGGTGCACAACTGTAAATGATATCACAGTATTGGAACTGAACAAACACCAAACCTATACTGTAAATCATTCATGCACATCTCTTCTCATCAGTGAAAGCAGAGGTTCACCTGTGAGAAATTGTTCAATTTAGGATAAAAAAGTTGTTTTTTTTTAAAGATAAAAAAAATTGCTTGACAGATTTTGAAAACTAGTTCAATATTTTTGTATGTGATGACTCAAGCAATGAAATGAGGACTATTAGTTTTATATGGAATGACTATTCAGCATTCACAAGTATAGTTCATTTGGACTGATATGACATAAGCAAATGATAATGTTATAAAACAGTAGAGAGTTGTATGAAAGAAATTGATGCATGTCCAAAAGCATTTGCAATTTGTTGGAAGGAATGAGAAACTGCTACTATGATGTGCACAAATGACTAAATGTTGTGGAGGTTGAACTAACTGTTGTGCAAATGTAAATAGTGATGTGAGAAATGCACCAAACCGACTGAGAACCTGTAAATCTCCATCTGTCTATACATCTATCTATCATCTCTGTCTGCCTGTCGATCTATTTATCTGTCCTTCTGTCTATCTGTCTGTCTTTGTGTCTATACTTTTGTCCATCCGTCTGTCTTGTCTGTCTATTCATCTATTTGTGATTTTGATGTTTCAGAACACATTTTACTACAGCAGACTACATGTTCATATGGTCCTTTTAACCTTATTCAACTTTAATAACAGCAGTAAACCTTTTCCATGTATAGACATCTACATTTATCTCAAAACTACTTTATCAATAACCGAATGGCTTCTATTGATTAAAGCACACCCATGTGGTTTGCGCAACTACATGTATCAATCTTTTGGCGTGGCAGTCGCTGTCAGAGGTCTGAAATCCTTTAAATGAAGAAATGTCAGAGCTGTATTGATGCAAGTATTGATCCCAGCGGGTGACTATCTATCTATCATCCATCCATCCATCTATCCATCTATTTTAATTTAATACCTAATTTATTCATTTCAAACACTGTGGTTAATTAATATGTTTTATTACTGATTTTTATTTTTCAAAATCATCAAATATTAAAACAAAAATTACACTTAATTAATCATAAAAACTGTCAACCCTAGTCAAAATTAAAACAAACAATCCAGAACCTGATGCAAACCCAAAGTTATGATGAAATGAAATGAAACTCGGCTGAAAACATGCCAATTTCCAGGACCCATCATGTTAGCATTATTAGGACGTTCTCAAGAGACTCTTCTTAGACGCAAATTGACGACTCCATTTCATCAGTGTTCTGAAAGCAGGGTTTGTTCCCACAGGCATGTTATTGTAGACTGCCGCCTCAGTAATAGAAACTTGAGGAAAAGATTACAAGTGCTTGCCAGTGCTGCATCCTTTTACTCTTATATATTATTGTTTCATTTTTGTTTGCTCATCAACCGCTCCCGTTTGCTGATTATCCCACTCCAAGGGCACACTCCATAAAGCTCTCCACGCTGAAAAAGCCATTCTCGCACCGCCGAAGCAATTACAATGAAAACAATCATCAGAAACAGGACACACGCCTCCCCGAAAGAGTGTAATTTATCTTTCAAATGTTAAACAGTTATAAAATAACGTCACGGAAAGCTCCCGATATCAGTGCGCTCATTTTGAAAGTCATCGCTGACGACTGCAGTGAAATGTCAGGGTTGTCTTGTCTTTGTCATACATCTTCAGGGCTTTCATAAACTCCTCCTTCTCTGGGGAATTGGAGGAAAACGTTTTCTGACAAGAAGCAGAAGGTCAAAACAGAAAACTTATTTCTGATTATACAAACATTTGATGGCTAAAAATGCTGATACATGAAAATATTCCTTTTTGGCAAAGCAATTTAGAGTCGTCACCTTCCACGATTCTGCACAAAGCAGCGGAGCCAACAGTTTAGTGTCTATACACACGGACAAGATGGAGCAAAGGCTTCGAGGTGCAAACAACCCGAGGACAGAGAGAGGCGCTGAGCCCAGACGGCTGATGCATTGCAAATCGGCCACTGTCAGATCCGTTCGCATTTTCAATCATTATTATTGGAAGCAAGAAGCACGGCGTGATAAAATATCATCCGAGAGAAGTTGTGAAGAGAGTCCTTGCTTTGTGGTATTGATCTTTCTCTTCTCGGAACGTTATTAGATTCTGATCCCGTGAAAAAACGCTGGATGGATCATTTGGCCGTGAAATAGTTGATTGCATTTGAGGTCTCATTTATAACGGAAGGGAGGCCTGTTTACATTTTATTTGGCACGCCATTTACAAATGCCCCAGCAGCCGCTGAAATTGAAAACATAAATCTGGCCAATGCCAAACTAAGCATCTTCCCTCTAGCTCTCGGAGAAACACTTGAAAGCCGATGTCAGAAGGGACAGGGTTGAATGGCGAAGGCTAACCCTCAGCTGTACAATGTTTTCTGCACAAAGTACTGGCCCTGTTTGTCTCACGTGGCCTCTTTTACTGTCCGGTGAGCTCTCAGGACACTTGTTTTACTAAGGCTGTTGCCATACTATTGGTCTCCAGAGGAAGTTAGAGAGACCCAGTCAATATGTATGTCTAAAGAGGCCATTCAAGCGCATGGCAGATAGTGTGTAAATCCCAGTGGCTCATTTGATGTTTACTTAGTTTACCGTCCACCGTTTTTAGTTCATTTCAGACGTGAGTGGTTTCCTTCGACCAGTTTGATCTATTCCGGGGGATTCTGACCTCCACCGTTTTATTCTAGCTTAATGTATTCCTTTTTTATAAACACTTGAATGTGTGTAAGTTTCATTAAAAAAGCAATTTTTTAGCAAAAAGCGGAGAAAATCTTGTTATTGTCAAATTAGCAAGATTTGATATGAGTCCATTAGCACCCCCGAAGCTTCACAGTCCTATAGCTCGTCCTGGGTTGATATTTTATTCTGTGACATAAGGCAGTTTTGATTTATATGCTGTTTAATGTTTGATTATCATGTTATTTTACATATTTTACGTATGTAATCGCATGTTTCTGCTTCTTCGTCTGTGTTTTGCTCAGGAGATTCAGTACTTATAGCGTCCCCAATCGTATAACAGTGAAAACCCGTAAAGATGGAAATTTCCACCAATGATGGGGAAAGTGTTCATTAAATCTGTTAAACCACTAAAAATTTTATTTGATTTCAATTCAATGTTCTTATTTAAAGGCCTTGTAAAATACATTATGAGTTAGACACAAATACTGAACAATAAAAAGTTTAATTTTCACATTTCATTCTCAAACTGGAACACAGCAACAGTTTGTGACTGTGTGGCATGACAAATATAAATAACTTTAGTAAGTGAGAGCGCTCTGATTGATTCTTAAGTGTGTTTGATTCACTGAAAAGAACTACTCTTAAAAGGGTCATATAATGCCATTTTCATACAAGTTTCTTTAGGGTCTAAATGAAAAATTTGTAATATACTTTAATACAAATATAAAATATGCCCCCTTTATATGACTAAAGTATGACCCCTTTAAGAATCAGTCATTCATGACTAAAACTACATTCGTTGCACTGTGGCTTTTTGATTCATTTAAACGAACTGGTTCAAGATTCATTTGTTTGGAAATTGAATTATGTTCTTGCTCTTTATTTTTGATTCTCTGAACCAGCCCATTCTCACTCCCAAGGCGTCACCTAACTGACGCCTTGGGAAGCATTTGGACATGCTTCAATATCTGACGCTTTAGGCGCCCTTTAGCGTCAGTTAGATGACGCCCTAGGATCGCGTGTACCCTACCCCCACCCCACACCTAAACCTAACCGCGTCCTCTAACTGACGCTTTCCTTTAGCGTCAGTTAGATGACGCCGTAGGATCGCGTCATGTAAGTGACGCTAAAGGGCGCCTAAAACGTCAAATATTGAAGCATGGTCAAAGGTGACGCCTTGGGGTGAGAATGCGTTGTCTGAACAGCTCATAAAAATCATTCATTCAAGAATCAGAATTCGCTGATATATTGTTGTTGTTTTTTACTGTGTGTGATCTATTTAATGGAAAGCACATTCACTTTTAATCGTGTCGCTGTTAATTTTAAATAAACGTAGAGCAAGTAGCTAATCAGTGTCTCCTCCTTTATTCAAACTAAGGCCATGTTTACACGAAGGGATAACGCAGATATTTCCCTGCGGATTGGCCTCTCGTTTACACGAAAGTCCCGTTTTTATCACAGAAAACGAAAATGGAGATTTCTGAAAACGCCGGTTACGTGTTGTCATGTGAACTGGGAGAAACGGCGTTTTAGGTTCTCTCTTGTCGATTCTGAGGATTCTGATTGACTTTATTTTTAACCCCTACACTGCCGCCAATAGGTTTGGCATAGATGTGATGGCGCTCGACGGCGTATTTATGCGGGGGTGTGAACGATGTTATTTTTGGAAAATATTCGTTTTTCTAAATACACTGTAAAAAGTAATAAGTTGACTTTACTAGGAAAAGCTGTGGAAACTGATTGCCTCAAAATTTTCAAGCAAATTAGGTCATCATTTTTGAGTTGATACTACTCTCTACTTCTTTGTAGAGTTAACTTGTGTATTTGTAGAGGTTACCATAAAACTTGAGTACAGGTAACTTAATAATCTCAAGTTAAGGCAACTTACAGATTTAAGTTGAGATTTGTAAGCAGAACTTACACAAAACAGTTAATTTAACATGTCTGCTTGTTCTACTTACTAGAGGAATGTGTGGAAACTGATTGCCTTAAATTTCTCAAGCAAATTGTACTCAAAATTCTGAGTTGAGAATACAAAGAAAGACAACACATTTGGCAAACCACTAGAATGTTTATTTGTTCAACAACAATATGTTAAAACATTACTGGCCCGCCAACAACATTTTAGAAATAAAGCACATAATGCACTCAAGAAAAAAAAAACAAAGTACTAAAGACAATAAAAACAATGTTTCTTTGTTTTTAACATCTTTACAAAGTGGTTGAAAGCAGAGCATGCAAGTCACACAGTTTGGTACAGAATTCCTTTCCTACTACAGTTCTCTTTAAAATTCTCTTCTTATAAAACTATTCCAAAACCAAACAAGTAACATTAATAAGGCTTTTTTTTTCTTTCCTTTTTTCTTTTCAACAATTGAAAAACAGTGAAGTATCTATAAAACAGTACTGAACAATTTTCTTTAGAGTTCTCTTAAATGAACACTCCACTGTTTTATTTCATATTAAGGGAATAGTTCACTTTGAAATTAATTTTTGATATGTTGTTTCTTACTTCAAGGGCATCCAAGATGTAGGAGTCTTTGTTTCCGCAGTGGTTTCAATTTTGATATTTTTAGGTCAAAGCGTTCTCGTCTGTCAGTCACATAATGCAGGTCTATGGTCACCACCACAAAGAGCATGCACAGAGAAGTCAAAATTAAACATGATTTAATGACTCGTAAATGTAAGTACACATTGATGGCCTAAGACACGAAACGAGCGGTTTGTGTGAGGAAACGAACAGTATTTATATCGTTTTTACCTCTTGTTAACAGCCATGTCCAGCTGATCTGGATCAGATGTCCAACTGAACCGCATTGAACCATGTCCAACGTTCTGCAAGAAGTGATCTCGCGCGTCTACGTCACGCATTGTTTACACAGAGATTTACCTTTCACTAAACATATTTAGATATATCGAAATCATTTTTTATTGCGATTTCCTGTATATCTAAATATGTTTAGATCTTCACAGTGAAAGTTAAAACTTCCGAAATCTCCGTGTAAACAATGAGTGACTTAGACGCGCGCGAGATCACTTCCAGCGGAACGTTGGACATGGTTAAGTTCGGTTCAGTTGGACATCTGATCCAGATCAGTTGAACATGGCTGTTAACAAGAGGTAAAAACGATATAAATACTGTTCGTTTTCTCACAAACCACTCGTTTCTTGTCTTAGGCCATCAATGTGTACTTACATTTACAAGTCATTAAATCATGTTTAATTTTGACTTCTCTGTGCATGCTTTTTGACGTGGACCCCCTAAACATCCATTGTATGACTGACAGACAAGAACGGTTTGACCGAAAAATGTAAAAATTGAAAATACTGTGGAAACAAAGACACCTACATCTTGGATTCCCTTGAGGTAAGATAAAACATATCAAAAATTAATTTCAAAGTGAACTATCCCTTTAAACTATGTTATTTCCTCACAAAGACGAGTTGATACATACCTCTCACGTCTCAGTGCGTGCACTCAATCGCTTTAGCGCGACGCGACACATTGATAGCACTTAGCTTAGCACAGTTTATTCATTAGGATCCAAAAAGAGATGAAGTTAGAAGCGACCAAACACCTCCACGTTTTCCCTATTTAAATACAGTTACACGTTGGTAAGTAGTTACATGACCGAGAATGGTGTATGATTACACCAGTGTAAAATGGATAACTATAATGTATGGCGGAATAGCACTTGAGAGCACTTCGACTTGGCGCAGTAATATCATCACTCCTAAAAAATCCTCTCATCATCAGTAGTGATGATATTACTGTGCCAAGTCGAAGCGCTCTCAAGTGCTATTCCGCCATACATTGTAGTTCTCCACTTTACACGCTTAGAAAAGCGGCACATTTTATTTTGTCACCATACTTGGTCGTATAACTACTTGTGTAACTGTATTTAAATAGGGAAAATGTGGAGGTGTTTGGTAGCTTCACTGCTTGGATCCTAATGAATGAACAGGGCTAGTTAAGGGCTATCAAAGTTTCGCTGCACGTCAGAGAAATTAAGTGTACGGCGCACTGAAACGAGAGAGGTATGTAACAACTTGTCTTAGTTAAGGGAATAAAATAGTTTAATATAAAAAAAAATGGTGGAGTGTTCCTTTAAAGACAGCTCATTGCTTGTGGAAGATTTTCAAGATCATCCACAACCACTGTACCTTCCAGAATGATTGCCGTTGTTGTGGCATCAAGATGCAGGGAGTAGGGTATGGCAGCGGTTGCAGACGATTCGGAAATCACTGTCAGAACTCATTTCAATGTTGGACATATCTTCATTGTCATCACAGTCCTAAAAATGGGAATAGCATATAACAAAAATTAGGTCATAGAACAAGACATATTTTAACGGAACACTCCACTATTTTTTCATATTAAACTATGTTACTCTCTTTACTAAGACGAGTTGATACATACCTCTGTCGTCTCAGTGCGTGCACTCAATGCCTCTGGCGTGCGGAGACACTTTAACACTTAGCTTAGCCCAGTTTATTTAAACAGAGAAGCGACCAAACATCTCCACATTTTCTCTATTCAAATGTGGTTACACGGCCAAGTATGGTGACACAAAATAAAATATGGCGGTGTTTGGTCACTTCTAACTTCATCTCAATTTGCATCCTAATGAATGAACTGGGCTAAGCTAAGTGCTAACAATGTTTCTCCATGCACCAGAGCGATTGAGTGCAGGCACTGAGACGAGAGAGGTATTCATAGAGAGGTATTCATCAACTCGTCTTTGTTAAGGGAATAACATAGTTTAATATGGAACAAAATGGTGGAGTGTTACTATAAAGGGATAGTCCACTCAAAAATTAAAATCTTGTCTTAATTTACTCACCCTCAAGTTGTTATAAACCTGTATGAGTTTTTTCTTTTTTCATCTGCTGAACTGAAAAGAAGATATTTTGATGAATGTTGGTAACCAGACTGTTGAGAGTAGCCATTGACTTCCATAGTGGGAAAAAAAAACTATGGAAGTCAATGGCTAATCTCAACTGTTTGATTACCGAACTTCTTCAAAATATATTATTTTGTGTTCAATATAAGAAAGAAACTCAAAGAGGTTTGGAATAACATAAGAGTGAGTAAATAACAACATCATTTCATTTTGGGTGATCTATCCCTTTAAGAGCACATAGTCATTAAAATATGAAACTAAATTAATAACCCTTTGTGTCTAAATGTAAAGGCCTTTTCAAAGAGGACACAGCAGTGAATCCAGGGGGAAAAACATTCATCAAACCACTGCATGAAAAGACAAATAAAACTGATGGCCGGTTATATAAATTAAAACTAATATAAAATGTATCTTCTAACTGTCTTTTTTCTTCTAAACTCTTAATTTATCTTTCACTTTCTTTTCTCCAACCCTTACTTTGTTTCACTGTCCTGACAGTTTTTCATGCCTTTCTTCTTGCCAGATATCAACTGTTTGAAGAACAGTTAGACTGTTAAACAAGAATCACATCAGAGATGAAAATACTTACAAAAGATGTCTTGTAAAAATCATTGTGGTCCTCCTCGAAAAGTAGTGGTAGGCCATGATGAAGAACGCTGTTCGTTCCGCATTGATATTAGATTTCTGCAAAGTTATAAAAATGTATATTGAATAGCACTCGATACTAGCAAAACGTCAGAGCAAAAAACAACAGTAAAAGCAACATATGTTTTGCAATCGAGACATAATTGTGATATGTCGATGAGCTTACGTCATTTTGAATCTGCTGCAGAATCTTAAGTTTGGAGCCAATAGTATCTCCAGATTTAGCCTTGAATTTATTGATGAAACGTTGAGCGAATCTGTCACAAAATAAAGACAAAATAAGGTATTAACTGCTTGTTAGTTAGACTTCTTAATTAATGCGTCATGTAATTAATATTTATGTGAACGACACGTGAGCATTGAACTTTCTAGAAAGAAGGAAAGTTACGTTAGCTGCTATCTAGGCCGCACAGCCAGGGTTTTTACATTTTAGATAAACCCCAAACTTAAACGATTAACACAGCATACAAACTGTAACTAATATAAAACACGTGTTCAGTAAAAATCGTTTTTTAATCTAGTAACTTATGCCGCTTGTCTCAACTGGTCTCATTCGACATAAAACTAACGTTACTTCAGTGTGTCTTTTCCTCTTACTGCACAATGAGCAAAATAAATTCTGTTTTTAAGCTATACAATGACATTAAAGTTGATAAATAGTTGTTCAAGAGGCTAGCATACCTAGTTTTGCTGCCGCATCCATTCCCGAACACGAGCTGAAGTCCCTCGTCGATGTCGTCTCGTCTTGACGTCTTCCTCAAGTTCAACCGTCCAATTGCGCAAATGCGCATGCGCGAGTTGAAAAAAAATTAACCGAGTTGTTTCGTCTTATGCTGAAACTTAATAACCAAAGTAAATGTATAAAGATTTGTTTCTAAAAATATAAAGGACTGTGAAGTAGCAGCCGATGGGCTTGCTTTTTATCTTCCCAGTTATTTTTTTAAGCGTGCAGGAAAAAAAGATTCAGAACCTATTAACTATATATTAACCTATTAACTATTTTCAAACTAATTGTATGGTATTTACTAAAAATGTTGTTAATTTCACTATTATTATTATTATTACTATCCAAATTCTGTGCTCCAGAAATTTTCAACAGTGTGAAAATGCCTTTAGTACAATACACTTACCAAACTTAAGTACAATGTACTAGATTTGTTTAGTTTGACTATTGCATCCACCTAAAAGTTCACAGTACACAGTGTAATCAAGTTAAATCAACTAAGTTTCTAAAGTAAGTTAAATTCACTAGTTTTTCTTAAGTAGAATCAGCAATTACTTTTTACAGTGTACCCGGCTTTGTGTAAACGTGGCCTAAATTACATTCACTCTGATTGGTTTTAGGTCTATCCAATTGCGCCCAGAGGCATTTGAGCTACGTCCGTTGGTGACGCCCCTTTGGAAATGATTTGTCTATGAAACTTTGCCAGACCATAACTCAGTAACTGACAATGGTCTGGTTTTAACCAGGTTAGGGAATCTCCTCAACCACCACCAATGTGCAGCAGCATCCACCTGGAGTGTACAATCAATGTTTGGATGTATTAATGTGAGAAGCATGACTCTGTTACCCATGCTCTGTAATCCTGGGATTGGACGTCTAGACATGCTTGAAATCAGCCGACCCTTTGACTCTATGATAGCACTACCACTGTGTCGCTTTGATGCAGCGGAGCTCCGCTTTCATCCCAGCATGTTTCTTCTGCCTCTAAAACCTCATTAATCCAGCTATGGATGTTTTATACTCCAGGCAAAGTGGAGATGATCCAGCCGCCCTCTGCCTTTGCCCTCTCTGGAGCCCAGGAGATACACTCAGATGGTTTGTAGGCTAGAGGTTCTCGTTTGCCAGCTGTGTCTTAATTGATTTTGCCCTCAAGCTCTGGATTTGCAAAAGAAATGGTTGCAGGCAGGCGGACTATTGGATTTAGAGTATGTGTGTCCATAGACCCCTGTCTAATTTTGTACGAGGATATGTGTTTTTATGTGTGTGTAAATACAAGGACGAGAGTTCGAGAAGAAGTTCAAGAATGTTAAACTTTCTGTATTTAGCAGTAGGCCTACCTGTTCTGCTGTCTTTGATTGTGTTTTAGATTTTAAAGTAATGTTTTAGTGCTTTAAAAATCTTTAAGATATAGTACAGGGCATTTGCCTCACTGAATTAGGGGCACCAAAACCAATTTACACTACACAAGAAGATTGTGTCCCGAAGATTTCGAATAAAAAGCTGATGTCCAAATCATTATGTATTTTGCGCACTGCTTATTTACAGATAACTTTTATAGTGCATTAACTTGCCAAATGAGATTACAAAATGTCAAGTTTACCAGCACAGCTGTCATGCTGAAATATCTGGAAATATCAATTGGAAAATAACAATAACAATTTGGATATATCTGGAAATGTGCCAATGACGGTATACTTAAAAGTAATTTGAGTTTAACTATAGTTTAACTATAGTATAGTGCATATGTGTCGGTTACATTGTCCTCTCGATTGAAAACCATAACATAAAAATGTAAATATGTGCTTAATCTTGTTTCCAAACATTGGATTAAGATATGATATGAGAGAAACAACATAATCATAGATGTATGTTCAGTTCTTGAAGTAAGATTAGCAAGCCACAGTAAATACATTTTCAGCAGAGCCGGGCGATTATTTCCCCCCTGTGTACACAAAGATTTGATATTCCCTGCTGGTCGGCTCTCATTTGAATTCTTTTTTTCGTCTTTAAACGGTCTAGCTCATTATTATAGCGATTTCAGTCAACGTGTCAAACTAGTTGATTGCTGAAACGCCAGCAAGACATTTTACCGCAGTAATTTGAAATATAGCAATGTTAGGACATGTAAGTTTGAAAATAGACAAATATAGAATCGCAACTTTCTGGTGTACCATTTTATAGCACCTGCGGCACTTTCTCAGCTCTAATGAAAGGTCAAAAAAATCTCAACATTATGAGTTGTTTCAGAATTTGTATAATCTCTGTCTCTGTTTGTCCTCACAGATATTGATGATTGTCAGTCCAATCCATGTCAGAATGGAGGCACCTGCATTGACGAGATCAACTCTTTTGTATGCCTGTGTCTGCCCAGCTATGGTGGAGCCACCTGTGAGAAAGGTAAAAAAAAAAATAACACATACATGATCTGGTATAAACAGCATCCTTTAAAACAATTCCTAGATTGATTCAAACGTGTTTTTAAATGGACAAGAAATTATAAGTAGTTGTGTTTCTAATATATAACTCATTGTTGTATCAGTAGCGTTTCAAATGTTTCTCCTAAAACTTCTTAGGAGATATCAAAATAGAGAAAAATTTGACACCTTAAAATATTTTATGTGTCAGCAATTAAGATTAACGTTAACCTTATTTCGTCGTTACTTCACTCTTAATATAGGCTTTAACTCTGAATGGATTGTTTTTTTACTTTGGTGCATTTGAAGTTCTTGACTTGGTGCACAATTTGTAAAGTTCTTGAGGTCTCTTCTAAACTTTAAAAGGGACAAGTGTGAAAAAATCTGAGCTTTAGAAAATCTATGTATGTGGTTCAACAAATATGAAACCACCAAGGTCTTGTTTGTTTACATAATATATGTGTGTGTATATATGTATATATATATATATATATATATATATATATATATTCTATATATTTATATTAAATATCTGTTTGTCTGTGAGAGTGTATGTACAGTATATACTGTATACACACACACAGCATACACACGGACACATATACTATATATATATATATATATATATATACAGTACAGTATGCATAGACACATGATGTATAAACAAATACTTTTATGTTCATGCAATTAACCACTATTAATTGATTTCACAGCAATAATTATATATATTACATTAGTGTCATTTATATACTATAGTATTTATTATTTTTATGAGCCCTTTTACATTTTTAGTTTTGATTTTAATTTTTGTTTCTTTTACTGAGGTTTTTTTTTTCATTTTTATTAGCTTTTCTTAGAAAATATGTTTATTTAACTTAAATTTTAATTCAGTTTTAGTCATTTTAAAAACTTTTTTATTTCAGTTCGTTGCCAAGGCAACATTGACTTTTTTACCTTTAAGTTTATGATCTTGTTTTTATATTTTATTCTTGAATTAATGAAAACTATTTTTAATAGTTATAGTTAACAATAACCACACTGATGTTACATTGAGAGGGTAAATAAATAATTGCTATACCAAAACATTTATTTAAAATATTTGTCAGATTGTCCAGCTCGTTCTCATCCTTTAGCGTAATATAGGTATATGACAAAATGGCGAAATACTACGCACATGGAAAACTTCATCGTTAATATAACACGCAAACCCAAGGCATCATAAATCCTTTAGCATGAATATGAGACTACCATCACAGCGTGTGTTATATTAATGATAACGGGTGCCATGTGCGAAGTATTTCGCCATTTTGTCATATAGCGTCACCTATATGAGGCTAAAGGATGAGAATGCGTTGGAATGTCACAAGTGACCAATCAAAATCAAGTAATATGATATGTTGAGATGTGAGATGATACATGAATATAGTGACAAAAAATAATGCAGCTTCAGATATGAGCCTTCACACAGACAGCAATAGATAAGGATAACCCAGGTGAGTCCTGTCCACCTAAACAAGCTGTAGAGGACCTGTACTGAGACGCAGCAAACGTGTGTAATCCACAGCAATGTCAGAGCTCCACATCATGCTGGCTTTCTCCCACCTAAATGTGTTTGCTGTACCATCCAACCAAACATTACAACCAAACGTTCAGCTGCAAGGCAATGAAGCATGGGCGATCAATCCTGTCCCAGCCTGAGAGAGAGAGCAAGTGAGACAGAGAGGGAAACGAGAGTGAGAAAATAGAGGAAGCAGTTGGAGAGAGGCAGTCGGACTTGCGATCGCTCTGATGGAGCGAAACGCACCTTCACCCAAATCCTCCCCTCAAAATGCTGACCCCCCGGAGAGAGTGGGGGGAAGCCCTCCCATCATACACACACTTTATGTTATGAGAAGTGGGAGCAGTGGACTGGAACGGGCTCATGGCTGCGTTCTGGTGATGAGGGGATGTTCATTTTTGTTGAACTATTCCATTAACGTCTGGGAATACTTTCAGTGTGTAAAAAAATATTTTGTACTTAATTAAATTTTCGATTTTGATTGGACAAACCATGTGGCAAAAGATTGCAGAGTGCCGAGTTCTGAAAGTAAAAATCAATTTCAATTTCTTCAGAAGAACTAACTTTTAATGATCTTCTAATAAAAACTTAAAATCTGTTCTTCTTTTGCAGAAACTTTACTTCAACTACGTTTAATGCATTGTAATAAATGTGAAGCTACTTTACCTTATATCTGAAAACTGCAATAACTTAAATTGTTTTTATACTTACAGTCAATCTTTAACAGCTTTTAAATCAATTATATCATTTTGCAGTGCTTCATGGGAATTGCTTGTTTTTGCTTCCGGAAGTAAAAATCCCAATAATCTTCTCCAGAAAACTGATTTGAAATAGTTTAATAGTTTAATAATCTTCAAATGACAACTTAAAGAAAATTTTTCTTCTATTTATATCTAAATATTGTACAATACGTTAAAATATATTGTTTTATGTGTATAATCAACAACTTTATATCAATAGTTTTATGTTTTGACAGTTTTTAATTTGATTACATCGGAAAAATACTTTTTGCTTCAAATCGAAGTTTGTGGTTTGGCTCAAATAAAAGGGAAATGTGGTGGAGAAAGCGGGCAGATTCTAATATATATGCTGTATATGGGTTGTTCATTTTGCTCTTAATCCTAACCCTAACTCGCGACACACAGCATATCAGGGTTGCATCACACCGCCTTGTCACGATTTCTGTTAAACATGAATTCCTTACCTGGAGTTGGATTTTTAAATTACATCTCGAGAGGACCAATATGGATGTTTTTGTGCGAAAACAGTGGTTAATGTACAATAACGCACACCTCTTCAATAAGAATGATCAAAGAGTAGCTGAAGCCCGTGTCAAGTTAATTTGTTTGCTCGCCCAGTCTCCGGTGTAATGGGATTCAAAGACTGTCTGTTCTCATCACAACCACATCAGTCCTTTGAAGCTCACCTGCTTCCAACAGAAACCTCCAGTTTCCATGGCGACCACTACCGATGTCAATAACACCAAACCGGCAGGTTCAAAGGCCAGCTGTTCGATACACAGTGTAGTGTGTGTATCAACAGACCCTCTGAGACAATTAATATATTATGCTAATTGATACTCTTCCAGATGCTCGAATTGAGGTCAAAGCATTTTTAAAACATTGCATTAAAATATTAACAGCATTAATAGGGGGTGGGGGGCCTTTAACTCTATTTTCTTTAACACCATTAAATTTCCATGAATCATTCACTCTGAAGAAAGTTAGCTTTTAGCTCCACTCTTGTCAATTCTTGAGGAGTGTCTTGTACCTGGTAATTTCTGCTCAATTGGGTTTCTTAAACTCAAGAAATCGAACAAAAAGAACTGCACCATTTTTCTTTGTGTGAAGCAAATCATTTGCGAATTGAATAAAAAGTTGATTAGCATGTGACATCCTTCATTATTCCCAGTGCTGCAGAATGCACTTCAAAGCATTCTTCATGCTACTTGCGTATATATTGCGCACTTCTCTTTTTAAATCCCAATCCGTAACGTAATATTTGTCACATTTATTTATATAGCGCTTTTTACAATACAAATTGTATCAAAACACCGATTTGTCCAGAGAGAACAGAGAGTGCCTTTGGAAAAAGGTGCGCAATCCCGAATGAGAATGAAGGGATATTAATGCCGATCGTGGCTTGCCGAATCCCATTTTAATCCAACGCTTTCCATGCAGGAAACTGCCTGCGAAGACTTCCAAACCCCACGCACACAATTTCTGCATATATCTCTCCCTTCCAGCTCATAATTTAGTGAGTGCTAGCAATTCCCACCAGATCTGCCTGACTGTGAAGTGTTTGTTGAGTCAAATGTGTGGGGAAGATTTATGAGCTAGAGAGATGCCTGGTGCTTATTAACTTAGATCCACCGCAAAATCAGTTTGTCCTCGGCCTAGCGTGATGACATAAACATCCCAGCCAGTTTTGTTGTCCTTTTCACACGGCCTAACTATTAATTACAGGGGTTGGACAATGAATAGTTGTCAATTGGACAATGGCCGTTTACTCGACACCGTTTTGTCCGTTCATTTACACGACAACAGCTTTTTGGGGGACTGGAAACTCAAACATTTGAAAACGGGTTTCAAAGTGTACAGTTTTTAAAACGATTCCACAACAAAAACGTGAATTTGTGAAAACGGTGACGTCACATCATATGTGCGTATGTGTTATTGTATATGGTGGTCAGTCTTCACTGATTTTACATTCCATCATTATTAAAATCGGAGTGTGAAGGTTGAATTAGCAGAGCAATGGCACAGCTGTCCATGAATTATTGTAATCCACACAACATAATGGGAGAAATATCAGAGTTCAAAAGAGGACAAATTGTTGGTGCGTGTCTCACTGGCTCATTTGTGACCAGGACAGCAAGTCTTTGTGGTGTATTGAGCGTAACTGTCGACACAAGAGAAAGCTGTCTGAAAGAAATGAACCCAGATTATGTCCAAAAAACATAACCACAGCTTCCCAACTTCCCACCTCGAATCTTCTATTTCAACCAAAACTGTTCGTATGGAGCCCCACAGTCAAAATTCATGGGCGGACTGTTATAGCCCAACGCTTGGTCACTCGTGCCAATTGGTTTCATCGGTGCCAGCAGTGCAAATCTTGGGCTGTGGACAATGTAAAACCTGTATTGTTCTCTGATGAGTCCACCTTCACTGTCTTTTCCACATCCCAATGAGGCTTAACACCCAAACTGTTGCTGCCCAGAGTGAAACATGCGGTGAATCAGTAATGGTTTGGCCTGCAATTTCATGACAGTCCCTACTGTGCTTGATCGGCGCATCACTGCCAAGACCCACCCAGGCCCGTCGCGAGCAAACAAAGCAATTGCCTAGGGCCCCGAGCTGGCCTGGCTCCACTTGTCTTGTACAAATGGTGTCATTTTGCAGCAGGTAGGCTAGCAAAAATATGTTTATGTTAGCTGTAGCTTTTTAATAGGTATTGATAAAAGTGGCATAGCATGCTATATTAACTATTCCACCGTGATAATCTATTTACCAATGGGGGTTAGGAAAACCACTCAATAAATTCCGTGCATCAAACATTAGCTGGGATCAGTGGGATGTTTTTAAGCATTGGTAGTGAAAGCAGCTGCATCCCTTCCCTTCTAATATCAAAATATGGAAATATATAACATATCTTTAAGTTTTTGGTAACACTTTATAATAATGTCCATTTTGCTTGGTGCCCCCAAATTCCTTCAAACGGCCCTGGACCTGCCGAACCATCCACCGAACCGATCTGAAGGATCATGTGCACCTAATGATTCAAACTTGTACCCTAAAGGGGGTAGCCTGACTTCATCATACTCATATTCTAGTCTGAATGTGAGTCTGAAACTGCTCCATAGGGCTTTGATTATGAGGCGTGTCTTAACCGAACCAAGAAAAGAAAAATCTGCACTCAATTGGAAAGTCGGTAAACCTACAACCAATCAGAGCAACGCAGTAAGTCAAATACTTTGCATAGCTCAGTTGTCAACCACAGAACTTATTTTAGAAGTAAAATAACGAGTGTTGCTTCTTTTACTTGGTCCTCCATGAGTGCGACCAAAGGAGAAACCACAACGAACACAGGCTTTTCATTACGTCCCATCTTCTTAGCGACCATCAGAGCCAGCTGATAAGTTACACTTTTGCCGAATCATGTAGGAAGGACGCCAAAAATATCTTTCCGATCGACAAATGCCTTGATTGCAGTTTTCTGTTTAATGCGCTGTCGATTTATTTCACAACAGACGCGACAGCGGAATCTATACATCTCAATTGTCCAGCTGCAGTCATCCTTGAGGGAAACCAGTTAAGCGCTCTTTGATAACGTGATGATTACGTCCCTGCAGATCATCTGTCCATCAACGTATAAAGCCCGCCCTGGCAATTTGATTGGCATGATCATTTTTTTGACTGATCTTAATTACTCCTGAATGGATCGAGTCCAGACCGAACTTCCCGACCAAAAAATGTTGTGGGCGCAGTTCGGGCTGGCATCCAGGCTATAAATGGGGTGCTATCAGCATGATAAAGCATTCTGTCACAAGTCTTGCTTTGTGTATTGGTGAACATGAAAGTGAAGTCCCATGGCCTGTACAATCAACAGATCTAAATATTATTGAGCCACTTTGGAGTGTTTTGGAGGAGCAAGACAGAAAACGCTTTCCCCCACTAGCATCAAGCAATCATTGGAAGAGGAATAGAACAAAATCCATCTGGCTACTGGCTATTTCCCAAGACGAAATGGTTGCTGGATTAACCATAAAACGAGGCCCTGCCTACAGTACACCAATAAAATATTGTAGTCTAAAACCAGGTGTTTCAGTTTCATTGTCCAAACCCTGTATATCACAACACAGCTCCCTTCATGGTAGGAATGTGTTTATTTCATATATTTATGAGATCTTCTTTTGGAAAATTGAGTTCGTCTTTATCATTAGAGTGCACTTTCTGTTCAACAACATCACACAGGCTCTGGTGAGGTTTTTTTTTAATTATTATTTTAGGTCATTTTGAATATTTTTTTGGTGTCTATACACAAAAAGGGGCCAAGCAAAAAAATGCTAAATATTTAGTGGTATTTAAATGGTCTGGACAATTTTAGTCACACATCACTGGTCAGGAAATTAGCAAGAATTGCTCAAATACTGTAAATAAAGTAACTTTGCAGTCAACAGCCTTCCTCTTTGTTATCTTTAACTGTTTAAGCCTGTGTTTTTTTGCTCAATGTCAATGGCTTCAAATAGTTCATGCATAGTTGAAAAATGTCTCCCAGATAGAATTTAATATGAGACCAAATATTCACTGTAGGGTTCAAATCTGGACTCGTATCATGTCAAAACATGAGCCTCAAGCCACTTCTTGGTTGTGTTTTCAACTTGAAAAGTAACATATGATCATTCCTCTTTAATAACAACTTTTAAATTGTGTGAAGCAAGCTATTCTGCAAAATCATCCTGTACTCCACAGCATTAAATTACTTTTCTTAAATATAAATTTACCTCTGTGAGATTTTCTGTCTGATGGTGGTGCGTTCAGTAGATGCATTTGAAAATGCATCATGTTGTCTCAATCCATCCTTTCATGCTAGAATGCTGAAGTTGTCATTATGTGTTATACATATTTGGCAGGTTATTTTTGTATCTGGCGGTGTTAACTCATATTGAGGGAAGAAAAACACATTTTGTATGTAAACAAGAAGGAAATCAGACGAAACGCTCAAAATCGGATGAATACCTTTCATGGAGTTAAACACTTTAATCCAAAATAATTCATTGATACAGATTATTAGCACTTAGATTGCAGATGCACTTATAATAGGTAGCTTAATTTTTTACCCCACATATCTGGGACATTTGTGTGACATTTTTCCCCAAGCCCTGATTATTTTTGTCCCCAAGTTTGCCTGAATGGGAGAAAACGGCTAATTATTGCAATTTGTGTGCTTGTAACAAGGTTAAACAATACACTAATCTAACCTGACGGCATTTTCTTTTATCATGACGGAAGTTTTGTCAAGACTAGCAGACTGATCGACGGCTGAAAAGATGTTGCATGTCGTCTAGTGTGAGTTGGGAGTCAGAACTGAAAATAATCAAGACAGACAGTGAGCTGTACCACTGAGGTCCTGCATCAACTTTGAGCACAGCCAGATTAATCCTGGCCTTCTGGGTCTTTAGATAGTGTTTGCACTAATGAAGATTTCTTAATTATAACATCACCTCAACAGGAGCGCGTGGTGAAGAGTGCTAAGGAGTACAAATTTCCAGCTTGTCTTTTTTTTCCCTTTGCAAGCATTTTATGTGAATGCCAGTCAGAATGCCCCCGCCCATATATATATATATATATATAAACCCCCCATATGATATCAAGTATAGTATAGTATATATTTGTATTTGACATCAGGCTGTGGTTGGATTCTTTGTTTAGCCAATCAGAAGACACTTGCTTTCTGAGTTCATTTGCATATTCCATATATGGCAAGTTGGAAGTTGACGGTGTAGTAGCTAAAGCATATTAATGAGGTTTAAGGACACATTCGAAATAATTAGCAGTTGTCGCATGTTAGTTTGCCGTTTGAGTTTGTGGGGTGGATTTTGAGTCATTCCAAAATGTTTAAAGTCACTTAGACTTGTATTATTTAGATAAGAAAACCACTAATTTAGATAAATACTCAACATGGTTGAGTTGTTCTGGAGAGTTTTTTGGAATAGGTCCACATCAATACGCTACCGAATAACCTGTGGTATCAAGCTTTTGTCTTCATGCATCAGAGAGCCACAGCATGAGGATTCTGTTTTTTAAGGTTGCCAATCAGGGCTGTGAGCCAGTGAAAAATGTCTCCCTACTGTTGGGGGGGAATGTGATGAATGCTGCAGAGTGTTAGTGTTATTGAGTCAGCTGGAAAATGAGGAAAACATTTTAGGAAGACTTGCTAGTACTTGGCAACTTTCCTAGTCTTGTTTCATCAAAGCAATTTTTGAAATTTGGCACTAAAAGTGTACAGAATTCCCAAAACGTAGTTTAGTGAATGTATTTTGCAGTCTGAATGCCTCTCTGCAGCAAAGACCCGCTTGAATTTCCAGACGGGGTTGATGCAAGTTTCTGGTGGTTTAGTGCTAGATCACACACAGTAATCCTGGAATTTTAGGTTTCCTGTGGGTCATAAAATATCTTAAATGGGTTTTTCAAACTTTAAGTTCATATAAAAACGTCTCGTGATATTGAATATTTTCATGAATCATGAATATTTTACTATAATTATACTTAGTTTTAGTAAGGGCTGTGTGCCATTCAGCTTTGGATTGACAGTGCCTTAAAAGTAGACTTAAAATGAAAAATGAACTGAAATTCAAAGATATTCTTTCAATATCTGTAGTTATGAATTAGACAAGCAAGGTACATAACCAATTCCGAAAGTTTGTGGATGGATGGACAAATGGACGGACGGACGGACGGACAGACAGACAGACAGATAGATTTTTTAATGGCTTGACTCATTGTATGAAATTAAAATTGTATGTACATTTTAATGTACGAGTTTAGGAAATCCAAAATCAGATCCTGGATGGATCCAATACCAGTTGCAGAGCCGTAAACCCAAGCGTTGTAATGGGCTCCCCGCGGACGGCCTGTAATTGCTCTCGATAAACCTTGTGGCTGTGAGTGCATGAAACCCGACTGCTTTCGGCTCGCGTCAGCTTTAACAAGCGCCATGCCCTTTAAATCAAGTGCGCCAACAGCCTGCACCATTGAGGCTATAAGCATGCATCTCCCTGGCAGTTTTTTTTCTCACCTATACGGATGGTGTCTGTACACGAACTGAAATGGCAACGTTTGTCACCCCTTGTTCCAACATTCACCCCTCTGCTCTCACTCCATCACTTTCACATCTATGAAACTGCACTTATCACTCCTTGCTCTTGGATGATCGTGACTACATCATCCAAGACAGAATGATGTGGAATCTTCACTATTGCTTCTTGTGTCTACTTGCGCTTGTTTACGGCCCTCCACTAAAATGGCGTCACCTGAAAATCAACCCACCAAATGCTTCATCATCAGGGGTGTCGAAAACACAGCACTAATATATATCATTGTGATGGGAATAAATGACCCAATCACTCAGTTGGAAGCACTTGCCCTTTTTATTTTTAACCGCTGCTCATTCACTTGCCATGCATTAATCACGAAATCTTGCCTACCGCCAACGTGACGCTCTAAAGAAGCTCCAGATAAACTAAATGTCCGAGACAGCTATCTAGTCTCTCAAAGAAGAGTCTATGTATTGTATTTTATTGTATTTATGTATTTTAATTTGCTTTTTTACGGCCTATCAGACCTGCAACCCATTGTTGGTTCTTAATCCAGCAGTTGAGCCCCTCAAAGAACTAACAAATGAACAAGGACTCTCCGCTCGGCTACTCTTCGACAGGTGTCTTTTCGCAAATATTTGCAGTAGGACTGGTTTAATGAGCGCAGGATATAAAAGTAAAGTCTGCCGTGAGCAATATCACCTGCTTTGAACACCATTGGGCTGCTTTCTTCAAAGGATTGCAACTCCCACTAGGCTTTGGGGGTGAAGGCTTTCAGGTGGAGGACTGGTGACAACTGCCCATTGCTAATCCAGGCCAGGTGCCAATGTTATGCAACGGTGACTTGTAATGCCTCCAGCATCTCTATTTTTCCTGCGACTGGAGATAGGAGAGCAGGCTCTGTTTGGACACGTTCCCACTGTATTACAATACACTGTCAACATTCCTGAATGGATCCAGAAGCTTGTAGGCAGTGTGGTTCCGGTCTCTTGGATTGATCCAATTGCAATGCTCACTGCTCTCTATTTTCATTCACACAGTTCAACACATTAATATTCACGTTTAGCATTGTTTTTTCCCTGCTTTTCTCAACCCTAACAGACCTGCAACCTATTTTTGGTTCATGACCCACCAGTTGATATTTTTGCCACATTAAATCTTAGCTCTTCCCTTATAGATTAAGATTAGCTAACACTGTTCATCCTCTTTTGGGGAAAATTGACATGTTGTTCAAGCCTCCGCAGCAATAAAAAAGAGCAGCCAGTTTGTTTTCTCCATAGTGAACAGAAAGCCACTTGAATGCCAAAGCATATGAGAGAGAATCTTTTGTTCTGGGCAGTGTTTTCTTTCAGGTTAGCTTCAGGCTAGATCCCTTTGACTCAGGTTAAATTAGGCTGCTCTCAAAGTTTAGCTCTGAATCTCTTGATTAAACGTTTTCAGGAAATGAAAACGTGGAAGTGGTTGGTACAAAACAAGAAATGCTATGTATTTAAATGAAAACTAACAGAGCTAAAAGCTTTTAGCTCTGTTAGTAATATGCCTAAACAGGAACCAAACTGTATTTTTATTTTCCAGGTGAATTGAGAATATTGTATGTTTTTTCAACACATTCTCATCCCAAAAAGTCATATAACTGACGTTTTGGGACGTCTTTTGACCATACGTCAATATTCGCCTTTTTAGGGTACCCTTAAACGTCGGTAGATGGCGATCCCGGGCCGTCATACAACTGACGCTTTACCTTTAACGTCAGTCAGGTGACGGGTTAGGTTTAGGTCTGGGGTAGAGTTAGGATCCCATAACCTCATCTACCGACGTTTAAGGGGGCCCTAAAAAGGCGAATATTGACGTATGGTCAAAAGACGTCCCAAAACGTCAGTTATATGAGTTTTTGGGGTGAGACTGCGCTGTTTTTTTTAATATTCGGCTGTTTATTTATTTGATCATTTTTGACCAATAGCATTCACAGCACCTTAAATAAAACAGTGTTTTGGTAAAATGCTAATGTTAAAATTTGAAGACAAAAATAGTAATTTTGTTGCTAATATTTTTATTTTGGTGATGTAATGTGAAGAATATTTCATGTATGTGTCACTACGTGATATAAAAACCTTAAAATTGCATTTTATAATTAAATGATAACATTCCGCTGAGGTAAACTTTGGTCGTTTTTGTTTTTTTTAGCTATTAAATTCAATTGTTATTCACATTTGCTCTTGTAATTGTATATTTTGGGCATGCTAAAATTTATTATTTTAACCAGCTTTACCAAAATAAACCTATTCTGGTTTACCAGCACCATCTAGGATTGTATTCGTAATGGAGAAAAGCAAATCATGTTTTCATTTTCATTCTGATCAAGACAATGAGGAAGTAATGTGATTGACAGTTGGCGTTAACATTTTGGACACGTAGACCCAAGGCGACTGCAGTGATCGTGGCGGCTTAAATACTTTGTTGCGGTACATTCTGTTCCTCTGCCCTGTGTTCAGGCACCTCTCGTACCCATCTGCATGCTAAACAGAGGCCCATACGGGCCAATTTGCTGCAGACAATTTACCAATGTCGCTTTGAATTTGCTAGTAGTAAAAAAGGCAGCAAAACGCTTGGAGCTTCGTGAAATGGGGAGTCTGGGATGGCTAAAACCTTCACCCACAAAAACATACACAAAAGCCACAATTGCTCAGAAGAGTCGAGATATTCTGATCGTCGTGTACCCAGATGCGGCCTCAGAGGGTTAGAAAGAGGCAGTTCTGACAAGGATGTGACAGGGCTTAATTAGCCATTGAACTTAGCTTCAGAAGACGTTTATCTCGACTGTTGTCGTTTGAATGGATTAAGACGTGTTTTTACTAATGCTAAACTGCTTATGCTCACAGCCATGGATTAGAGTGACACAACAAAGAGAGTCGAATAAAACGCTTGGATGTGTCACTTCAGAGGAGCTGAAGTTGAGTGCTTAAGTAGGCTAGCATGTACCTATGTGTGAGATTATTGCTGAATGGTCTTTTTAAACACCATGAAAAAAAACAAATACTAAGAAGTCCATGCTAATCTTTCAGTCGGATAAACTTTCACTCACATTGTTATGCTAATTATAATGCTAAATGCTAACTTGTAGCATTTTTGCTAACGTCTCAACCTCTTTTCTCTCTTTCTTTCTCAACGCAGATACTGAGGGTTGCGAGCACAATTGGAGGAAGTTTCACGGCCACTGTTACAGGTACTTCACCCGTAGACACACATGGGAGGACGCTGAGAAGGACTGCAGAGAGCACAGCGGTCACCTGGCCAGTATCCACTCCACGCAAGAGCAGGACTTCATTAATGGTCAGTATCTACTCAATTCAAACAATGCACAATTAATGTTCTGCAGGTTCAACATGCTTGTGTACTTCTAAAAATAAACTTGACTGCTCAAAAGAAGACTTCAAAAACTGTAATATTGTCAAATATTATTTAATTTTATTTAATTTAAAATAATCATGTGAAAATGTACTGTAATTTTATTCCAGTGATGATTTTAAGCAGCCATTATTTTGTCTTCAGTGCTAGATGATCCTTTAGAAATCATTCTATTATTTTGATTTGCTACTTATTGTCAATGTTGGAAACAGTTAATATTTTTGTGGAAATAGTGATGCGTTTTCCCTCCTAGGTTTCTTTGACGAATTGAAAGTTCAGAAGAACAGCATTTATTTGATATAGAAATCATTATTTTGATTACTAAAGACATGATTAATTTAATGCATCCTTGATTAATAAAATAATTAATTTATTTAATAAAAAAGATCTTCCCAAACCCCAAAACTTTGAACGGTTTTGTATATGAATATAAAGTTTACAGTCTTTCTTACAAGAAAATTTACCAAAATTTTGATGACTCGTCCTGGACAACACATTTTTGTCCAATCAAATGCTTTCATGACTTGATCCTTCTAAAATCAATGCTGTTTACAGGAAGTACAGATAGGCGAAAGAACACTTAATTTCTCAGAATTGCATTATCTATTGAATTCATATCAATAGAGTGCAACAATCAGGTTCCAGAAGTAATTGGCTTTTAACTATAGCTTATTAAAGCCACACAGACCTACTGTGGATTACAAGATTGTTAATTGATGGTGGATGCTTTTGTTGAAACCACCAGCCCACATTATTTCAGCTTATTTTTTTAGATAATCATGCTTAACACCAGATTTCAGAGGTTAAAAAAACTATTACCTATGATTCTGCAAAGAATCGTAACAAGCAAATTGCATCAGTGCCTGCTTTCTTTGATGAAGCACTGTAAATTATGTGATAGAGTCTAAAGTAATACTCCCTACTCTCAAATCACTATGCATATTTTGTAATACATTGAAAATATGTTGTTCTTTCCCTTACTAAATACCTAAGTACATGGTCTTGAACTGTGTTTTGCATAATTTTGAGGTATAAAGGCCATAATGTTCATAGCTGGTTTGTCTCACAACTCTTATTATAAGACTGTTTAAAAGTCTCTATGGGAAAAATACTTCAGAAACCTAAGCAACTGAAAAAGTTTCATTTTATTTAATCCTCACTTCCTGTCATTTAATTTCTGCTTTCTTTGGGGTGTGGCCAATTAAACTTCACACTCATGATTTGAAAGGAAACCAATGATTTAATTCTACATTTTGTGGAACACTGTTTTCTATGGGTTATAAAACAGCCAATAATTCTGGCTAAATTGTGTTTGTTTCACCCAATTAGCTTTAACTAAAACTCTTTGCATAGCCTAGATTCATTAATAGCAAGCCACATAACTTAGAAAAGAGACAAGACTGCTGACCTCCCGCATGGCACAGATTGCATTATGTCTACCGCCCCTCTGGTCGAGCCTAAATCCAGCGTAATGACTCTCGGTGTGGCCTCTCACAGCATGCGCTCACCAAAAAGTGTGTTTAATCGCCTTGAAAATGGACATCTCCACCCCTGCAATAAAGGGGGCACAGCCATTAGGAAGATTAATGGGCCCTGTAATGATGTTAATCAGTAACACCATGATTGAAATTCCATTACACCCAGACCAAAAAAAATCCTCTCAAATGCATCTTGGGGACAATCTGATGGCTTCTGGCTTGAGCTTGAATTGCGATTGTGATAACACCATTGCTCTGCTCCCAGTGGCCCTGTAGGAGACATAAAGCAGAATAGAACCTAAAGGGGAAGCATTACCACTGCATTTTATGACACTAAGGCCCCGTCCACACTACTGCGTTTTCGTTTAAAAACTAAGAATTAAAACAAATTTCATCTCCATCCACACCAGTGTTTTATCTGCGTATTAGAATTGATCTCCATCCACATTAAAACGACTGAAAACGTGGATCACAAGACCATTCACCAACACTGGGTATGCGCGTGCCGGTGTGAACAGGAAGCGGATTGACTATTCCTCAGATTTGATGAAGAAGAAAGTAACGTTAGCTGACGAATCAGGTAAGGACACGTCATGACTGATGACACCCAATCATAGAGCCGAGCGTGAGCCATCATTTCAAAATTACTCCATTTTGTCCCGTTTTCAGCGTTTCTAAACTTCTCCGTTTTAGGTCTTCGTTTTTTCCATTTTAGTCTGGACGGGAGGTGCAAACGTAGCAAAAGGTCTCGGTTTTTAAACGAAAAACGCAGTAGTGTGGACGGGGCCTAAGACCCTATTCAGACTTTGTATTAACCGGTTTTTCAGTGGTCTTTTATGTTGTTGGTTATACATGGTATTAAGTCTTTCCAGCAAATAAATGGCAAAAAGAGTGTTTAAAATATGTGGATGTCCCTCAGAGTAAATGTTTTTGATATTATGTTTTTAAAAAAATATTGTTGGTTTAACTTAAAAAAGTAAGGAACCTGGTTGACTTAAAATTTTAAGTTGATTGAACTGGAAAAAGTGAGTTAATACAATGAAGGAGATTAATTTATTCATCAGAAACTCAAAATAATAAGTTATCTCAACTAAATAAATTATTTAAGTTGATTTAACTAAAGAAAAAATGATGTGATAACAAATCTTGAAAATATTTTTTTTACAGTGTGGAAAACGTCTCGGTTACGTATGTAACCCTCGTTCCCTGAGTAGGGAACGGAGACGTTACGTCAGAAGTGACGGAGATTGGGGGATTTCGCATAGAAAGCCAATCCTCTTCGAGTATTAAAACACGAGCCAATGGCATGCAATGCCTTGGGGCTGCGGAATTTTGCATAGCGTACTCCGCCCTACTCCGTGAGTATAAAAGGAGGAAGTGAACGCAACCGCAGTATGTCTTCGCTGAGGAGCCAAGACTGAACTCGGCCTCTACCCAGCGATACAGCAGAAGTGGCAGGGAGACGTAACGTCTCCGTTCCCTACTCAGGGAACGAGGGTTACATACGTAACCGAGACGTTCCCTTTCGTAGTCACTTCGAGTTACGTCAGAAGTGACGGAGATTGGGGGTCTGTGCCATCACGCCAACTTCAGGCTGTCTTCCAGTGCCCTGCGAAAGTCTAACCCCCGAGCCTTACCTGTTTTCCTTAGGGGATCCGACTTAGACACAGGATTACCAAGGTACACTGGGAAACATATCCCGAAGGGGACATGCTACCAGCTGCCTACCGAAGGGAGGACTTACGAATACACATATGGCCACATAGGAACACATATGGAATCACTGGAGCACCAACCGCAGGTGGCTACTAATTTCAGCTCCAGGGGTGGCAGATGGCTTGCCAAGGGAAGACACATGCTCAGAGAGGCTTACAGTGGATAATACACATGAGACGGTTACCAAGGGGGAACCGTACGCATGGAGGCACCTAGCCAGCATCCAGAGCCACAGCAGTGGTGCCCGCATCGTCGGTGCTGGAGGACTCAAGGCTTCAATGGAAGAACTGAGGAAATATCGCACTTATCCAGTCCGGGGAGTGGAGTGGCGAGCAAGCGAAGACACCTGAGCGGATCCAGAACTGGCCGAAACGAGTACGTGAGAGGATACCGGCTCAATTCGCAGATTATAGAATCTGGCGAAGGTGTTGGGTGTCGCCCAGCCTGCAGCTCTGCAGATGTCTGTTAGCGAGGCACCGTGCGCTAAAGCCCAAGAGGAGGCCACACTCCGAGTGGAATGGGCCGTCACACCAAGGGGGCACGGAAGGCCTTGCTGCTGGTAAGACAAAGCAATGGCATCCACAATCCAGTGGGACAGCCGTTGCTTTGAGAGAGCCCTTCCCTTCTGGCTCCCTCCATGACAGACAAAGAGCTGGTCTGAGGTCCTGAAACACTGCGTTCTGTCGACATAGGTGCGGAGAGCACGTACCGGACAGAGCAGTGCCAAGGCTGGGTCTGCCTCCTCCGGGGGCAGCGCTTGCAGGTTCACCACCTGGTCCCGGAAGGGAGTGGTGGGAACCTTGGGCACATAACCAGGCCGGGGTCTCAGGATCACGTGAGAGTAAGCCGGCCCGAACTCCAGGCACGCTTCGTCAACGGAGAATGCGTGCAGGTCCCCCACCCTCTTGATGGAGGCCAATGCAACCAGGAGTGCTGTCTTCATGGACAGAAACTTTAACTCTACCGATTGCAAAGGCTCAAAGGGATGCCTCTGCAGAGCATTTAAAACTACCGAGAGGTCCCAAGAGGGTACGAGGGGAGGACGAGGCGGATGCAGCCTCCTCGCTCCCCTCAGGAACCTGATGACCAGGTCGTGCTTCCCTAAGGACTTACCTTCCACTGCTTCATGAGAAGCGGCAATGGCCGCGACGTAAACCTTAAGGGTGGAGGGCGACAGCCTGCGCTCCAACCCTTCTTGCAGGAAGGAAAGCACGACACTGATCGAACATCTCCGGGGGTCTTCTCCGCGAGAAGAGCACCAATTGACGAAGAGGTTCCACTTCAACGCATAAAGGTGTCTCGTGGACGACGCTCTTGCGGAAGTGATGGTTGCCGCCACCGCAGGTGGCAGCGAACTCAAACCTGCCTCGTCCCGTCCAGGAGCCACACGTGCAGCCTCCAAAGATCGGGACGAGGGTGCCACAGAGTGCCCCGTCTCTGAGAGAGTAGGTCTTGTCTCAGAGGAATAGGCCAAGGAGGTGCTGTCGCGAGGAGCATGAGATCGGAGAACCACGTCTTGGTGGGCCAGTAGGGGGCTACCAGCAAGACCTGCTCCTCGTCCTCCTTGATCTTGCACAACACCCGTGCAAGGAGGCTCACTGGGGGAAACGCATACTTGCGTGGGCCCCGTGGCCAGCTGTGCGCCAGCGCATCCGAGCCGAGAGTGCCGCGGGTCAGAGAATAAAACTGGGCGCAGTGGGACGAGTCCCGAGAGGCGAACAGGTCTATCTGTGCCTCCCCGAACTCGTCCCAAATCAGCTGGACCGACTGGGGATGGAGTCGCCACTCGCCGGAGAGGGGACGGACCCGGGACAGCTCGTCGGCCGCCCAGTTCCGGTCTCCAGGAATGTACACTGCACGAAGGGACCTCAGGTGCTTCTGACTCCATATCAAGAGGTGGCGGGCGAGCTGCGACAACTGGCGTGAGCGTAGACCCCCCTGGTGGTTGATGTACGCTACTGCCGTAGTGTTGTCTGAGCGGACAAGCACATGCTGGCCCTTGAGTAACGCTCGGAAGCGGTGTAGGGCGAGCCGTACTGCCAACAGCTCGAGGCAATTGATGTGCATGAGGCGCTGGGCTCCTGTCCAGGAACCGGCGGCTGCATGCCCATTGCACATGGCACCCCAACCCGTGGTAGATGCATCCGTGGAGACAACGAGATGCCTGGAAACTCGCTGAATAGGGACGCCGGTCCGTAAGAAGCTGAGGTTCGACCACGGGAAGAAGGTTCGCCGGCATGCCGGAGTCACTGGGACTCGGAGCGAGCCGCGATGCCATGCCCACCTCGGGACTCGATCGCGAAGCCACAGCTGAAGCGGTCTCATATGAAGCAAACCGAGCGGCGTTGCCGCGGCCGCGGATGCCATATGCCCCAGGAGCCTCTGAAATAGTTTCAGTGGAACCGCACTCTTGCCCTCGAACTGTCGAAGACAAGTCAGCAGTGAGTGCGCGCGCTCGTTCGTGAGCTGCGCGGACATGGCGACCGAGTCTATCTCCACGCCGAGAAAAGAGATCCTCTGCACGGGGCAAAGTTTGCTCTTCTCCCGGTTGACCCGAAGGCCCAGACGGGCTAGGTGCCGGAGCACCAGGTCTCTGTGTTCGCAAAGCTGAGCTCGAGAGTGTGCTAGTATCAGCCAGTCGTCGAGATAGTTCAGGATGCGAACCCCGTGTTCGCGAAGGGGAACAAGGGCTGCCTCGACGATCTTCGTGAAGACGCGAGGGGACAGAGCTAACCCGAATGGGAGAACGGCGTACTGATATGCCTGGCCCTCGAAGGCAAACCGAAGAAACGGTCTGTGTCGAGGTAAAATGGACACATGGAAGTACGCGTCCTTCAGGTCGATCGCTGCAAACCAATCCTGATACCGAACACATTCGAAAATGCGTTTGGCCGTGAGCATTTTGAACGGTAGTCGATGGAGAGAACGGTTCAAAATGCGCAGGTCCAGGATCGGTCGTAACCCACCGGTCTTTTTGGGGACAATGAAGTAGGGGCTGTAAAACCCGGACCTCACCTCGGCTGGAGGGACCGTCTCGATTGCACCCTTCGCCAGCAGGGTCGCAATCTCCGCTCTCAAGACTGGGGCATTGCCACCGACCATCGTGGAGCGAACTCCCGTGAAGCGGGGAGGAGACCGTGCGAACTGAATCGCGTAGCCGAGTCTGATCGTTCTGATGACCCAGCGGGATATCCCAGGAAGCGCTAGCCAGGCTTCCAGGAAATGAGCCAACGGGGTCATGCGAACCACAGACGTCCCCCCGGAGGGGCAGCGGTGCGGGTCGACTGGCACGCGTGCAGGAGTTACCCCGCTCGGATGCGTCGAAGCCCGCTCCCCGACAGAAGGGACCAGGGAAAGCGGAGCGTTCCACGGGGGTCTGTTCTGCCGGGGGTCTGGCGACAGAGGGGGAAGGGATTGGTGTAGCCCTGGGACGACACACACACCCTTCCGCGCCCTCAGAGACAGAGAGGAGTGTGTGGGCTGACGCACGGGGGCATCGAGCGCACCCACTCCAGTCTGTGAGCTCAGTGAGGATGTCAAGTCTTTCTTTAACCAGTTCAGGGTGCTGCCCACCCGTGGGTGAGCAGCGGGGAGCTGAGAACAAAAGATTCTCCCCCGGCCCTCCACCGGGGGAAGGAGGGGGCCTGCTACCGCCTCCTGGGAAAGACTCGAGATCGTCACTGAGCGGCCCGTGTCAGGATCTTCGCTTGGCCTGGCGTTTAGCGGGGCGAGCGGCCTGAGGGGGCTGTGACGCCGGCCTGCGGCCTCCTCGACGCCGGGGCCCGGGTGAAGGCTGCTGCTGGGGCCGGGCGGGAGGGAGGGGAGCCGCAGGGGGGCGTCCTCGGCGGCGAGCAGAGGGAGGCACCTGCGCCGATGACTGGGTGGAGGCAGCAGCTGGTCGCCGGGGCAGGATGTGTTTGATGGCCTCCGTCTGCTTCTGAGCGGTGGAGAACTGCTGGGCGAAGTCCTCGACCGCACCGCCGAAAAGGCCAACCTGGGAGAGCGGAGCGTCGAGCAGACGAGTCCGCTCAGCGCTCCGCGTATCTGCCAGGTTGAGCCAGAGATGGCGCTCCTGAACCACCGAAGTGGCCATCACCTGACCGACGGCGCGAGCGGCCACTTTCGTTGCCCGGAGAGCAAGGTCAGTGGCGGACCGCAATTCCTTAAATGCCGTCGAGTCAGTCCCGCCCTCGTGCATGTCTCTGAGCACCTTCGCTTGGAAGACCTGCAAAGTGCTCATGGCATGCAAAGCGGAGGCCGCCTGTCCCGCCGCTCTATAGGCTCGCGCCGCCATAGCAGACGAGAACCCACAGGCTTTGGATGGGTGCTTAGGAGGACCACGGGTGGAGGCGCTCTGTGGACACAGCTGCATCGCAACAGAGCGCTCCACCGGGGGCATCCCAGTGTACCCACGGGCGGCCCCACCGTCGAGGGGGGGAAAGGCGGGGGAGAGATCGCGCTCTCGAGTGGACAAAGGAGCCCCCCAAGAGCGCGATAACTCCGCATGCAGCTCGGGGAAAAAAGGTATCGGAGTTGGCCGTGGCCTTGCGGCGGCAGCTTTGTCCAGATACCAGTTATCCATCCGCGAGAGATCGGGGCAGGATGGAGGTTTCCATTCTAGCCCGATACTCCCAGCGGCTCGAGACAGCATGGCCGTCAGCTCGGGATCTGACACGGGCAACGCTGGCACTCCCGAAGGAGGCAACGCAGCCGCATCTTCCTCTCCCGAGGACTCAAGCCCGCCTAGTGATGCAGTGATAGACATCACATCATCATCTGGAGCGCTGCTAGAAGCAGCCGGCGCCGCCGAAGAGACAGCCAACTGAATCGAGCTGGCGCTCGCTGGCTCACGCACTGAGGCGGGAGGTGTGGCCCGAGGAATCGTCGGGGCTCTATCCCACACCGTCACCGTTAGATCGCCGGGTCCCCGGGTCGACGGGCCCCCTTTCGTGAAGGAAGCCGATCGAGTAGGGGGGACCGGGGCTCTCACTCTAGTGAGATCATTGAGCCTCGACCTCAGTGTGGAGATGGTCATGCTCCCACAGAAGGAACATGAGTCATCCACGAACGCTGCTGCTGCATGCTGAATGCCCAGGCATACAAAGCAGCGTTCGTGACCATCAGATGATGACAGAAATCTACCACATCCAGAAGGGCACGGGCGAACCATCTTTAAAAAGACGTGCCGCGTGCAGCTCTTTCACTTTCACTTTTAGAGAAAGGAGAAATTCACTCTTTCAGCGCTGAAGCTACCAGGGAGAAGTGCAAAGTCTGGCAGACCACTGCTCAGATCGCAGGCAATGCAAAATCTCGCTGGGTACCGCCGTCACACCAACACTGAAGAGGACGCTCGTTCTCGAAGAGTCTTGAATCAGCTTTTAGGAGTGAAGAGGTTCTCTTGGCTCCGAAGCGAAAACATACTGCGGTTGCGTTCACTTCCTCCTTTTATACTCACGGAGTAGGGCGGAGTACGCTATGCAAAATTCCGCAGCCCCAAGGCATTGCATGCCATTGGCTCGTGTTTTAATACTCGAAGAGGATTGGCTTTCTATGCGAAATCCCCCAATCTCCGTCACTTCTGACGTAACTCGAAGTGACTACGAAAGGGAACTGAGTTATTTTATGCTTTTAAAACATTAGACTTGTTTTATACGGTCATTTACATATGAAGCAGACTAAGGGTATGGAATCCATCGGGTCTGTCTGCCCTAGCTAGATTTAAAGAGGCACCTCCGGTTCACGAGGGCCAACCGGAGGACAGGTTCATCAGAGAATCCTTTGCAAGAGGTCCAAACCATGATGATCCTGCTCTGGAGGGCCGATAAAAAATATCCACTTACTTACTTTCACTTGAAATCCTGACCTCTGTCCCATTATTTAAAATATAATTGAAAAAAATAAATAATTTGTTGGGGTGTAACAATATACAAAAATGCAGCAATACATGGATAGTGACAATATGTATCGTGTATAGTTCCCCCAAAATAAAAATTGCTGTGTGAGGGAAAAAAAATATTTTTTTTTCAGAGTTTTAGTGTCAGTACATTAAACTACTATACACAATGTTGATTATAATGTATAATAATGCAATGGGGGAATATTTGTGGGTCCTGATAATGCCAAATGTCTTATGTTACTAGTCAAAAGTGGCCAAAATTATTTTAAATATATCTAGTCAGTGACTAAATAATTCTGTATTTTCAGCTTTGGAATCATGAATATTTTTATTTTGGTGTCACCATTGTCCTTGTGTTACAAGCCGAGTCCAAGCCTATTCATAAAACTCACAATGTAATATTAAATTTAGCATTTTAATCAATAGTACATTGTCTTGGAGTATCGCAATAATATCGTATCGTGAGTTCAGTATCATGATATGTATGGAATCGTGACATGCGGGTATTGTTACACCCTTAATAATTTGAAATGTTCTGTGCTTTTAAAACAGCAATGAGCCATGAGAACACATGGATTGGTCTGAATGACAGGATGGTGGAAGACGACTTCCAGTGGACCGATAACATGGATCTGGTGAGACTGGCACAAAGTACATTAAAAGAGAAACTAAATTAGCCATATATGTTTATTAATATATTTAAAATAGACTAAATGTATATATTTAAATTCGATGTTTAACTTATTATATATGTATATATATATATATATATATATATATATATATATATATATACAGTATATATATATAAGGGATGCATGATATATACTTTAAATGTTATCGTTATCGACCCGATACAAAAATTTGCCCGATATATTAAAGCCGATAAATAATGAATTATTTCATTCAACTGAGACCCTTCAGATGCTCACTGTTCACCATGATGGTTTTGAATTGTGCAACATGTGCAGCGCAAGTCTGTCATTTAAGCTACATGAAATTATAATGAGAACATGCCTTTTAATGATGAGACTTTTGTTTTTGTATTCAGGCTCTCAAAAATGATATAAAAATTTGTATTTCTATTTATTGGCCAATATAGCGCTTTTATCGGCTTTCAGATATAAAGAATTATCGATTATCTGTATCGACCAAAATTTGAACATAGGTTCATCTCTAATATACTGTAAATATATACAAATTGAATCAGAATACAAGTATCAGAATATATAGTACAATTAATCACTTAGTCTAATCACAATATGATAATACAGGCAGTATAATCAGATAGATTATGCAAATAGATGCACGAGTCTTTCTTTAAACCATTTAGGTGCAAACAAGTTTATATAATACATCAGACGATTAGATGTATCTGAAAACCCATTTGTAATGCAACAGATATATAAGACGGTACACTAAATACCTAGTAAACCCATGGAATTTGGATTTAGCCCTGAAATATCCCCATTCCTCCTTCAGCAATATGAGAACTGGAGGGAGAACCAGCCGGATAATTTCTTTGCGGGCGGAGAGGACTGTGTTGTGATGATCGCCCATGAGAATGGCAAATGGAACGATGTGCCCTGCAACTACAACCTGCCCTACATCTGCAAGAAAGGCACAGGTGAGAGAGAGAGAGAGAGAGAGAGAGAGAGAGAGAGAGAGAGAGAGAGAGAGAGAGAGAGAGAGAGAGAGAGAGGCAGCTTTGGAAAAGAGGACAAATGCTGTACCGCCTTGCTTTCTACCTCACTGTACTGTTTCTTCCATTGCTGACCTCCTTTTGTTAACTTAATTCACATATCTTCATGAGATGTTCCTCATATCCTCTTTCATTTTTATACCTTTCTTATATTTAAAAACATCCTGCTTCTTCAAAGGGATAGTTTATTATTTATTCTGTGGAACACAAAAGGATTCATTGAATAATGAACTGGTTACGCTTTTCAATGCAATTACATATAATCAGTGAGTTGAACTCAAGAACCTGATACGGATGTGATTTATAAACGAATCATTCAGACTGGTTTTGTGAAACGGATCAACGATTCATTGAAAAGATTCGACTCAAAAGAACGATTTGTTCTCACATAAAGCTATTATCATGCAAAATATAGTTCATGAGTCATATCAACAACTTTTGTGATACTAAACATGTTTTTGTGGCCAGCTTAAAGGGATAGCTCTCCCAAAAATGTAAATTCAGTCATTATTTATTCACTCTCATGTTGTTCCAAACATGTATGACTTTCTTTGTTCTGTGTAAAAATGAAAGTAGATTTTAGAGAATGCTTTTGACCAAACTGTTTCTGACTTTAAAAAATACAATGGAAGTCAATGGAAAAGTTGATGGTCTGGTTACCATCATTCTTCAAAATATATTTTTTTGGGTGTTCCGCACTCCTACTGGTTTGCAACAACATGAGGGTAAATAAAAAATGGGGGAACTATTTCTGTACACTCTCAGAAAAAGGTACAAAAGCTGTCACTGGGGCTGTACCTTTTCAAAAGGTAAACTTTTGTCCATTTCAGGTGCTAATAAGTGCATTTCAGGTGCTATTTTAAGTGTTAATATGTACATTTTAGATGCTAATAAGTACATTTTAGGTGCTAATAAGTACATTTTAAGTGTTAATATGTACATTTTAGGTGTTGATATGTACATTTTAAGTGTTAATTTGTACATTTTAAGTGTTAATATGTACATTTTAAGTGTTAATATGTACATTTTAGGTGTTGATATGTAAATTTTAAGTGTTAATACGTACATTTTAGGTGCTAATAAGTACATTTTAATATGTACATTTTAGGTATTAATATGAACATTTTAGGTGCTAATATGTACATTTTAAGTGTTAATATGTACATTGTAGGTGCTTAATATGTACATTTTAAGTGTTAATATGTACATTTTAGGTGCTAATTAAGTGCATTTCAATTGTTAATATGTACATTTTAGGTGTTCATATGTACATTTTAGGTGCTAATATGTACCACTTAAGGTACCAATATGCAGCCTTTGGGTACAAAAGTGTACCTTTTGAAAAGATACAGCCCCAGTGACAGCTTTTGTACCATTTTTTCTGAGAGTGTAACAAAGTCCCATTTTCCAAATTTATTCCCTTCCATTTTTCTTTTTTATGTCAGTTTGTATGGCTTCATTTTCACCAGTTTCACCTTCATCAATTCCTCTCACGTCTTTCCCAATCAGACAAAAAGCTCAGCAATAACTGTCACTCATTTTGTTCTGAGGATTTGATGGTTGGTCCTCAGGAGGGCTGCGTATTCAAAGCCTTGATCATGACATGACGGACATGACTGGTTCTCTTCAGCCACTTTTAGCTGTCTAGGTCTGACACAGTGTGCTTCACCCACCCCACTATGGACTCATTAGACTTGTTTTATCTGGTCATTTACATATGAAGCAGACTAAGGGTATGGAATCCATCGGGTCTGTCTGCCCTAGCTAGATTTAAAGAGGCACCTCTGGATCACGAGGGCCAACCGGAGGACAGGTTCATCAGAGAATCCAAGAGGTCCAGACTATGATGATCCTGCTCTGGAGAGCCAATAAAAAACATGTTTCTCAATTCCAATTGAAATTTTGACCCCCATTCCATAATTTAACTCTCAATTCATTATTAAAAATGTGTTTGAGCTTATATGGTAGGCTTACTCGGCACGTGATAACTTGCTACAGAAATTTCTTCAAAAACAACACCATGTTGGGTATTAGGATTTCAATCAGATGTCAAATTACATGTTTAACTTAAATATCTACTGTATATACTTAAAAAGGTGCATTGTGTAATGTTTAGGAGAATCTGTTGACAGAAATGCAATATCATATACATAACTATGTTTGCTGTGGTGTATAAAGACCTTACATACTGAACCGTTATGTTTTTATCACCTTAGAATGAGCCATTTCTATCTACATATACACCGCGGGTCCCCTTACGTTGAAATGTTTCTACAGTAGCCCTAAACGGACAAACGCGTTTCGTCACTATGTTCTTTTTCATGGAAAGATGCTAGTTAAAGTCACAGACACAGTATAAACAAGTAACAGTAATATTCGCAATTACATATCGCTTTACTGAATAATCTTATTTTCTTACTTAATTTATCTGTGTAAAGTAACCTTAACTGGCTACTCTCTGCTGTCTCAGACGACGACATCTTTTCCTGTCAGCCACCGTAACTTCTGTTGGTCGCAATTCGCAACCTCACCACTAGATGCCACTGGAAATTACACAGTGCACCTTTAAATAATATTTAATTGAAATCCATCATCAAATAAATATTACTTTTAATATACATGTTTAAAGCTACACTGTGTAAGTCTTTTAGTTTATTCTTAGCTAAAAACTTGCATATGTGCTCATTAATGTATATTTACTTCGTTCAAATAATAAAGTATTCTCGTGAGTGTATAATATGCCATTGAAAATACATACGGGTAAGGGGTTCTAATGTCGGTCGCCATGTTGCCCCTCCATCTTGAAAGTACATTAGCCAAAGAGGGACATACCCGTTAATTCAAGCTTCGCCTTTAGCGTTTACGTTTGAGATAACACTCATGGACGAGGTCGAACTGGAAGCCATGTTAATCTTGGACTACCTTGGCCATCGGAGGAACAGAAACTAATATTCACTGAATGGTCATATACCTTTTCACCGCTAGATGGGGGTAAAAATCACTCAGTGTGGCTTTAAATGAAACAACTCTTATTGGCTTTCTAAGATGCGACCTCTGATGGACCTGTTCACCGGTTGGCCCTTGTGAACCCAGAGTGTCTCTTTTAGTCTTCCTAAGGCAAATGGACTAGACGAAAGCTAATAAGTTCTCAGAAATAAACATTACCATGGTTATTGTAATGGTGTGCACAGGGGTTACTCCACTGATTTTAATCGATGGTGTGCTTGTTCAATTTTGAGCAAACAGTCATAAGGCTGGCACGCATACACAGCTCAGCCAGCTGTCATTTGCAAGACCACCTGGGAAACGTTTTCAGCCACCCCCACCACCTGCCTCGCTGTCCTCTTTTGTCTATCAGCCCTCCCCCAGTTATTCTATCATTCAAACTGTCACCGCTATTGATCATGCAATCCCTTAAAACAATAATAGAATCCCTTAAGAGAATAGAGAAGCAATGCACGATATTAGAGATATGTGCTTTAAACAGACCGACTGCCAGTATGCTTCTCTCTTGTTGTAATAGCTTGAATGCTGAACTACAGGTTTTGCTGGAGTCCAAAGTGTTCAGCACATGTCTCAGGGTGATGCTGACTCAGTCCAAGAACCCCTATCTATGTCTCTGTTATTGAATCACCTTGACTTTTCCCTGCCAGTTTTGATATTTGGATGAATGAGGTGTGATGCATCCTTGGGCATTCTGCTCTGGCTGGTTGATATAGCGCTGCAAAAATGTAAAAATGCTGAAATACAGAAAAGTGAGATTGTTAATGACTTCAAATAACTGCAGCATAACAATTTAAAGAAAGGGCGATTTAAAATGTACTAGTTAAAATGTATTTATTACTTTACTTGTATGTTCATTTATTTAACGTGTGGATGCAATTGCATTAGATGATAAACTGTATAAGGTCCATCTTCACCATTCAAATATTATTTGAAGCATAGTTGTGTTTGGAGTATATTGTTTTATTTGTGAATGTGCAATGAAACATGCCAAATTGTGTGGACGTAATTGAACGCATACAAAAACCAAAGATATAAAGATCGATCCAAGAAGTTTATCATGTGAGATTTTAGTTTTTCTATGCATATTAGCAGCCATCAAATTTAGACAGTATTCTAGGTTACGTGTGGACGTTTTTTGTCCAGTAAATTGAATCTCTGTTTTTTCAGAATTAAGTAATAGTAAAGTGCTATAGTCATCCAAATATATATCTACTATATAGTTATTGATAGTATAATCGAACTCAAAAAACATGCGCATATATAAACTGTATATACTTTAATTATTTATTATATATTTTAGAAATTTGTTTTAAAATATCTTTGTTTTCTCGGTGAAAATATATAATTCAATGACATTCATACATTTTTAAGCATGGCTTAGTCATCCAAATGCTTTTTGAGTCCACTGTATCTGAGTGTACTGTGTGTCCAGAATTGAGTATTGATTTTATGGTCTATTATTTATTTATGATATATTGCTGAATCAGAGTTGGGCTTGTGCGGATCGAGGATTGAGTTTTTAAGTGTGACATTTGCCTGCTGTCCTCAAGCTAGAAGGTCACATTGCTTTCTCACCACCCCCACCCCACACACACACACCTGAAAAGGCATACAACAAAACTCATCAAGCTCACAACCAGCCGCTGACTTCCCAGATCAATTCCAGCTCATAGCGTCACTGATTAGCTGGTGATTCCTGCCCGTACTGAGCTACAGATAACCTGCAGTTCCTTGCCAGAATTGATTTGATTCATGGAGGTTAATGCCACGACTTTCTCTGGAGCATTTGATAAAGAAAATCTTACGTGAAAGGGAAAAACTAAAGTGAAAAGTGCCAAGGCCATAAAGTCTGCCGGTCACTGAAAACACAGGTCAGCTTTATGATGTTTCCCTCCAAAGGAACATGGTGAGGTGATTATAGCGGCATGCCTTGGATTATAGCTTTGCTGTTTGGAGTGTGAATATGAGGACCTGTAAACCGCAAGCTAAGTGTTGCATGCACACTGATGTGTTCCCTGTGGTGTTTACTGGCCCACTGCAACAAAACATCAGGCCGGCTTGCTGCAAGCAATACACTGAGGTTCAACTCCGAGGGCTCCACCTAATGAAAGATAAAGGAACTGCAGTGAAACAAGCTCTACCAGTTTAATTAGTCAAATGTCACCGTGAGACACTGCTGTGGATTCGTATGTCACTGGGCTATGGGGCTTTAGGGTTGAATCACAATACAGCAGAAATCTTTTTCTTTTTTTCATATTCCACTTCTGATTTGTCAAGATATAAATCTTGAACAGCATTTGAAATTCATTTTTTCTCTGGAATGTGGGAGAAAAACTGAGTATTCAATAAAAAATGTTTATAGAAATGTATTATATCTTTAAAAGTGGGATCCATGTGACCGGTGGCTAGGGAAAAACATTTTATTTTTATTATTATTAGTAGTAGTAATAGTTGTTATTATTTTTTTATTATTTGCAATAAGATATACAATGAAGCATTCACATTGACACAAGGAACTAAGGATTTATCACTTTATATTACTTTATACACTGTAAAAAAATATTTTCATGACATTTTTTCTTTTGTCAAAACAACTTAAATAATTGATGTAGTTCAGATAACATAATATTTCGAGTTTCTGAAGATTAAATCAATCTCCTTCATTGTATTAACTCAATTTTTCCATTTAAATGAAATTAAAATTTTAAAGCAACTAGGTTACTTAATTTTTTAAGTTAAACCAACAATATTGTTTTACAGTGTATTCTTTATTACATATAATCATCTATAATTAAAATGTGTTATTTACTTACTATGTTTCATTTGGGGTTTTTTTTTTCTAATTTTATAATAAAAGTGTTCTTATAATTTTTTATTTTTATACGTACGTATATGTATTTTCATACTGTAAATTGTAATGTTGTGTTGTAATGATACTTCCAGTACAAATAATTTTTTATTATAATTTAGATTTTTTATATTACAATTATTTTATATTATAATTTAGTTATAAATTATTATTATTTTAATATGATTTATTTATACTTCATGTTTAATTTGTTTTATTTTTTCTCATTTTATAATAAAAGTGTTTATTTTAATTTTTTTTATGTATTTATTTATTTATTTTTAGCTTTGCCTCCATTTAATGATCATTAAAAGTTAAGCTTTAAAAACACTAATTTAGTAATACTGTTATAAAATAATTATTTATTTATATTCAGTTGCCTAAGTTCACTTTTTAGCTTTTAGTGTTATATTTTTATTTGAACAAAAATAATATAGCCACCGTTTATTACCGTACTATGAAAATAATATAATATCTGACATAATTGTAAACATTTCCAGGAACATGTATTAAGAAAAATGTGGATTCATTTAATGTTGTTTCAAAATTAATTTATGTTATTGTCTTTTTTGCAGTCTTATGTGGAGCTCCGCCCACCGTGGACAACGCTTTCCTGATTGGTCGGAAGCGTTCGCACTACGACATACACTCTGTGGTGCGTTACCAGTGCGGTGATGGTTTCCTCCAGCGCCACATCCCCACTACCAAGTGTCGTGCCAACGGCAAATGGGACCGACCCAAGATCATCTGTACAAAGTGTGAGTTTCCCGATTTAATTAGCTAAAAGTCAATATAAAGAACCGAATCACCAAATTCATTCACGCTTGATACTTTTCTTGTATTCTCAGCACGGAGATCTCACCGCTACAGACGCCATCACCACAAGTCCCACCACGAGCGCAGAAAGCACAAGAGGCACGGGTCAGGAGGTCATCGAGGTCAACATGAGGGTCACGGCCATTTCTAACCAAATAATCCCCTCCTTTCCCCCAGCCTTTCACCTATTTGATATTCAACGGCCTTTCACCTTTCCCCCCTTCTGGCCTGGGTCAGTGTACCCCCATTATGATCAGAGGGGGCCCTGCTGGACCTCACAAGGACTATAACAATTTTACTTTTTCCGTCTCTTTATCCGTTAATGTTCCATCTCATTTTAGTGGATCAACCATGAGGAAAGTTCTTTCGTACCTTCAATGTAGAAAACACTTTATGTATTTTTACATAAGCATTAATTGAGCAGGAGAGTTGGTACTACATGTAAATATCGTATTTCTTTTCAAAACGCAGTATCAAATCAAAACGGCCAGGAAATGCTTGGTATCCGTTTGCTCATGCAGTATTTCTTGACCGTTTTGCCATTGGTTTGCTCATTGTAAGACATTGACTTAATTTATACAGTATTTCTGAGTATTGATGTGTTTTGGGTTGCGAGGAGTGGTGCTCATCCTGATGTTCACAGCATAAACTGTGCAATTCGCAAAAGTAAAAATCCCCCTCATGTTGTTCTAAACCCGTAAAGCTTAATTTCCTCCGTTGAAATGTTCGATAAGGTAAATGGCGACATTTAAAAAGCAGCATAAAAGTAGTTGTGCGTTATTTTCTAAAGATTTATGCGAAAAGCAACTTTTTTTTATAAGCAAAAGCCGTTATTGTTAATCTTCACTCAATGGTAGCTTTGATGTTTGATGTCAAATCTGATAGCTTGATGATAAACACGATTTCAGACCCATATCTGTGGAGTTCTCTGCGAATAATCCTTTAAATTTGAGGTTTTCCTCATGCAAACTTACTGAAAACTGATAAGAATAACACTGAATACATATACTGTAAAAAAAAAATATTTTCAAGATTTGTTATCACAACTATAATTTATTTAGTTGAGATAACTTATTATTTTGAGTTTCTGATGATTAAATCAATCTCCTTCATGTTATTAACTCACTTTTTCCAGTTCAATCAACTTAGAATTTTAAGGCAACCAGGTTACTTATTTTTTTAAGTTAAACCAACAATATTTGTTTACAGTGTTAGTCATATTATCATTTTGCTGTGCTTTTTATCATTTTACACTGTAAAAAAAATATTTTCAAGATTTGGAATCACATTTTTTCTTTTGTCAAATCAACTTAAATAATTTATTTAGTTGAGATAACTTATTATTTTGAGTTTCTGATGATTAAATCAATCCCCTTCATTGTATTAACTCACTTTTCCAGTTCAATCAACTTAAATTTTAAGGCAACCAAGTTAAACCAACAATATTTTTTTACACTGTAAAAAAATATATGATCAATAAGTTATGACAACATATGTTTTTACATTAAAACTCACACTGAACTACTTTTTAAAAAAAATGTAAGGCAGTTTAATGTGATTTAAGTTGAAATGACTTAAACATGTAAGTTGACTGTAATTTTAGGCAGCATCTTTATTTTACAGTGTATTGTTTGTAAAAGAGCAGCTTGGACTCTCAACAAAGTTCATTCTTTTGTGCTTCACAGACAAAAAAAAAGGTAATATGAGTTTGGAAAGACATGAGGGTGAATAAATGATGACCGACTTCTCATTTTTGGGGTTGAAATAAGTCCTTAAACAGCCCTTAACGCAGATGAATTTCAACCCTTGACTGAAGATTTCCTATCTTTCACAGGTATTGACTTGACAAGAATTAGATAAAATATGCCTCTGTAAAATCCCCCTACTAGTGGTCCCTCCATCTGTAATTGATAGTCTGTGTCATGATTTTCCCCCACAGAGGAGAAATTGTCCTGTCAGAGCCTATCGACGGGGAAAAGAGCGAGAATTAGAGAGACAGAAAGAGAAGTTCGACTCTTCTTAATTGCAGTCGGCTACATCTACGCCACATCAAACTGAGCCAGTGACAAGGTACTTTTAACAGCATTGAGGGTCGAACGCCACACCCGTAATTAGCTTCTCAATGTAGCACAGTTGGGGAAGAGATAAAATAAGGATGGATTCCCATGAGTGGGACGAGAACGAAAACAAAGAATCCAGATGGTGCGATATCACACACAGGTTAGATGTTAAAAATGCTCATGGGTAATTTTCCGAGACAGGGATACCTCCAGCACTGAAGATCAAGCAGTTAAAAGGCAGAAGAAAGCCAGTTGAGATGCAGCATTTGGCCTTCTGTTCTCCTCAGAGCGAAAGATGTGGTCTGGGCTCACTGTGGGTTTGAAACACACACCTTTTTTTTTATGTCCTACCAGGTGCGTGTCCTGTTTTTCAAATAGTACTGCGACAGCTGACTCAAAAATGAGGACTTGCGCCTTTTTCTCTGCCCTCTCAACCATCCTCTTTACCTTAAAAAAGGGCAGAGTCTTTATTTTACAGAGCATTTTTTCTAATGCCGAGGTTTGTGCTTATCTCTCGCCGTTCCTCTTTCAATTTCCCCATGAGATTGCGAACGTAGCCCACTTCTCCGCCAACTTCTTTTCAACGTCAGTGCTCCCTCATCTTTCCTTCTCTACCTTTATCCACCTTTTTTAATGAAATAGCCCAAAATTCAGAGACTGTGAAAAGCCAATAGTCTGAATATCTGAACAATTAATCTTTTTTTTTTTCCTAAGCAAACTTAATTAATGTTGAGGTTATTGCCCTTTTTTGGATTAAGAAGCAATTGACTTCAAGAAAAGGATGATTTTTAATTTTGAAAAAGCTGTTTTTGAACATTTTGAAGTTTAGACAAAAGCGGAAGAACGTGTAATTATGGGTAAATTTCTATCTAGGTCACATTTCACCCCAATTTAATGAAATTGTTCAAAACATTTAGGAATATTTTAGTACAAATACAACACTGTAAAAATGTATAACAACATATGTTTTTACATTGTTATAACTCATCAAAATAAGTTAAGAAATGTTTAACTTTCAATCTAACTTTTATTTTTTGAGTCAGTTTAATGTCATTTAAGTTGAAATTACTTTAACATCCAAGTTGATTGTATTTAAAGGTGCCATCTAACATCATAAATCAAATCCTACTCCATATTCCATAACAGATGGGGGCACTATACCTCCAAAAAATGACTTGTGCTCCTACCATCGCGCATGTTATTCAAATCATTTGACATGATAGTAAAAGACCGCAGTTTCACGTGGAACATTTGGAGATTTTTAGAGATCAGAGACTCAATGAACTAAAGACTAGAGTGAACTAAACTAAACACTATGAATCTCAACACTAAATGATGAAGACCGCCTCATAGATCTCAAAAACAAGCTGGTGCATTTCGACGGTATGGGAAAATAAAAGCTTGGGCAATTATTTGAAGTTTATGGTATTCGTTTTGTTCATATTACACTTTTATTGTTAGTGAATTAATTTGACAGACAGCATTCGCTGATGTTGATCAAGCTAGCGCCGTGAATTCACCGTGAGACACACGCAATTGACACTTAGCAAGCAGGTTAGTTAAGCTCTCAGATTCTGTCAATTATATTACGCAATTCAAAGAATAAATACCGTTTTGGCGCTTGTACATGTTACACTACAGATCCCTAGCGCACGTGAACCGATCGTCTCTACTAGCTGGAAAAAGAACATGAACTCTGTTGAAAGATACAGTATGCTACTTCGTATATTGTTACCTCAATTATTGTATATGGCACCTTTAAACTTTTTTTACAGCCAAAAATATTTTTAGAATTGATTTTTATGATTTTTTGGATGGTAAATGGACTGCATTTATAAAGCGCTTTCAACAGACCCATGGCCACCAAAGCACCATTAATACTGTTTTAATTCATTTTGCCTTTCATTAATGGGAATTTGAGAGGAAAAAAGTACTTAATTTTCCTAAAAAATAATGTCACAATGCAAAAACTAATTCTCATCCCTAAAGCAAAATACCCTTAATATATATATATATATATATATATATATAACATTGCTTTAACTCATAAAAAATTAAAAAAAACTCTAAAGTTACACTCTATTTTAACTCATTTTTTAGTCAGTTTAATGCAATTTAAGTTGAAATGACTTAATCAAATCAAGTAGTCTACACTGTAAAAAATATTGTTGATTTAACTTAAAAAAGTAAGTAACTTGGTTGCCTTAAAATTTTAAGTTGATTGAACTGGAAAAAGTAAGTTAATACAATGAAATAGATTAATTTAATCATCAGAAACTCAAAATAATAAGTTATCTCAACTAAATAAATTTGATTTGATTTGACAAAAGAAAAAATGTTGTAATAACAAATCTTGAAAATATATTTTTTACAGTTTTTTCTTTTGATTTTGGGATGAAAAATACATTCTGAATGGGTTTCTGGTGATTCATTCGAATGCCTGTGCATGATTTGCGTTGAACAGGAGGTGTACCACTGTTGTTCAATTTGTCTGTCAAAATTGGAGTCTCGTTGTGATGCACAGTATCCTAATAATCCATATTAGTTGCTAATGTACCTCTATATTACCCTAATAGCTCTTTTCAGCTCAGGCTATAGCGAAGGAAGGCAGATGGCTAACAATGTGGCAACTTAATTGCGAGTCTTGATTATAAAAATGAACCTCTAAACAAAGAATGTTCACAGCTGGCTTTTGGCAGACATTCTGGAGAACCGTGAGAGACAGCTGCGGGATTTTCTTGTGGCAAGTTTTCTGACTAATTGCCACAGAGCAATTGCTATCCCAGAGGTTGTTATGCTAGCTGCACCTCCCCTTTGTAGTTACATTTGTGGAACGTAGTCTTATTTAGGCTTGTTTGCATGGCGCCAGATTTGTCGAGTTCCTCACAAGCAAAATACTCTTGCGCATCTCACAATAGCCGGCAACACTTTGTTTGCCATCACCCGCTGCAGCCGACTGCTGTTTTTCCATTCACTCCGTTTTGATACAATGCGCACGTTGTGACGAGAGTTTAACCTTGTCCTTTTCGAATTTACATGATTGTTGGAGGTAAAGAGGAAGCTGTGGAGGTGAGACAGGAGCACGATGTCCTCTGTTTAATCAGGACTGCAGGTAACACGCCACATCCATCATCCCCTTCTAGACGTTCGCAGCAAGAGTAGCACATCTGAATTTTTAGTGCGTTATCTTCGTCTGCTGGAAATGTCTTTGATTGGATGGTGTCAGAAAAGGAAATTACCATGACAAAGAAGCCAGTTCATGTGCCGGTGGCAGTGCGGATTGTTCTGGAAATCGCAGCCGCTCCGTATACTTAACCCGAACCTCCGCCGTTCCCTGTTCACCTAAACCATGCTTACATAGTCTGCCCTTTACCTCATAAAAAAACTCTATTGGCACATAATCCTATCTGTAAATTCCATCCCGGCTGGCTGTCATATCATTAAACCCAACTTTGGGGTGTTAGCGCTGTCTGAGAGGACCTTGAAGAAGACTCTATGATCCAGATTGAACCTTTTTTAGTTTTCCATGCTACTATATATGAATTACACTTCAGATCATGAGACATATTGAGGAGAGGTGTGCTATTACTTTTAAGTGGTCAGACTTTCGGGATAAAAAAAAAAGATCTTGGACTAGAAAATAACCACCCAAAACAACCTGGCAACAATGATAGCAACACTGTAAAAACATATTGTTGGTTTAACTTAAAAAAGTAAGTAACCTGGTTGCCTTAAAATTTTAAGTCGATTGAACTGGAAAAATGAGTTAATAATGAAGGAGATTGACTTAATCATCAGAAACTCAAAATAATACGTTATCTGAACTAAATACATTATTTAAGTTGATTTGACAAAAGAAAAAATGTTGTTTTTACAGTGAATGTGTTAATACCATTCATCATTCTACTGAGCCCAAGTAAATGCCGCATTTTATCTCGATATGGTTAGGTCTTTAGCTTTACGTTATATCCAGTTGGACTGTGAGCTTTTCAAACTTATTAGATCAGATCATCCAGTCGCATTTTGTGAATTGTTTTATTTCACTGTTTACTTTTCCTATAAAGAATCAAGCCTATGAATTGTTCATGTGTATTCACAGTTAAAGCTGTTTTTTCTGTATATTTATTAATGACCCTTCATTCCCTACTGTTAAAAGCAGTAAAATCAGTCCTTCAGCAGTAGCAAATCAACCTTTTGGCACCACTCCTCGCCTCTGTGATGTACAGACTTTGTTTTCAATCCTTGATGTTTTCCTTCATTTTTTATGTATGTATTTATTTTTTCACTTTTTTAAAATGAAAACTGGATGTGTTCGAGTCCCTGGACCTTAGTCACACAGGCTAATTCTCCAACCCAAGGTAGAAAACACTACTGCTGCTGCATCAAACATTAAACACCGCCTTCTACATTGAGCTACTGTTGTTTCTTAAAACATTTTCTTCAGCAGGATGAGCGAGTTAGGCTGTGTGAATGCTGTCCATGTGTGTTATTCGATATTTATTGATGTTCTTATGAATTCTAGTTCTGTCATTGTATCATATTCTTTACCAAACATATGTTCAATTAAAAACATTGGATGGGATCGGTAATATTATTTAATTGCTTATATCTTTTGCTGTTGTTTTTGTCAAAAATGTCATTCCAAACCTGTATGAATTTCTCTCCCCTCATTGAAGACAAAGGGAGAACTTTTGAAGAACGCTCACGCTGCTCTTTTCTATACAATGTAAGCATATAGTGACCAAGAAACCCATAAGTTTGTAACGACATGAGGGTGAGTAAATGATGCTAAGATTTCCTTTATAGATTAAAACTCAAGGGCCTCTGAAAAAAAAATGTATGCACATTTATAAAAAAAAAAAAAAAAGTTGTTCGGTTTGGCCAGGATTTTTTTTTTTTAGCATCGCTATCTTATTTTGCCACCACAAATGTTTTTTTTTTCTCTCCATCACTGGACGCAAGCTCTTCTCATCAAGCCGTTGGCTCTCAAGAAGTGTGTGGTGAATAATTCATACACGCCATGTATCTCTGACTACCTCTGCTTTATCTCTTCATGTCAGGTTCAAGGTCTTTGATGTTCCATCCTCACGCTGAGGCGCGGGACATTGTAAATATTCCTGTATCTGCTCCTGTACGGAGCTATGATTCTCACGTTTAATAATCAGGCGAGATCAAGACTCAGAAGTGCACAGGAACGCAACAAAACAAGGTGTTAGACGTGCAGTATCAGAGAGTTCTGTTCATCCAGACATATATTTAAAAATATATTGTGCATAATGAAAAAGCACCCTGTCGAGATTGTTTCATCTCAAATAGGTCGAGTATTTTCATAAATACAGCTCTTAAAGGCACAGTTCAACCAAAAAGGTAAATTATGTAAGTACTTACTCACTTTCTTCTTCTTTTATCCATAAAAGGACATTTCATAGTTCCAAAAACACACAAATGTGGTCCATACAATAGTTTTATTTGGGGAACAAGAAGAAATTATAAGGGTTGGTTCACAAAAAAAATTAAAACTGCCATCATGTAATTACCCTCATGTTGTTTCAAACCCAAGCGCTGTTATGTTTTTAAGTGTTTTTCTTTAAAAGTACAGTTCATAACTCCAAAAACAAACATTTGGTACATATGACTAATGCACCATATTGCAAGTCATCTGAAGTCATACCATAATTTTGAGAGGAGCAGCATGAAATTTAAAGGGATAGTTCAACTTCATATGCTATAGTTTGCTGAAGAAACACGATCACTTGCTATGAAAAACATTTATTCACATGATTATCACATACCAAGAAACTATCAAATATTGAAAACAGAAGCTCACATGTGGTTGCTTGGTGCACAAAGACCAATGAGGTTTATTTTCACGCCTTAAGAAAGTACCATTGACTGTATCTTTCAGGTTTCATTAAAAAAATCATAATTTGTGTTTCAAAGATTAACAAATGGGCTTTTTAATGGCATGAGTCATTTAAATTTTTAAAGGGATAGTTCACATTGAAATTAATTCTGGCTTTGAATTAATTCTTAAGTCTTTGTTTCCACAGTAGTTTCAATTTTGATATTTTTAGGTCAAACCGTTCTTGTCTGCCAGTCATATAATGCAGGTCTATGGTCACCACCTCAAAGAGCATGCACAGAGAAGTCCAAATTAAACATGATTTAATGACTCATAAATGGCCTAAGACACGAAACGAGTGGTTTGTGTGAGAAAACGAACCGCATTTATATCGTTTTTACCTCTTGTAACCACAGCCACGTCCAAGTGATCTCTTCGGAAGTGAAGAAGTGGTTGCGCGAGCATACGTAATTGTTTTCTTTGACGGCGGTTTAAGCGCAAATTAGTTCCATTTTAATTAGCCGTCTTGCCTACAATCTTTTTTCTGTTTAAACAATGAGTGACGTACACACGCGAGAGATCACTTCCGGGGGTTTCCGCCGCTTTCTGCCTTCAGATCACTTGGACGTGGCTGTGGTTACAAGAGGTAAAAACGATATAAATACTGTTCGTTTTCTCACACAAACCGCTCGTTTCGTGTCTTAGGCCATCAATGTGTACTTACATTTACGAGTCATTAAATCATGTTTAATTTGGACTTCTCTGCGCATGTTCTTTGAGGTGGTGACCATAGACCTCCATTATATGACTGACAGACGCGAGCGGTTTGACCTAAAAATATCAAAATTGAAACTACTGCGGAAATAGACACCTACATCTTGGATGCTCTTGCCTTGAGGCAAGCTAAAACATACCAAACATTCATTTCAAAGTGAACTATCCCTTTAAGTCATTATACAATAAGAATTTGTCATCTTTCGTATGCCAAGACAAAACAGACTGATCTCCCAGTAAGCCATGTTGAAAAAACAACAGCATGTGCCGATGTGCGTTTTGATCATGAGGGGGAGTAGATGACAGAATATTCATTTTTGGGTGAACTGTCCCTTTAAAAAAAAAATTGACATTTAACTGTTGAGACTCTGTTTTGAATAAATTCCAATCTAGTTTAGTTTGGCAGCTGTAGTGGGAGGTCTTTCTGCCCGACTGATCTGCATGTGCTAGACTCTCCCAGCGTTCCAAGGGCAAGCTGTCCTCGTTAGACACCAAGCTGTGGAATCTAGTTAGTGTTGCTCTTAAGATGACCTAGGCATTTTTCCAACTGAAAAACACATTCTTGATTTACTGAGCTGCTATATTTTGAACCAGTTACTATTCTGGGAGGGATATGAGAATTTGAAGAAGTGTAAGCCCTTTTTTTCTCTCTCAATAAATAACATCTCATCCAAGAACTTTTTCGCTGACTGAAGCTACCTGTGCTAATAGCATGTGAATTGCCAGATTCTCACGGATTTACTTTCTGAATGCGCTCCTCGTCGTAAACCTTCAGCGTTTTGAAAAATGGTGACAGTCAACTATCTTCGCACTCCCCCGCCCGGCGTGCTTCTCATTTGGGAAATGCGTTTATACAGTTGCCACATTAGCATCGTGAGTCAGTGCTAAGGTTAATTCCTATTCTTAAGTCCATTTATCATTTCGGTAGGTAAACTGATGAACACAGAAGGTCTGCTAAGTCTTTGCAAGAGCCGCATTTAACAGGATAATGATGTTTGTGCAGATGGTTGCTGAGTCCTTAGGTGCTAATAGCTTTTTAAAGTACTGCAGGATGCAAAGCAGGCCAAAAAAATGAGTCGCAACTAAATAAAAAAAAAAATCCTTCTGCTCGAGTCCATATGGACGGCCGCTATAGGGCTAGATGCACATGCCCAGTGTACATTTGTTGTGGGTCTATGTTGGAGCTTAGCGCGTCTTCAGTATGACAGGATTTTCACACATTGGTGACTTAGGGGATAGTCTATCAAAGTCCTCTCACTCCAATTGGGAAGCTCCGTGTGCTCCAGGGAAAAGCTCAACCTTCATGGCTTGGAAGGGCCACCTCTTAGAGTTTTATAAAACAGGTTATTGGTTTTAATTGCTCTGGTTGTTAGGTCCAACTCCTGACTCATCCCAGATTGACACAGTCCAGTTGCGTTCCAATTTGCACTCTTATCAATGCTAAAAGACAAGATGGTGATTTATCACAATACAACATGTTCTTGGATCTTTTGTTCTGGACCCTAACTCTTAACCATTAACTTCCCCTTAAAACCAGATGCATTTTTAACAATGTTAAGGCTTTTTTTAGCTCTAAAACAAACAACCTACACTGTAAAAATGAATATGCTTTATCTAATAAATATAACTGTGGCAACAGATTACGAGCAACATTATTAATTAAACGGAATTATAATTAATCAAATTATTGCTTAAAAGTTAACCATTTAAAATGAGTAAAGTTTACACCAAGAAATGTAACAAAAATATCTCACTAACAAACAGACGTAAAAGATTAATGAAGAGCTCTTTATTTTATATTGCCAACATTGAAGACACCTGATGTTAACAAACATAATCACTGAAGGAGAAAACCATAATTTAAAAAATAAAATAAAATAAAACAAACACCGATCACCATAATGGTGACTTCAGTTTATTTTATTTATTTTTTACTCATTTTAAATGGTTAACTTTTAATTAATTTGATTAATTGTTACTCAATTCTAATTTGTTAAATTTAATTAATAACATTGCTTGTAATCTTTTGCCACATTTTTTTTTTTTGATTAGATAAAGCATATTCATTTTTACAGTGTAAACCTAAAATCTGTTGATATTAATGTTGTCTATGCACTGTGAACACAAATGTTGGCAAAAAAACCCAAAAAGATAATCAGTTACATCAAACATTTTGAGTTAAGAAATTCAAAGTGTAAGTAGGAAGAACTGGTAGATTTTTTATTTTGTACTTTTAATAATCTTGACTTATTTTGAGTAAGGTAATACATACATTTAGCTTGAAATGATCATGTAATCTCAACTTAATTTTTTTAGTAGTGGAAACTTGGCAAGCTTTAATTCAGTAAATGCTAACTTGCTAATCGGTAACTGCTCAAGCGCCGGAAGTGATCTCTTCGGAAGTGAAGCATACGTAATTTTTTTCTTTTACGACGGTTTAAATAGCCCAGATATGAGCAAATTAGTTCGATTTTAATTAGCCGTCTTACTTAAAATCTTTTTTGTTTAAACAATGAGTGACACACGCGAGAGATCACTTCCGGGGGTTCCCGGCGCCGCTTGCGCATACCAAAGCGCCCTCGCCCTCATATCACTTGGACTTGGATGTGGTTACATTTCTCACACAAACCGCTCGTTTCGTGTCTTATGCCATCAGTGTGTACTTACATTTACGAGTCATTAAATCATGTTTAATTTGGACTTCTCTGTGCATGCTCTTTGAGGTGGACCCCATAGACCTCCATTATATGACTGACAGACAAGAACGGTTTGACCTAAAAATATCAAAATTGAAACTACTGCGGAAACAAAGACACCTACATCTTGGATGCCTTTGAGGTAAGCTAAAACATATCAAAAATTAATTTCAATTAATTTCAAAGTGAACTATTCCTTTAAAGTCGCTAACTTGCTAATTGGTAAAAATGTGTTTCATTTACCTTCAATCCAATTAATTATTTTGAGCATTAGGGTTTACATTGTGTCCTAAGTGTCGTTCGCACGGTATGCATAATGGGAAACCTATAACCTAATAAATTGCATTTTGATATCACATCTATATTCAGTACTTGTAAATTATTCTGTTGTAACTTTTAAGTGGTAGCTGCATTTTTTTTTTTTTTTTGCTATTCTTTCCAGTTTGTAAAAATCGTGCCTCTTTGTTTCCTACTTGGGTCATGTTTAAGATCATATTCAAGAACACACTGTGAATAAATGCTCTAAACGGTTGCATTAACCTTCTGCCCCTTCTTTTCCACTTCAGTCTGAGTTCTCTCAACACAAAGCAGCGAGGGAAAGCAGCATGCTTGCTCTTGATCTGTACCTGCGGCCGCTTCCGATCACAACTGAATCATAATCTCATTTCTTACCCGCCGAAATGAGCTAATCAGTGTTACAACCATGTTTAATTTTCACTTTGTTTTATCCTTTCAGCAGGTAAGAAATGAGATTCTGATTCAGTTCTGTTTGCCCAAGAGGACGTGCTCAGTTGTTAATGGTCAATTAATTTTGACTTCTTCATGTTGAGGGAAGATTAAAAGGATCCAATGACAGTCATGCAACCATTTGAGCAGACACATTAAATTGTATTTTTCCTGGTAAGAGAGTAACAACGAACGGCTTTTTAGAAATACATTTACTAAAAAAATGTATTCATTATTTTGTGTGTGTTTCTAAGAAATAATACAGCTCCTTACATTTTGGTGCACTGTAAAAAAAAGATAGATTGATGGTTTAACTTAAAAAGTAAATACCCTGGTTGCCTTAAAAATACGAGTTAATCACCAGAAACTTAAGATATTATGTTATCTGAACCACATTAGTTAAGTTGATTTGACAAAAGACAAAAATGTTGTGATAACAAATCATAAGATATTTTTTTACAGTAAGAATTAACTTTCTGGATTGTTTAAAATGTTTAAATTCATATATTCAAACATGCTACAGGATGCCAAATGCAACCAGAAATACTAATGGATGCTATCAGAGTAAACAGCCTAATTTCAGCAAAAAATTACTGTAGCTTTTTTATTTAATTCATGAGGACTCATTATAGCGGTTACTATGGAAATGTAACGACCACTTATGTTATTCTGGCAAAGCAGCAAACATTTTTTCAAGTGTTTTTGCAGACTGTAGACACAAAGAGCGGCATCACCGGGTGCTTGTGTCCAAGACAAACCAAAATAGCAATGTGCAATTTGCTAGAGCCATATTCAGCCATCGTCATGGTTACCAGCGACATCAGGTTTTTCTTCCCTTTTTGTGTCAGAGGTCAAGCTTTTGTGTTCACAAGCAATTCTGTGCCCAGTATCCACAGTATTTAGAGAATTGAGAGGCAACGCAAACAGATAAATAACTTTAATCTCAAATGCTTCATCATTGACAATATTGTGCAATACTGAACAAACAGCGCAATTGTCAACCACTAAGAGGTAGTACAGCAGCTTATATAAGACTGTCGTTCACAATATTTTAGCTTTATTTGTGTAACAAACGTCTTAAAATGTCATGCTTAATTCTATTATTGCTTGCAAGGTCATTCAAATTGTATCAAAATTAGTGATATGTGCATAGTAATTGGCAAAGCTAATCAGTTGTGCTACTTGCTTAGGTGGTAACAACTGTGAAAGTTAATTTTAATAAGCAAGCTAAGCTCAGCCAAGCTAGCCAGGTCATGCTAGCATCTGATGCAAGTTTTGTCCACTTTCTCATCATCAGGTCAGTAAGAGCTATCGTATGAAAGCTTGTTTCCGCCACAGAACATTAAAAAAAATATATAGACAACATTTCATCTCATAATTCTGACTTTTTTCTCTCAGTTGCGAGATATAAACTCACATTTGCGAGAAAGTCAGAATTGCAAGATATAAACTCACAAATTGCGTGAAATAGTCAGAATTGTGAAACTCGCAATTGTAAGGAAGTCAGAATTGTGAGATATAAACTCGTAAATTGTGAGAAATAATCAGAATTGTGCGATATAAACTTGTGAATTGCGAGAAATAATCAGAATTGTGAGATATAAACTCGCAATAGCGAGGAAGTCAGAATTGTGCAATATAAAATCGTGAATTGCGAGAAATAGTCAGAATTTTTAGATATAAACTGAAACTCACAATTGCTTGGAAGTCAGAATTGTGAGATATAAACTCGTGAATTGCAAAGAAATAATCAGAATTGTGAGATATAAACTCACAATAGCGAGGAAGTCAGAATTGTGCGATACAAACTTGTGAATTGCGAGAAATAATCAGAATTGTGAGATATAAACTCGTGAATTGCGAGAAAAAATCAGAATTGTGAGATATAAATTTGTGAATTGCGAGAAATAATCAGAATTGTGAGATATAAACTCGCAATAGCGAGGAAGTCAGAATTGTGAGATATAAACTCATGAATTGCAAGAAATAAAGTCAGAATTGCGAGATATAAAGTCACAATTCAGCGGTAGAAACAAGCTTCCAGAGTATTGCTAATGTGCTACACTCATTATAAGGCTAAATTAGCACTCCTGCTTTCTTAGTGCTCATTGAAGTTGCTTTTGTCTTCCCTGGGAAACAGCAGAAAATAAAACAAATTGAAAACCTCAAGGCTAAGTTCTGTTTTCTCAGCATGCAGGGTATACTGTGAAACATTTAGGCTAATACACTGTGCCATAAATATCCCTAGTGATGTCTCTGATTTGATTGACACCTAATTTCAAATGAGTAAAATTATATAAGCTTGAATATGCCCCGAGTTCAGCGCTAGCCTAGTTGCCTAGTAGTAACCTAGCAGGTGTGCAAAAATGATGCTATTGTAACTAATGTTTTGCACTTTCAGATACTTCTGGTGCTGTTAGCTGGTTTGGATGTGGTTTCTTTCGGAGCCTGTGTTGACTGGACATCAGGGTTCCTGCGGAAGCAGTAGGCTCCGTAGAGGCGGAACTTCTTATCAGGGAAACCCAGGTTTCGGACACCGGGTTCTGGGCCACCGCAGCGGGCCCGAGGATTGACTATGGGGTAACGAATGCTGCCATCTTCCACCCATCCTGCCTCACAACGGTCCAAGAGCTGGATCTTCCAAGCGGCATATAGTTGTCCAACTTTGGCTATCACTGCGTCATCACGTTGACATGCCTTTACCGCCTCAAGGTAGTTCAGCTTCTTAAAACGTTTGAGAAAGTAAACACGTCCTGCAACAGAAACACAATTTTATGAAAGACATCAGAAGCTGTGAGGAGTTCACCATAAATGTCTGAAATGCTGAAGAAACATGAAATCCTATAATTACTAGAAGACATTTCACTTCAGATGAATTTACATCTACCTTTACCATGATGAAAAAATAATGCCTTTTTTGTTCAGGCCTGGCTGGGTAAGAAAATGAGGAAAGAGGACACAGAAAGAAAGAAAGATTTCAGAATGCCACCTGTTTTTTCAGGAGTCATTCATTGATTTCTTTTTGTTTATGTGACTGCTGACTGTTAGGGCAGCACATCGTCTTATATTTCCCAGTGGGTCATTCGGTAAATTCCAGCAGCTGGTCAGTGTAGGGGTATTATTGAAAATTGCCCTAGCTATAAATATTTCCAGACAAACTGTCCTCTCTAATAGCCCACTTGGGGATGAAAAGAAAAGCCTTTGGCTCTCAATGACTTGACTGCAATTGGGTTTGAAGAACTAAGCAAGTCTTGTGTACCCACTGGATCATACAGCACTTAGTAACAAATGGTCTGAACCTGGGCCAAAAAAAATCAGTTTTCTTCCTGAAGACAAAATCAATTCAACTTTCAACTGTGCAAACGCCTATTATTCCCACATGGCCACAAAGTGACTTTGCACCCATTTAATCATAGTTTCCCTGAAATTTGATTTGATTTGGCCAATTTTCCACAAACTGATCCATTGCTCAGTTAAGACTCCTTCATTTATATCTCTAGCACCATTTGTTGGACACGTATCAAACAGAAGGCAGTAAAAGGAGAAGCAGGAGGACCTTCTCAACAGAAACCTGGTCCAACAGCCTTAGGCTGGAAGAGATTGCTGAGAAGGCAAACACTCACCGTTGAGGTTCGAGGTAAAGCAAAAGGCATCAAAGAGTTCGTCATCTTTGTGCCTGTAGCCGTAGTTGCGGACACCGGGAGGGCTGTCCTTACGGCCACATTGGTCTCGAGGATGGGAGATGGGGTACTGGACCGAGCCATCTTCTAACCAGCCGGCATTACACCAGTCCAAGCCCTCAAGCCAAGCCTTGTGTAGTTGTGCATGAGAGGCCAAAATAGCATCTTGCTTTCGGCACACATCCTCAGCCTGGTGGTAGTTGAGCTTGTACCGTCCGGATGGAGGATAGTATGGGAACACCACACCTTATAAAAAAAAGAAGTTCACAGAAATATGACACTTTATTCAATCTTAGTTGCTACAATAAAAACACCTGGCCAACTCCCTGACCTTCAAGGTCTAGATTGACAAATCCTGTGTCGTCCTCCATGTCATTGGTGACCTCGCACTCATAGCGGCCATAGTCTTGCAAGGTGATGTTATGAATTATAACTGAAGCGTCTCCTGGTCCTGCCCTCTCCAGAGACGCACGGCCACGGTAAGACCCAAATGCCTTCTGTTGTCGCCCCAGTGCAACAAACACATCTTCAAACTGGAAAGAATCAGAAATCTTCGTCCATTTGATGCGAATGCGGTAAGGGTCGACGTTCTCTGGTTCATGGTGGAAACGGCAGGGAAGGGTGATAGTCCCACCGCGATGGGTGATCACCTTACCTGGAGCAGTTTGTACTATCACTGCCCCAGTATCATCCTCTAAAGAAAAAGAGAGAGAATTGAAGGAATCACTATTCTGTGTGTTTCTGGGTTTTAAACCCTTGACTTTATACAGGGTTCCCGCGGGTCCTTAAAAAGTCTTAAATTAGATATTTAAAATTTAAGGCCATTAAAAGTCTTATAAAGTCTTATTTTTAGGTATGAAATGTCTTAAATTTTAGATGACACTTCGACTTAGTCATATCTTAATGTTTTCCAAATTAAAACCATCTAATTTGCGTACGTATTCATTTTTATCTATCTTTGTGGATTTGCTTGTTCACGTGACAATTCGCGTCACATTCGCGGTAGAATAACGTCCGTCACCTGCACGCGAGAGAGGAGAGGAGGAGAGAAGAAAGTTGGCAAATGTCAGTTAAGTCCTAAGTTAATTCTTTATGTGCGTAGAGGTGTGCGATGTGTATTGTCTGTTATGATATTCTATTGTTTTAACGATGGACGAGGCACTGTGATTGTGAGCTGACATGTGACATCGCATTTGTCTCTCGTTTTTTCACTGCGTGATGTGTGCAGTTATAGGCATAGACATGTATTTATTATGTCTATGGTTATAGGTATGTCCCCAAATTAGTTTTTGCCTTATATTTGTATCATGTTATTATATTAGAATATCACATAAGAGTGTCGTTTTCCCGTGCACAAGTGTGATATTTATGTTATACAATAGTTCAATTAAAAATAAATTGACATTGTGAGTTCGTTTTTAGACATAACATTATCAAAGTTTGTTTTCCCTTTATTTCGCCGACTAGAATATCAAAATGAAACCGTAGCAGAGTCTCAATGCAACAGACAGCGATGATTTCTTAAAGGAAATCCGCGTTTTGAACGAGTCATTTTAACGATTCAATCACTTACTTCTTTCCCGTTTGAACAAATCGGTTTAATGAATCGCTGCGTTCCAAACCGCATACTCAATGAGTAGGTACTTAATTTCAATAAGTACTCACTCATCGAGCGCTAAAAGAGTAGGTACTTTATAGCCAAATCTCGTTGAGTATGAATGCGAACCGGACATCTGCCATGTTGACGTTATCATGTGACCTTCTACGCGTTATCAGAAGCGCAACACCTTCATGCAATAAAAAAAAATATGAACGATACGTTTAATTAATCTACCTATAAATATCTTGATATTGATGAAACTTGCTCATTTTGTTGTGGTATTGTTGAAGAAACAGCTGCCTATTTATTTTGTGAATACATTTAGGGTTGATTTCAGTTGTTATATTTTAAACCCTACTAATGTGAACAACAGTGTTATTCTAACGATATTTTTTTTTATTAAGAAACCCCAAAATCATCATCTCTTGATTATGTTGTTAATTTCTTTATTTTATACCCAAAAAGTTTCTCCTCTTTTTCTTCATGAATTTACCTCGTTTCATCCCTCAGATATAACAACAACTTTTTTTATGTATTATAAAGAACTATAATGAAGATATTTAGCCTTTTTTATTGTTCTTATTTCCTGTGTATAAATATAATTTTATGTCATATTATGATGTACACAAACCAATGATCTTTATATTTTCTGTTTTGTCACTATGATTGTTACATAAACTATATATCTTTCCATGATCTTGCATATAATAAGTTTAAATTATATGAGCGACAGGTGCTCTAAGACTTCATAACATCAGTAACTTCACAGCACAACCTAGAACAGCGTTTGTAATGTGTGCACAAAGGAGACGGGCAGCTGCTAGAAGATCTCTTTTGGAGAAAACTGTTGATTTTATACTCAAAAAATGTAAGTATCACTGCTTAAAAAATTAATATTACCTCAGAATGAATTTCATTGTTAGCCCACCCCAAAACTTAAACAAAATAATAATATTAAATGCTGACCAATACTTGTATAACTTTTTATATACTAAAAATATAATTTAATAAAACAAGCAAAATGTAATTTGTTTTGTAATATGACAGTAATGCATGAATTCATTTATATTGCTAAATGCAGTGAAACATCTCAATTGTCAGTCAATCGATGAATTAATGCATAAATTAATTACATTTTATATACTGACAACAATAAGAAACATGAATAAATGAGTAAAAGAACAAATAAAAGTAACCATCACAATAAACAAATGCATATACAAGTCAACACATGAAACAGCTTTATTCAAACTACAAGCATGTATTTACAGGCACTGAACCCCAAACCCTACTGCCGACTCAACACAGCGGTTCCCATTCATTGATGACAGCATTCAGCATCATGAGCCTCTCTCCACCGGATAAACAGACGCGTGTTCTCCTGTCCCTGTAACATACAGACAAGAGCTCAACACTGCATTTACATGCTGAGGTTGATGTGTTAACTCACTTTTAATCCAACTTAAATGTTCCTCAATATATCAACACCAATAAGGGACAAATTAAATATATATCATGTTTAGTTACTTTATAGATGTTTTTATTGACAGCACATAATTTGTCTAATGTAAGCAGTGTTGACAACAGAATTATCCTACATAATAGCACACACATGTATTTTTCATGTTGGGATGTGCTCACCTGCAATACTTATACAATATTTTCCTTCCTGATGTAAATAGACATTTTAAATAAGCGTATTTAAGATGTATGGTTATGTAAATACACGTTGGAAACGTAACTTTACGGTTACTGGAGCTCCCCTGTTAGCTATACATAATAAAACATGTGTTTACAGCAAAATCACAACTATACTATACTGTCTAACTCCTTTAGACGTTCAACAGTTAAAACGTTTACTCTATAGTAGTTTAACACATACGATTTAAACCGTATTTACTCACATTTGAAAACCCCCGCGTCGCTTATCTCCGCGATGTTGATATTGACGTATCCTCTCTTCTTCTTCTTCTTCTTCTTTTGTGATTTTTATTGGCAGTTTGCAAGCTATGTGCATTGACGTATCCTCTCGCGTGGCCTCCTGGGATAGATGAGTATCATGAGTAGCCGTGGAAAAGCACTCAAAAATCTGGGCGGAAGCAGTAAGCCATCCGGGAACTTCTCGCCTACTCTTTTTATGAAAACTGATGTTTGGAACGTACTGCTTCCTTCACGTACTGTTTTCGCCTACTATATAGTAGGAAAGTAGGCATATTGGAACGCACTTAAGTCCGAATCTCGCGACAATTACTACGTCACCCAGGTAATTCTCGCCTACTCTTTTGGATTCATTCATACTTTTTTGCTCGCCTACTCTTTTTCCCATACTAAATAGTAGGGAAGTATGCGGTTTGGAACGCAGCCAATGACTCCCTCATCTCGCTTATTAAGACAGCGATTTACCGCCGCCTACTGGCGGTTTTAGTTTCATATTAAAAGTAAAACGTTAAAATTAGAAATCATTTCACATTTAAATATTGAATATTGATTAAAAAAAACCTTATAGCTTGATTTATGCAATTGTAAATGGAGATATTAATGCCACTTGCTGCTTCTGCGTCACCTCTGCACTGCAAAGATGGATTTTTTGATTGAATGATTTAATTTGACTGCTAACAGTGGTACTGTATAATTATTGTGTAATTAAATATTATTGTATAAATAAGTGTATAATTACTGTATATACGTGATGCACGTGATGCATTACTCTAAATAAGTTTAGAAAAAAAATCTCCATAAATAGGTAAAAATGCCCCTGGAAATCAATTTAAGGTGGCAAATATTGCACATTAATTAATCATTTCTGTCACTGCTGTGAACTGACCACTGCATAGAATATGAAAAATATAAATATCTCCGTGAGTCTGCTCTCAACAACCGGCCATGGCACCAGCACAAAAACACAATCAGTAAAATATCAACTAATTATTGTTAATAATAATTAGTTGATATTTTACTGATTGTGTTTTTGTTTTGTGTTTATCAACAAAACGTTGAAAATATCGAGATATATTTTTGTCAGTATCGCACACCCCTAATGTATGGTATTAATTTTGATTTCTTCAGGTCTTAAAAAGCCTTAAATTTTACTTTAAAAAGTGTGCAGGAACCCTGTTATAGTTCCTAGATTCTGCAGTCATATTTGTGTATGTATATATTACAGGTGAATTCAGGTAAATTGGGCCACGTTTTGACAGTCATTGTGGCTCAATTTACCTGGTTTCTTCTGAATTTTTCTGAAAGGTTTCCATACTTTGTCACAGGTTTGGGTGAAAAGGCACCTGATTGTGAAACTTGGCATTGTAATGCAGTTTGTGTGCAAATAGGGTAATTTTCTTTTCAGATATAACCACATCTATCAGTATTTTTGTGGTGTGTCCCTTTCGATTCAGAGAACTCAACTGACGTGCCAAATAAGTCTAAAGTCTGCATTGTGCAGTTGCATATATAGCCCACCTGCTGAGCACCTTGCTTTTACCTAATAAGCAACAGGAACATCTGACCCAACGAAGACATTTGAATAACTCGAAAACGACACTGAAAATGCATTTCCCACAGAATCCATTGCTTTTGTCTGAAGGCCGTTCAAAGGTACTTGAAGCATTGTTGCACTTGAAGCATAGTTGGGTTTGAAAGTGACGAGTGCTCCTCCAAGCCACCAAATCTTAAAAGTGTGAACCATAGCTATCAAACACCTTTTCTGATAGCTATCCAAGATCTTGGACAGACCTCAAGGGCCGTAATAAGCCTTGACATCTGCTCATTTAAACTGTCAGCTGGATACCTGGCAATCTGAAATGTTTGTTACCAAAGCACCTTTTGAGAGCAGGGTTGCCAAACATGTCCAATCATTAATTCAGCCAGAGACAGATAAAGAACCAGTATTTCATTTGGAAAAAAAGGGTTCTAAACTCAAAGCAATGTCACTGTAACCACAGACTTTTTGAAAGTAATTTGCAGCTGCCAAGTAAATGACAAGGCCATGCTGTGAGAGGACAGCTAGTGCAACAGCTATTGGCAATTAAAGACTGTTTTCCCTTGCTTATATAAAAATGAATACCAAATGAAGAAAAGAGACCTAGAGGACCTGAACCTGATCATGCGGTATGTTTGCTTGCATTAGCAGCGTCATCCCTGTAATATAAATATGCAAAGAGTATCGGATGTTGCATTTGCTTGTATTTGCCCTACTTGAGCCTGGGTTTGTAAGAGATTTTCTTTTAATACATCTGGTGGTGATATATTATACACATAAGATGACTCTTGTGGGTGGAGTGGTCTCTAGGTCAAAATTTACATGAATTGCTCTACATATCAAAGCGCTTAAACAATAATGGTATTTATTTGTTGGTTGGTTGCATATTTACCATGGTGGCAGGCAGCAGAATGCAAGTAGGTGGTTGTCAGTAGGTACCATAACCTTGTTCTGACTGCATTCTCATGTTTGCATTACTTACATTGTGATCTGACACCAAAGTGGCACAGAAGACATTGTACTTACCCATTACATGAACCACTCTCCTCCGTCCTTTCTCTATGTCGGCTGGGTAGGTAGTCACAAAGGGTGAAAGGAACAACAGTGCGCAGGTAATGGTTTCCAGGCACAAGGTCTTTTTTTCAAAGAAGAAAAAACACAGAGTGGGAACAACCAGGCTTTATTTTTATTGTGCACAAATTAGTTTGGTTTTCAAACCTTTAAGGTTGTTTACACTGACATTTTGACGAAACAGAATCTGCATATTCAAACAGTGTAGTCAATTTCGGAAGGTTTGTAAATGTAGGCCTACCTACAAAAAATTAGATTTTTGTTCTGATCTTTACAAAGCCAAGAAGTATTTGTTAACACATGGGGGCCTTTATTACGTATTTATTTAAGTAACATGATCCAAACCACACATACACACACTACTACTACTACTGCAGCACTGACACCAGCCCAAACACATTATATACGACACAGCGGAATCGTAGCCTACATATCATCCTCAAGTCCCCTTACAGCATCTTTGAGCATCCCCTACCGCAATGCACTGCGCATTATCAAGGTGACAGAGGTAAAACCCACACACATGTGATCTGAACTCACCATCATCATGAGAAGACGCGTTTTATGTAGAGATGGGGTAAAGTTCTTCTTGCTCCAGTTGACTGAGGTGCGTTAGTGCAGCTGTCCCGATCCTGACTCGGTTTCACTGCAGATGTCGGTCGTGTCTCCTCATCACGCGCTGCTGACGGTATCAGCAGTGGAAGACTTTCTCATTTACAGTACGCAGAAAGAAAAGCTTAGCTTAGTGCTGATGTAATGGTTTAATGATAAAGAGTTTCCTCTTTTTTTCCTCAGGCTGTAGCGCTACTATAAAGTTCTATTTGTAAGTTATAGTTTTCTCTGTTGCGTATGTTGCGGACCTAGTTTATTTAAGTCAAGTCAAGTCAAGTCACATTTATTTATATAGCGCTTTTCACAATACAGATTGTATCAAAGCAGCTTCACAGTGATAACATGTAAGTAGCACAACACAGATCAACAACATTGCTAAACACTAAATAACCCCAACTGAGCAAGCTCAAAGCAAGCCAAAAGCAAGGCGACAGTGGCAAGGAACCAAACTCCATCAGATTGGATGGAGAAAAAACCTTGGGAGAACCCAGGCTCAGTCGGGGGCCAGTTCTCCTCTGGCTTACATTCATATTGTTTAAATATAAATATTAAATATAAATATTGTTTATGAATCAAACGGCGCCATAACATATCGCAGGCGTTGAGTCGTCTCATCACAGGCGTTGAGTCGTCTCATCACAGGCGTTGGGGCATCCGAAATCCCCGTGAGAGGCTGGACACAAAACTGGACCTGACGAACGCCATTTTTCTCGGGACAAGCGTCCCGAGATAACAGCAGAAAGGCAGATGGGAAATAATTAGCATAGCTGATGTTCATAATAATTTCCGTTATAACTCACAAACTCTCCGTAACCCGAACTCTCCGCAACCCAACCATACGCGCCGACCCGTTTGTCTAAGAGGCTGTCGAGCCCCACTGGTGCGTTAAGCAGTTTCAGTGGCAAACGGTTCCGTATGGCATAACAGAGGAGTAGAAGGTAAGCATTATGTGAATGCTTGACTAAAGAGATGCGTCTTTAATCTAGTTTTAAACTGTGTCAGCGAGTCAGAGGCTCGGACCGTATCGGGAAGGCCATTCCAGAGTTTTGGAGCTAAATGCGAGAACGCCCTCCCTCCTTTACTGGACTTCGATATCCTAGGAATGACCAGAAGCCTTGAATTTAGTGATCTTAAGGAACGCGGTGGATTGTAGGGCGAAAGAAGGTCCGTTAAGTACATAGGTGCTAAACCATTTAGGGCTTTATAGGTCAGTAGTAGTATTTTGTAGTTGATGCGGAACTTAATAGGTAACCAGTGTAGAGATGATAAAATCTGTGTTATATGATCATATTTTCTTGACCTAGTAAGAACTCTAGCAGCTGCATTTTGTACTAACTGTAGCTTGTTTATTGAGGATGCAGGACAACCGGCTAATAAAGCATTACAGTAATCTAGTCTCGAGGTCATGAATGCGTGAACTAATTTTTCTGCATCAGAAATAGATAGCATGTTACGTAGCTTAGCAATGTTTCTAAGGTGGAAAAAGGCTGTTCTTGTAACATATGAAATATGATTTTCGAACGACAAGTTGCGGTCTAGTATAACACCCAGGTCTTTTACTGTTGTGGATAAAGTAACAGGACATCCGTCTATATTAAAGTTGTATTGTGAGAGGTTTTGTGAGTAGTTTTTTGGACCAATAAGTAATACCTCCGTTTTATCTGAATTTAATAGCAGGAAATTACGCGTCATCCAGCATTTTATATCTTTGAGACACTCTGTCATTTTAGATGAGTTAGTGTTTTCATCTGGTCGTGATGAAATATATAATTGAGTGTCGTCAGCGTAACAGTGGAAATTAATTCCATGTTTTCTTATAATATTACCAAGTGGCAGCATATATATTGAGAATAGCAGAGGGCCTAAAACTGATCCTTGCGGTACTCCATAGTCTACTGACGTTATCTTTGATTTTTTTCCATTTAAACAATCAATCAATCAATCATTTATTTATAGAGCACATTTAAAACACAACCGAGGTTGACCAAAGTGCTTTACAAGGAATAAAAGAGACACAGATATAAAACTGCAATAGAAACTTAAAAACTAAATGAGACAAGAAGGCACTAAAAAAAAATAATAATAAAATAAATACATAAAAAAAAAAAAATAATAATAATAATAATAAAAAAAAAAAAAAACAGGAAGACAGATTACAGGGTGTTAAAAGCCAGGGTGAATAGATGAGTCTTGAGTTGAGATTTAAAAGTACAGATAGATGGAGCTTGCCTAATTGCAGGAGGAAGGCTATTCCACAGCTTCGGCCCAGCAGCAGCAAAAGCACGCTCACCACGTTTTTTGAGTTTAACTTTAGGGACTGTAAGATGGCCAAGGTCAGAGGATCTCAGATTTCTAGAAGGAGTGTACGGAGTCAGAAGATCAGTTAAATATTGAGGAGCCAAGTTATTCTGAGTTTTATAGACAAATAATAAAATTTTAAACTCAATCCTATACTTTACTGGGAGCCAGTGCAAAGACATTAAGATAGGTGTTATGTGGTCAAACTTTCGCTTCCCCTCAAGTAGTCTAGCGGCAGCATTTTGGACCAACTGTAGACGCGAGATGGAAGCCTGAGAAATACCATAATATAGAGAATTACAGTAATCAAGCCTCGATGTAATAAATGCATGAACAGCTGTTTCCAAATTTCTCCTGGATAAGACGGGTTTCACTTTACTGAGAAGGCGAAGTTGATAAAAACATGATTTGACAACCGAGGAGATCTGTTTATCAAAGTTTAAACTGGAGTCAAAAAGGAAGCCCAAATTTCTGGCACACTTTGTGTTATAAGGGGAGAGACAACCCTGGTCAAAATCGAAAACACAGTTTTCTTTGGGGCCGAAAATAATAAACTCCGATTTATTTTCATTTAAGTTTAAGAAATTACTTGAAAGCCATGACTTCAGTTCATTTAGACAATCTAGCAGCGGCTGAAGAGTATATTTGTTGTTACGTTGCAAGGGCAGGTAGAGCTGTGTATCATCGGCATATAGATGAAAAGAAACACCATGTTTTTTAAAAATAGCAGCCACAGGGAGCAGATACAAAGAAAACAACACAGGCCCAAGGATTGAACCCTGAGGAACACCACAACCAAGGTGCTTGTTAGTGGATGAGTAATGTCCCAAGTGAACAGTAAAACATCTATCTGACAGGTAAGAGTGAAACCACTGTAAAACAGAACCGCGAAGTCCTACACAAGACTCCAAGCGTGACAGAAGAATGTTGTGGTCGACTAAATCAAAAGCAGCACTTAGGTCTAGCAGGACCAAAGCCATTTGTTTTCCTGAATCAGTGGTGAGATAAATATCATTTAAGACTCTTAAAAGAGCAGATTCAGTGCTATGTAGTGCTTTAAAACCTGATTGATAAACTTCATTGATAGAATTCTTCAACATGAAAGACTGTAATTGAGCCAATACAACTTTCTCCATAATCTTTGAAATAAAAGGAAGATTTGAAATGGGTCGAAAACTGGAAAGAGATGAAGGTTCAAGATTAGTTTTTTTGATATATGGTGTTATCGCAGCATGTTTAAGGCGGACTGGAACAGTGCCCATATATAAGCATTTATTAATGACTGATAATAGACCTGGACCAATTGCATCCATTGTTTGTTTGATGAAATGTGAAGGAACAATATCATGTGGACATGAAGTGGGCTTAAGGCAGTCCACAATTTCCTTACAGGAGTGCAAGTTGAGTGGCTCAAACTCAGACCATGTGGAGGAGTATAACGGAATCTCTAACAGTGTGTATCCAGTCTGAGCCATTTGAGATCTAATATCCAAAACCTTGTTTGTGAAAAAGTTTCCAAAACTTTCACAAAGCGAGACAGAAGGCTCAGGGAAAAAAGTAACAGGTGGATTTAGAACAGAGTCAATAGTGGAGAAGAGGACACGAGAGTTATGCTTATTTTTCTTAATCAGATCAGAGAGATATTTACACTTAGCAGCTTTGGCTGCCCTCTGAAACGTAAAAAGTGAATCTCTCATAATTTCATAAGAGACCTGTAATTTGTCCTTTTTCCACTTGCGCTCGGCCTGTCGGCAGGCCTGTCTGAGAGAGCGCACTGATTCATTAAGCCAAGGAATTGGTACTGATTTACGAAATTTAAGCTTTAATGGAGCAATACTGTTCAAGATAGAAGCACAAGTAGAGTTAAAATAACTGAGATGTTCGTCCGCATCCAAGTTATGTAGAGTAGATTCTGTTTCCGAAGAGTTCCATACCTCGCCAAATGCTACCTTGAACTCCTCACTGGAACGTGTTGTAAAGTTACGAGACATACGCCCCATGGATTGATTGTTTAGAGTTTGACCAGAATATGGAACAGAGAAAAGTACAGGCATATGATCAGAAAAATTGGCATTGCTAATAGTGATATCTGAAACAGATAGTCCATGGGTTAAAATCAAGTCCAGAGTATGACCTTGTTGATGCGTAGGGCCAGTTACCCACTGAACAAGGTCAAAAGACTCAATAAGATTTAAAAACTCCCTGGACAAAGTTAAAGTTGTACAACAGACATGAATATTAAAATCACCAATCAGTAGTATTTTATCATGAGCAATAACAATATCCCCCAGAAATGCAGCAAATTCATTAATAAATTCTGAATTATGTTTAGGAGGACGATATAACAAAGCAACAGTGACAGGGTTAGCTAGTAGTATTTGAAAGAGTTGCACCTCAAAGCTGTTATATGAGTCTGTGGATAAGGATCGGCACGGAAAAGTGTTTTTGAAGACAGTCGCGAGCCCCCCGCCGCGGCCAGATGAGCGCGGGGTATTTAGAAAGTTACAATCCTGTGGTAAAAGTTCAGCAAGCGAGCTTGATTCGCCAGGTTTAATCCATGTCTCAGTGACACAAAGGAAGTCCAGAGCTTGTGCAGTAAAAAGGTCGTTTAAAATGAAAGTTTTGTTTATCAGCGACCGTGTGTTGATAAGGGCCATCTTCAGTGCAGATGAGTCACTTACCGCTTGCGTTGCTCGGCACAGTGGTCGAAGGTAGCGGAGATTAGATCCGTCACGGTGGAGACGATGTTTCGTCCTCTGAAGACGCGTGGAACTAATAACAGGGATAATCGCGCGAGGCTGCTGGAGCTGAGCCTCGGAAAAACGCCATCCTGCAACGTGTCCATGGACCTGGCCTCCCAACGAGTAGAATTGGCACCTTGCACTATTCTCCCGAGCCGATACAGCTCTTTGATGAACAGCGAAGCCTCCCCGTTTGCCGCGCCTCCTCCGGCGCTTTTTTCTAGGTAAGTCAGTAGGACACCTATACAGGTGTACTGGAAGGTTGGTCGGAAATGGCAATGGGAACGCTCTATATCCAGACAAACAGACAAAATGAGAACGGTCCGATAAGTACGATCTAAACCAGCTTAATGCCTGTCCCTGGACACCGGTGAAGTTTTGTAGTCGATCCAAGAGTATTATATGATCTATAGTGTCGAACGCAGCGCTAAGATCAAGTAGGACTAGTATTGAGATACAGCCTTGGTCAGAAGCTAAAAGTAAATCATTTGTAATTTTAACTAGCGCAGTTTCTGTACTATGATGCGGTCTGAATCCTGACTGGAATTTTTCATAGATATCATTTTCTTGCAAAAAAGAGCACAATTGAGCGGACACTACTTTTTCAAGTATTTTGGACATAAATGGAAGATTTGAAATGGGTCTGTAATTTGCCAAGTTATTTGGATCTAATTGCGGTTTCTTAATGAGCGGTTTTATTACAGCCAGCTTGTATATTTTTGGGACATGACCTAAAGATAAAGACGAGTTAATAATATTGAGGAGAGGCTCTTCCACTACAGGTAATAGTTCTTTCAGTAGTTTAGTGGGTATTGGATCTAATAAACAAGTTGTTGGTTTAGATGCAATGATAAGTTTATTTAGCTCCTCCTGTCCTATCGTTGTAAAGCGGTTTAGTTGTTCTAGAGGGGCCATAATTGAAGCTGAATCATAAGACACCATAGCGGATTGTACATTTATAATTTTGTTTCGGATGCTTTCTATTTTCGCATTGAAGTAATTCATAAAATCATTACTACTAAACTGTAAAGGTATATTTTGCTCTGGTGATGTCTGTTTATTTGTTAGCCTAGCCACGGTGTTAAATAAAAACCTTGGATTATTTTGGTTATTTTCGATTAGTTTGCGGAGATGCTCAGCCCTGGCTGTTTTTAGTGTCTTTTTATAACGTGACATACTGTCTTTCCACGCGATTCTAAAGACCTCTAAATTAGTTTGTTTCCATTTACGCTCTAAGTTGCGAGTTTCTCTCTTGATAGCATGCGTAGCACTGTTGTACCACGGTGCTTTAATTTTCTCTCGAACCTTTTTTAATTTAATTGGCGCAACAATATCTAATGTACTAGTAAGAATGGTGCTTAAACTGCTAGTCATTTCCTCTAATTCATCTGTTTGTTTGGGTTCACTTAGCAGCTTAGATAGATCAGGTAAGCTATTTGAAAATCCATCTATAGTGGTTGGAAGGATTGTTCTGCCTGGTCTATAACGTGGCGCAACATGACATATTTCAGCAGTACGTATTATGCAAGTCACCATGTAATGATCAGTGACATCATCGCTTTGCGGTATAATATCTATATCAGTTGGATCGGTTCCATATGATATAATTAAATCTAGTGTATGATTTAGACGATGAGTGGGACCACTGACGTTTTGTTTGACCCCAAAGGAGTTTAATAAATCTGTAAACGCAGCCCCTAAAGCATCATTTGTATTATCTACGTGTATGTTAAAATCTCCAGCAATTATTGCTTTATCGACATTTACCAATAGATCCGAGAGAAAGTCTGCGAACTCTTTTAGGAATTCAGCATATGGCCCTGGAGGTCTATATACAGTAGCCAGGGCTAGAGATAATATAGATTTCCTTTTTACATCTAAGAGCGTAACATTTAGCACAAGTACTTCAAATGAATTAAACCTGTGACCTGTTTTCTGAGTAATATTAAAAATATCTTTATAGATTGTTGCAACACCGCCGCCACGACCGATCAGACGAGGCTCATGTTTATAACAGTATCCTGGCGGAGTAGATTCGTTTAGACCGAAATACTCATTTGGTTTAAGCCAGGTTTCAGTAAGGCACAGAACATCGAAGTTATTGTCTGTGACCATTTCATTTACGATAACCGCCTTAGGTGTGAGCGATCTAATGTTTAGGAGACCTAGCTTTAGAAATTGTTTTTGTTGACTGATATTTAGATTTTCTGGTTTAATTACAATAAGATTTTTGCTAGATCCTACACTAGATTTATTGTTTGGCTTCACTAAACGAGGAATAGACACAGTTTCTATATAATGTTCCACACTATGCTTATTAGTTAAGTTTGGACCGCAAAGGCTGTAATTTGGACTTTTACTCATTAGTCATCTGGTGCGTAATGTCTTGGAAATGTTGTCCGACAGCACAGCCGCTCCGATTCGGCTGGGATGGAGACCATCTGTGCTGTACAGCCTCGGTCTTTCCCAAAACAGATCCCAGTTATTTACAAAGTGCAGCCCCTGTTCATTACACAATGACATTAACCATTCATTTAATGCAAAAAGTCTACTGAACCTTTCATGTCCTTGTCTGTACGTGGGAAGCGGTCCAGACACGATGATCGCTGCTTTAGGCGCTGTGCTGCGTACCGTCTCGATCAGGCTCCTGTAGTCCTTCTTCAGAACCTCCGTCTGCCGCAGCCTGATGTCGTTCGCTCCCGCGTGCAGCACAACAGCTCCGACGCGCTCGTCCCCGTTCAGGATCTCGGGAACCTGTGCAGCAACATCAAGAACACGAGCACCAGGAAAGCAGTGAGTGCGCACTTTACCTTTATCCGAATTAGCGCGGACATGGCGGACTATGGATGTGCCGATGATCACGGCGTCATCGCGTTCCGGCTCGCGAAGAGGGGAGAAGCGGTTCCGGGTGGAGATCTCGAAGACCGGGAGGGGCGGAGAGGCAGCTCTGGTCCTGGCTCGAGTCTTCCGCTGTGTGATCCATGGTCCATGTTGTTTCGGTGCCGGAGTGAATGAAGCCTTAGATGATCGCATCTTCCTCGGCAGAGTAACGTACGGCGTAGATGAACTCGGAGTCAAAGAGTGATTTGATTTGTTAGCGTCGGCGCGTGATGCTTCAAGCGTTGAGCGCCGATCCAGCAGCTCGGCTTGCTTCACCAGCAGACCGCGGATCTGTTTCTCGACGTATTCCAGCTCCTGCTTCACCGTGAAGAGCTCGAATGTGTCTTCATCTGCACTCAAAGGTAATGTTAGACACGCATCTGATATGTTCGCCATTATAACGGATGATCAGTAAATTAGTAGTGATACTACAACTATCACTACTAATTTAGGATTGAAATGTCGGAAATAACCAGGATTCAGTGAAACGGGTGTAAAATGAGACGATCAAATAGGCGAGAGGGCACGCGTGGAATGCTAGCGGGCTAAAGGCTAGTAGCCAGGATTTAGGGAGGTTGGATATAAGTAGCGATATCAAAGCAATCCAATTGTTTTTTATAAGGAATACTATCGAGGATTAGATTACAAATTAGTCGCAAACTCTGTGCTTTTTAGCTTTATTCGACAGGTTTATATAGTAATTTAGTCGTGGATATTTAACGTTAACCTCGAATCCCACGACAACCTAAACTTATTTTTTAAACATTCACGGACCTTTTCCATGCAATTTGTGAGTATGTTTTGAGTTTGGGTCTGGTAAATGGCCCATATTTTATTAAGAAGATTTGTTAAAATAACGTCGTATTTTATTCTCGACTATAATGAATAAATAAAGTTATGTTTTATACATGCGTTAGAGATCAAGAGAGGTTGATGGTAAATACTTCCAGAATTGAAGGGGTTAACCGGAAGGGGAATTAGCTCAGATGGTAGAGCGCTCGCTTAGCATGCGAGAGGTAGCGGGATCGATGCCCGCATTCTCCAATGTTTTCTTTTTTTCTAGTCGGAGAGTTAAAATGATAATGTTTATTTTAGTAGTCAGTATCTGTCAGCAATATCCATGTTGCAGAACTGAAGTAATGCACTATATATGTGTGTGTCTATTTAATTTTTTGAACAATTTGTTGGCCTAATGATTAATCGATTAACAATAGGCTATGTGTAGCATGCAGCTTGTAATGCTACATAGACATATGACTAGACCTCACCTTGGATACGACAGTTCATTGGAACGAATGCGTCAATAGAGCCGCCATCTTGAAACAGGGGAGCCCCTCCACTTTAATGCATCAGCGTCAATGTAGTAGACAGGTCTAACGCAAATAAAATCACCATAAATCATCATGAATGCGATTTTTCTTGTTTTTTTTTTTTTTGGTTTGTTCCAAAGGTCAGACATGTATTTATCATTGATTCCAGAAAGATGTTTTTATTATTATTATTTTTAAAAAACATTCTTCCTAGTTCAGATTTCATCCGTGAACATCATACGCTGCACAAAAGTCCGCCACCATCAATGAATTCGAAGTAAAGGCAGAGATAGCAGTGTTACCTAGCTACTTCCTATGACAAGACCCCTGTTCCAAGATGGCGGCGGTTTTAAAGCATGCTTAGAACCCCCAGGTGAGGTCTAGTGTATATAGGTGTGTTCCATTCGACAGGGTCCCTACGCAGTGTTCCAATATTATGAAGCTGCAGACTCGGAGCCTGCATCTACAGTCCCCCACCGAGAGTCCCGCATTCTCAGACCCCTCATTTTTCGAACACAGCGCCTCCTGCTGTTCAAAAGATCGAATAACACCCGCACACAGAGTACAGTGCACGCTTATCCAAATGCAATTAAAAACAATAGGATGCAATATTACGGTCTTCAAATAAATTATCCAATAAATATTTGCGTTCCCTGCTTAATGCAGGTGCCAAAAAACTCATTGTTACTGATGGAAGGGATACAATTACAGATTGAACTATCTTCTGAAAAATAGTCTATGTGATATTTTATTGCTACAATGTTTGGTTTTTTTATATATATATATTTTTTATTCAAAATTAAAGAAAAAGAAAGAAAAAAATCAAATTCATGTTGCACTGCTCTGACTGTAAGTGTCCCTTGAGATGTTTTTGAACTTTGGACAACATTGTGGGTTTGAGATATATGGGGGCACAAAATGGGCAGTAAAAATAACTGCAGCATTTATGACATATAAAAAAGTCCGAGGTTAAAGGCTAACGTTAGCTATCAAAATATTTTCGGGGTAAAGAGGGCGAAAAAACATAACGGCTCAAATCTTGTTACAAACTACCTTTACAAATATTAAATGGACTATTCTTATTGTATCGATTAGCTAAATTAGTTTTATTAAAAAATAAATCAAACGAGCTATTACGATTCTCTAAATAAAATTGAAGACAGCCTACTCACGTTTTGGCTTAAGTTCTGTTTATCTGATACAATTTGATAGGAGGCGCTGACTCGAAAAACGAGGGGTCTGAGAATGCGGGACTCTGGGTGCAGGGGGACTGTAGATGCAGGTCTCCGAGTCTGCAGCTTCATACTACTCCAGTGTTCACTGCTCCCTACTCCTTGAACACGGTATATCAGTTGAAGTGGACTTTACTGACTTCCTGTGAAGTGATGTATCGATGTTCCCTTATTCCCTATGCCGTTTGCAGTGCCCTTCGAACTGAACATCTTTGTTCCCTTCGAATTGAAATCTCACTTAAGATGGCGAAATACCCTGTGAAGTCCACTTCGCAGTCTACTTACGGTCCAATGGAACGCTCCTTATGTCTATGGTGATGCTATTGATAGCTTGACTTCTTTATTTAAATTTAATTTATTAATTACAATATTTTGATCGACCAAAACAACAGTTTGATATTTTTGTATGTTATATATTGACTGAATGATTTACTCTGGCAGGTTCCAGTGTGACAATATGACTTACAGTTTTATATGATCGATGAACTGTATCTTGTTTTCCTGTCCAACAGTAAAAGTGTTTATTCATTTTTATAGCCACTGGAGCCACTTTTATAGCCACTTTATTATTCATGGAGTCTCCCTATGTTATACACTACATTAAGACTTCCACTACTACGTCAACATTGAAATGATCGGCTAGGTTAGTTTCTCTTGTGTAGCTTGACAGACTTCTGTTCTAATTCCACTAGGACTGATTGGATCTCACTCACTCACAGTGCTGTTTGTGTGTGCAAGCAGAAATGTTGTGCACTGCTCCTTATCAGCATGAAAAAGCCGCTGAGCAAGGGTTACTTTTAAGGTTAGTAGTTGTAGAACTCAACCCTGCTGATGTAATCATGTACATACAACGTATCCAGAAGAAGGATGGTTTATAGGATAATTGTTTATTAGCTATGAGACCAGCCAATTACTCATGAAAGGAGTTATGATATTTGTGTGGAAGGGGAACAGAAAGCTAGAACTAGGAAAATGCACTGGAAAGGCATCAGATTTTTATAACAGAGAAGAGAATTATCTGTTTTGACATGTATGTTTTTTTTAAAGGAATAGTTCACCTGTGAGTAAATGATGACAGAACTTCCATATTTGTGTGAACTATCCCTTTAAAGTTGAGGTTTTCTCTGTGGGTTTAACTTGATTTCTTCTCACTGTTAGTTTGGCCCACAGGTGCAATGGAGAGGAAGTAGTCCGGCTCGCGTTTGCAGCGCAGGGCGAGCAGAAGAGGACCGACTGCATACAGCAGGTTGAGGAGGAGGACTGGCACCAGGGCCGTGGTGGGAATCCTGTACATTTCTGCAGTGCGTGAGTGCAGAGACGCTCCGATATGAGACCACTGGCACTGCGGTAAACAGAAGCACAAAGCAATCCGGTCGGATTCACAAAGCAATCTTATGAATGGAATGTTTCTTAACTGCTGTTTAATAGGCTCTATGCACGGCGGTATTTCCGTTGAAGGTTTAAGGATGCTCGATAACTTCTGCCAATCGTAGACTCCAATGCAATACTGAGAATTTATATTTAATTTTATACTCCATGGTTATACTAAAGAAACATTAGTCACAAAAACAGACACCCCTCGTTGTGTTTATGCTTCTTTTTAAAATTATATTAAATAAACATAACTATATATAAAATTACATCTAAACGTATGAAAGTTTCGTTTCAAAGACGGGAGGACGTATATTTTGAAGACTCTGCCATAATCCCGTTTTCCTCTGCTTTAATCTCCCCAACCGAAAACTGAAGAGCATCCGTGTGTCAAATGTGGAACTTATGCATGCATATAGCTCATTAAAAGTATTCCCAAAAGAATTTATTAAAAATATTTTTTTTCTCAAGATTGTTCTTAAGAAGAATTTGAGTTCCTGAAAAGGATTTTTTTTAAAACCATTCTAAAAAAAAACATTCTTTCAAACTTAGAATTTATTTTATAGGGACACTCCACCGTTTTTGAAATAGGGCATATTCACAGTGTCCCCTACATTAAATTAGTTTGGCAAAAGCATTTTTTTCAAAATGTATGTATTGTCTTAGTTTGGCAGCTCCGACGCTAGCTTAGCTTAGCATAATGAATGGAATCCTATGTTGCCAAGTAGCATGTCATGAGTAAAAGTGATAAAAATAACTAAAAAACAAAACCTAATTACTTCCTGTGGCCTGTGTATTCACAACGAGTACAAATATCATTTCAAATTTAGACTAGGCGATTAGATAGGCAGATATTGATCAGGGACTATTTAGGGTGAATCACAGGCGAAAGCACTGCTACTTGGGCGCAGTCATATCACGCAACACCTGAAATACCCCAACTTCTGTCAAATTAGCGGCGTGAATATTAACAGGCTATTTTTACGACAGTAGACGTAGTGAATGGTAATTGCCATGGGGGATTTTTTGCGGGACTAAGAGGGGGACTTGACCACAAGAAGTAATCAGGTTTTTTTTTTTTACTCGCGACATGCTACTTGGCAACATAGGATTCCATTCATTATGCTAAGCTAAGCTAGCATCGGCGCTGCCAAACTAAGACAATGCAAAAAATGCTTTTGCCAAACTATTTTAATATAGGGGACGTTGTTAATAAGCCCTATTTGGGCTTATTAACAATGTCCAGCACATCCTAGCATTGTTGGCTGCCAGATCCAGCACATTCTAGCATTGTTGGCTGCAATGTTCTGAACAGCCAAACACCACTTTTAAAATGCTAGAATCTAGTTTTATATTGCACTTTTGTAAAGTTTAATGATGTGAATTAAAGGACCTTGCCATGTATTTGTAGAAGTTTCTGCCTATGGGTAGATGAACAGACGGCAATGACATCCTCTCAGTTCATTAGTATGTAGAGCTGGAGATCTACAGTGAAACTCCTTGAGTCCCATTCTGGAGGTCTTTGATTAGGAATGCTGACTGCTCAGACCTCATACTGGGAGTTAAAGCAATGCTGGATGAGCTTGTTCAGACCAGGCCTTTGATCGTGGCTCTGTTTGATGGTCCCCTTCTATAACATCAGCATATAGTAGATGAAAATCTCTAGATTCACCCAGACACTATATGGAGGAAGTTTGCAGATGCTTTCTTGCTTTCTCCTTTTGGAGACGTTTCCCATGTCTTACCTGTAAAATGGCACCTGCTAAATACACCGTCCAATCGAGCATCCAAGTGCAGCCAGGTGTGCACAGCCCATATGCAAATGAAGCTAGCATCGGGAGCGCATGGAAGAGGAGCAGCAACATCTGGAGCAGAAAAGACATCATGCAACAAGTATTATTTGAGTCTGAGTGTCAACACTACATGCCTTGCCTTTACACGCCAGTGCTTTGATGGCAAATTAATGCGGTCCAGCTCAAGTCCCAAGGGCACCAGCGCTGCCGCAGCAATGCACTCCCGCTGAATACAGATCAGTCCGACTGCACTGAGTTCACGCCATCATTCCTACTTATTGAGGCTTAAAAACACAAACAAGGAAGCATACCCACGATTAGACCCTAAACAAAGCCTGTTTGTGTTGCATAGCACGTGGTGACTTTCGATGGAGTTATAACAAGCTGTGAAAGTCATGGAATCTAGACATAGCCTACCTTTAGAGAATTTATTGCTATTGCTTGACTTTAAATAGGGACTTGGACCACTAGAAAATGTTTATTAAAATAAAACAAATATTTAGAACAAAAAAATTTGCTAATTTTATATTTAAGTTTTATATTAAGTTATGAATAAAACTTTTTGATGCATTTAAGTTATATTAAAAAATGTATTTATAAACAAAATAAGCACTTTATTTTCTGTATATAAATAAACAACAAATTTCTTGATTAAACTAAGTTTTTATATTTATATTTTGAATATTAATTTATAATACATTATATTAAGAAAAGTATGTGCATTAGTTCTAGTTTTATTTGTAGTGCTTACTTTATATTTTTAATGTAAGCTAATAAAATAAAGATATGCAATTAAGATAAATTATTTTTTTAAATAAATTATTATATAATTTAAATAAAATTATAAATTATTATTTATTAATTATTTTTCAAATAAATTATATAATTATTTATCTATAACTTAAAATAAATACAGTATAAAGTAGAAGTTAAGGCAACATGAATAATAATTAATAAAATAGAAAGTAAATTTTAACCCTCTGTTGCTCTTCATAATTAAAAACTAATGTTTTTTGAATACTTCATCGGACCTTGGTAAAAATTTTGGGACAATGTCACACACACAAAAAAATCATGGACATGGTTTAAAATGGTCCTGAAAAGAATAGTCAGACGTGTGATCCTCATGGTCAAAAATGACCCCATTAGAAATGGTGGACATTTTTAATACCTGAACAAAATCTTATTGAAAGCTCATTGTTTGCGATATCAAGCTAATATCAAGATATTTGGAACATAACTTGTTTAGATTAATGGCTCTAATTTTCTTGCAGTTTTATAGTAAAACGTGTTTTTGAAAATATATTTTTCAAATAAAAATATTTTTATTTGCATTTTTCAAAACAATAAACAAAAAAAATTCAATTCAGCAATAATTTTCCAAATGTCATCTTTAAAAAAGAGATTATAAATACAGTATAAATATAATTTAGAACCATAAAATCCCCTAAAAATACAAAATATTAAATAAAAAAAAAACATTAACTAAAATAGTACATTGATTTCATAGGGGGAAAAAAATTGTCATTTTTGACCGCCATGTGAAGAAGTTAAAATAATAAAAAGGGAATATTTCTAGTAATTATATATATAACAATATTTTTTTACTTATTAATTATAATACTATATAAAAAAATACATATTTTTATCTTTATATAATTTTATATAACACGATTGTCTTCCTTTATGAGTTGGATCAATTTGAGTGAAGATAACAGTAAGAGGAGTTTACCATGCCCAATGTCTATAAATATTCTCAGCGACGCTCTTCCATCCCTGAGAGCAGAGGTATTATGCGATTGAAGCAGGTCTCTGTCCCCTGAACAAACATGCGTGTTGGAGTCCCTCCGTTCCTTATCAAACACATTACCACGCATGTCACACTCCCTCCGACACGTTTGAGTTGATGGAGGGGCTCAGCCAGGACTCATGGGTGGGATTAGCTTATCAAGTTCTCACAGCACATCTTCTGCCTGATCGATGGGTCACCATTGTGCCCCGGCTCCAGCTAGAACAAGGACTTTTGATAACCTATTGACCGAGCTAAAACCTAAATCTAAACAAAAACATATGCACAATACCGTGGTCGGTTGACACAGGAGGGATATTCTTGGACAACCTAAGGTGACAATAAGCCACCCACCTTATTGAGTGCTAATGATGAGTAATACCTTTCTAGAAGGTGCCGTACAGTCATTTGGAGGAGATTAATGCTATAAAGCTAAGTGTATCACGAAGCAAAGTATGCCTTAAGCAGATCTGCCTGAATGTGATTTCTTTCTGAATATGTGAATGTGTGCTCACCATAACTTTGGGGAAGCCCACGGGATCCTTCAGATAAGGTTCATATTCTGTGACATATCTGTTGAGGATTTCCAACGGGCAATCAAGAACTGCCTGTATAGATAAAGATAGGAGTTTCAGATTCTGACTGAATTTTTGAACATACCAAGCGTATGATTACCACAAACTTACCAGTCCTCTAAAGACAGTGAATCCCATGGCAGCCACTAGATAAACCACAAAGAGCAGGTCCAGGGGACGCCATATTAAGGCTTTTTTCTGCTCACGTTCAGCCTGAGAGATACAAGCACCATTGTTCAACTGTTATGGATTGTGGAAAATATTAACTATTGACCAAGGTTGGTTCAGCGGTGTCTGGTTTTCACCTTGGATGCACCCACAAGAGGCATATCCCTTGGCCTGGAGAACAGGGACACTGCTCCCCATATGGGCACCAACAGAAAAGGCATGTTGAGCCAGAAGGCAGGGCGGATCTCTGAGCCATATTTACCTGCAAATAAAATGTACTTGAGAAGCTTCTTATATAATGCTTACCAGGAATTTTTGATCTTTTATTTATTTTGACTCACCAACTACGATTCCAGGTACAAACACAATCATGTTGCCGCACAGTGATCCAGCCCAAAAAAGGCCCAAAGTGCGATATTGTTGCCTGTGACAATAGGACACATTCATTTAGGTTTATAAAACGGTTAGTCAATACGGTTGGTCAATAGCTGTTTTATTCACAATAAAACCCTACTGTTGTATCCAACACACAACACAGCCTCATGAAAATGCGTATCTATACCACGAATGTCATTTTTCATGGCATTTATATGGCAAAAATGGTTTTTGCGTGCATATACGCACTAAAAAACCCTGGGGTAGGTTTAGGGGGGAGGGGGTGGGGAGTTCGTGCGTATTATACAGCAAAAAGTGCGTATCTTATTCACGCGAAAAACGTGTACCATATACACACAAAAACTGTTTTTCACGTATAAATGGCACGAGAAATGACATTCGTGCTATAGATACGAACTTTCATGAGATCGGGCTCGTTGTATCACGCTACACAACACCGCTAGCAACCACTCTTAGCAACATAAACATATGTTTGTTCTCATTGATATGTTAATTGAAGCTTGTATTGTGAGAGATTGAGTAAGCGAGTGTACCTGCCTTTACAGTAGATATAGCATTTACCTTCAGGTCAGTCCGATATTCATAGTAAAAAATTCGTTTAAATGTTCGCTGCTATGCATCATTCTTTTAACAGTTAAAGGAATACATTTAAAAGAAAATAAATTTTTATTTATGTGGTAACCGTTTTATAAAAGCAATAAGGTACTCGATATTCTAGTGCTGTATTGTGAATAAGTCACGTGACTTATTTACGAAAAAGCACTAGCCCGCCCTCGCGTACCAATCTTGCTTGCATATCAACCTCCTTTTAAACACCACTGCATGTACTTTCATGACATGTTTGATCTTGCCAGATAGCGTCATCACCTTACTTCTAAAGAACTCAATTTCAAACCTGTTTGACATGCGGTGTACCAGTATCAGGTAGATGATGAAGTGCACTATACCATCCCAATAGCACATCATGATAGCATAGGGTGTACCAAGATACGGCTCCCCCTGGAGAATCAGCAAAACCATTGTCAGACAGGTAGGTTTAGACCGGGTAATCGAAATCAACTCGGCTTTCTCCTCACAATACTGACCGTTTTCTGGTAGAACTCCATGAATCCTGATGCGAAGCCATCGTATTCTAGAGCGCTCGTGAGGTCAATGACACACGTGAAGGAAAACTCTGCAAAAACTGAACAAAAAAAAAATTATTGGTTTTTGGTTAATTGCAACATTTTAGTCTACGTATAGAGCTTGAAGTAGAACTTGTCTACCGTCATCGACGAAATTTTGACTATGGCCACTGGAATACTCTTTTCTGATTGGTCATTCGCAGATGGCCCTCTGGAGTACTCTATTCTGACTGGCCAATTGCGGATGGCCCTCTGAAATACTCTATTCTGACTGGCCAATCGCGGATGGCCCTCTGAAATACTCTATTTTGACTGGCCAATCGCAGATGGCCCTCTGGAATACTCTATTCTGACTGGCCAATCGCGGATTGCCCTCTGGAATACTCTATTCTGACTGGTCAATCGCGGCTGGCCCTCTGGAATACTCTATTCTGATTGGTCAATCGCGGATGGCCCTCTGAAATACTCTATTTTGACTGGCCAATCGCGGATGGCCCTCTGGAATACTCTATTCTGATTGGTCAATCGCGGATGTCCCGCTGGAATACTCTATTCTGATTGGTCAATCACAGATGGCCCTCTGGAATACTCTATTCTGATTGGTCAATCACGGATGGCCCTCTGGAATACTCTATTCTGATTGGTCAATCAAAGATGGCCCTCTGGAATACTCTATTCTGATTGGTCAATCACAGATGGCCCTCTGGAAAACTATTCTGATTGGTCAATCACAGATGGCCCTCTGGAATACTCTATTCTGATTGGTCAATCACGGATGGCCCTCTGGAATACTCTATTCTGATTGGTCAATCATGACATCCAGTGTTCCCCACTTCTAGTAAGTAATAATAGAAGAACCTTTTCTTTCTCAGAAAGTAACAAACTGCTCTCAGCTATAACAAAGATCATTTTCAATCACTTTTGTTACATTTGAATGGCAGGCTTTACAAGAAAAAATGCATCTCCCCCAGTGGGATTATGAGCTGGGCTTCATTGGCACTTTCGAATCGCTGAATTGAAATGTTTTCGTCCTTAACTCTAAGCCTTCTGTGATGTGCATTGGGGGGAAAAACTCACCAATAAGATGTTGCAGCGCTCAACTGCCCTATCAAGAGTTAACTAGCCTACCTTTATTCTTGCACTCTTTATTAACAGGATTTCACTCTTACTGACTATTGATTTCAGGCAAGGTGGGGGAGGATAATGATATCTACCAGTCGAGGTGTGAACAAGAGTCTTTTTTTTTCAGGTTTAAAGTGCAGATGTGCCAAAAGGGCACTTTGCGGAGACAGAGAATACCCCATGCGGCATTTCCTAAGCATCTGGGTGACAAATAATGAGTGGCAAGGGACATGAAGAAAGAAAATCCAAAGCATGGAGGGAAAAATAATGACTGTAAATGTCACCACTGAAATCTCAGACACTGGATTTAAAGGAATATTTCATTTAGACATTAAAATTCTGTCATCATTTACTTTAACCTCACGTTGTTCCAAATCCGTATCCTAGGGAACAGAAATATATTCTAAAGCACAATCCACGTGACATGAGTGAACGCAGCTATTTAAAAAAAATTCTGACGAAAATATGTTCCATGAACGATGTATAAAGTTTTTGTTTTGAGAACATTATAAGAGATCACTTTGAACAAACATTTTTATTAATCTTACTGGTATACATTTGTTTGGAAGAACCTTGCCAGAAAATGTTCAACACGATAGAAGCTTAGTGGAATGTTCATATTGCTCTTTTTCATAAAATAAGAGAATGACAAAAAGCACAAAATGTGGTTAAATAACAGCTTTTTCATGTTTACGTTAACCATTCCTTGAATAATCTTCTTTTCCGAGCGAAGCTCTCAGAAATATGGAATTTGTTGCTTCATTGTGAAGGAAACTGAGGGTGTAAAAGTAAAGACAGGTGTGTTATTGTAACACAAATACTTTTCTTGTATCCAATTTCATGGTTGGATTGCCAGACTAGATATTGTCCACTGCCATTCTTCTAGCGTGCACGAGTATCTGAGTGACAGCTTCGTAGATATGACTGCTCAAAGAGAAGTGTTGCATTGCCGTCTGCCGAGCACAGATTCACAGTCTGATATTGAGTCCCTCTCCGTCTTTCTTGCTTTCCCTTTTCTCCCCAAGCCCTTTAAATCCATAGGGGTCTTGGTTTAGTTTACTTGCATTAGGTGTGATAATGGAAATATCTTCTCTTTCATCACGACAGGGGTGGAATGACATGTGCCAGAAGACATTGTCACCTTTCAGTCACTAATCCATGATAACACCACTATCTTTTTGTGCATTACATTGCAAAATCTGACAATTTTCTGAGGGGGAGATTGAGTTTGTGTTTATTTATTTGGGGGGTTTTCACATTTCATTTGCCCACAGGAAACTGCAGTGGACATATATATGAGAATTTAAACATTTGAGGGGAATCCTACTAAGTGTTTTATGTATTGTGTTTACAATTAAATTATATTTTCATTCTTAGTTTGACAAATAGTTTGAGTGGATGGGTATTTTTTTCTTTTTAAATGTGATATTTACCTCAGGTTTCTCCTTTGAAAAAAACTAGGGATGCACGATATATCGGCCACATTATCGGTATCGGCCGATATATGATCATTTTCAATGTTATTGTTATCGGCCCAACAAGAACATTCAGCCGATATATAAAAGCCGATAAATAATCAAATATTTCCTTCAGCTGAGGCACTTTAGATGCGCACTGTTCAACATGATGCTTTTAAATTGCTTGAAACACGATTGAAATCACTTAAAGAAAGGAAAATCCAGTTAAAGTGCAAAATGTGCAGCGCAAGTCTACACAACATTAAAAATAAGAACATCATAATTGTGTTTGTATCTTGACTTTTAATGAGGAGACTTTTTTATAATCAGACTCTCAAAAATTAGATTATTTAGATTTATCGGCCAATATATTGGTTATCGGCTTTCAAATATAAAGGATTATCGGTTATCGGTATCGGCCAAAATTGTCATATCGGTGCATCCCAAAAAAAAAAAAACGTTATTCGTGGCTAAATTTACTACGGAGTTTAAATTGCTTCCGCATTCAATATAGTAAAAACAAGTAATTGATCCAGATGTATGGGACATTGCTACCACAGGAACAGGAAGGTGACGTGATCATATTTTTTGATCATCATATAAATAAACATCATATGTTTATTATTTTGAGGGTCAGAATAAAATATGGAATGCGTATTTGGCATATTTCAAAAGTCAATAGATCAAATCAGAGCTCATACCATAGAACAACGGATCTTTAGGGGGATTGTAGCGAGTAGCAAGGTAGACCATGAAGAACACGGCCACAAGAACAGCCACCCCGATTTCCAGAATAACCACTGGCCTGCAAATACAAAACATTATGAACATGAGTTAACATAAAATCAATTAACTTTCTGTGATTGACAAAATAGTCAACTAAAATGTAAACGCGCTCATATATGGACAGAGGAAGCTGAGAGCGTGACAATTAACTTAAGTAGTTCTCAAAAGTTCTCTGGGGGCGAAATCTTAGTGATTTCTCTTCTGTAAAATTGCCGTACACCGACAAGTGTTTTAAAAGTAGGCTATACAGAGGAAAAGATAGCAAGACAGACAAAAAGCGACGGGATCAAAAAGAAGCAAGGCGAGAGAGAGAGAACACTACACTTACACTGTTTTATCATTGATTTTTGTTGTCGGTAGGCTATGTGCAGTAACTTGCCATTTTGTGACATTTCGAGCAATTTTTTTTGCTCAAAATGACACAAAACGACCCAGCGCGATTGTCTATAAGTATTGAGGTCTTTGCATTCACATGATGCTTAACATCTGACATGATGTAATATTAATTATTTAGATGATTTAAGTAAAGCACATGCCTACTAAAATTAGATATTGTTTGAAATGTAACACAAAGGCAAAGGAAATCGATATTAATCAACTTAAAGATTTCTAATTAAAGCTACTGATAAATATGTTTAGGTTTTTACTTGGTAAATTTAGGCTACTAGCATTTTCTAAGTGAAAAAAGTTAGCTATAGCTTTAGCTATCCTACTCCATTTTTTTTCAATGTATCAACACTAATTACGTGATTACACAATATATGATACATTTCAGTAAGTTGTACTGGTTCTTTCAACATAATATCTTATGTTAATTCATGTTTAGGCTATTTTGTACTGTAACTAGTATCGATTCACCCGCGCGCTTGCATTTACCTTGCGCTACACAGTGAACTGTCACGCTACATTAAGAGCGCCAAAAACGATATTATTGTTTGAATCAGGTAATAATACTTACAAAATGAGCAGGTTGAGACTTAATATCATTTAGAAAGTAGCCTGCTCTGTCTTGTCTGTCAGCGTATTGTCCATGTCCTCTTTGTTCAATGTTTTTTTCATTCATTTTTCCCTTTAATTCTATTATTAGAATTTGGACTATTTCTATTATTCTATACTATATATGATCATTGTAGTATTAATAAAAAAATATTAAATATTTCATCAAGAATTATATCTTGAAGAACACCACCATTCTTTAAAGACTACATGTCTTGTCCACAATTAGCCTAACATATTCGACCATTCTCTTTCCTGTCTTCAGTAAGTCAGCAGAGAATGGTTTGGCAGAATTGTAATTATTCCAACACCCAGAGCACCAAATGAGATGGGCATGTGATAGTCGCCCTATCCAGCCTTTACTGAGACACTTACTGAGCTATTCAGACATAGAAAACGCCTTGTATTGTCCACGTATCCATATGAGAGTCAATGCAGCCTCTAACGGAGACTGTCGTTGTTGTTAATCATTGTAAATGAACGGTATAGAAATGACATACAGTGAAATACCAGTGAATTTCCATGACCTTTTCATAATTTGATTAGCCTAAACCGTTCAACTGCGAATCGGAATCAGTTCAGCTGACTCAAAAAAATAATGATTCTGCTTATCGGAATCAGTAATTGGTGACCTTCAGTAGCCTTTAAGATAGCAGAAACTCCAAATGAAATTGTGGCGAATTATAATATCTTAGGCTTTAGTTTAAAATTTAAATAGGCTTCTTTTTGTGATGTGTTAAGACAGCTTGGAGAGAGATGTGCACACAAATGTCTTCGTTTGCCAAGCGGATAGTAATTTTCTTGGCCTGTGCTGTTCTGTCGGGATATAATTTATACAATAAAAACGATTATTATTATAATAAAGCTACTGTTTTTTATATAATTTAAGTCAGTAGCTTGAGTCTAGAACAAATCAGTTACCACATATCCTTTCACTGCCCTCAAGTGGAAGAAATAAAGAAAAAGACACATTCGAGTAATAATTTTTGATGAGCATGCTTAATAAATTCTATCACCAGTCTACAAATTCTCTAGTAAAAGATCTATGATGTACAGACTGCTATAAAATATGGCATTAGGTAAAATGCATTTAATGTGACCAAAGTTGTTATTATAATGATTTGCACTATGTGCTTTTCAAACAAAGCCTTTGTTAAGAATGTATTATTATATGATTCTGTTAACCTTGCAATACTCACTCTTGAAATGCTGGAACATTGTTCATAGTGTAAAGGACACCAAGAGCCGTCAGGGAAAAGAGAAAAACGCATATCTCCTGTGCCATAACGTCTGCTTTGAAATCAGTTATTCAGGTCCACAGCTGAGGATCAACAAGTTGTTAAAGTCAGACATGTTAAAAAAATATTAGCATTCAGTTCTGTCTGTTACATCAGAATCTACACTTGAAAGTCTTCGGGGACTTTGCAAGTCAATAGATATTCTGCAGGTCTCTTGTGTTAGTCTAAAATAAACATCTACTTACCAAGGACACCCTCTCCAGAAAATGTGCATAACCCAATTTACAATGGCCCTGTGTGGGAATTGTAGGAGAATAATCGAGCCAAACAAAGGCGCTTTTGGAAATGTAATTTGATTTTGTCATACATTTACATAATCGTGTTTACTTTTGGTCTAATTTGTCAAATGCTTGTGTGCCAAAAAAGGAAAGCTCTGCCAAAGCTGTGGCAGCCAAAGAGGCTTTTGTTGGTCTGTAAGCTAAAGAATGTGAACTAGACTAAGGAGATTTCTAAAATGATTTGATAGATAAAAGTATTTTTTGGAGATACTAAATTATTATGGGACCTATAATTATTTTTAAAAGAAGAATTTTTTGGAGTTGACATTAATTTATCTTTGTACCCACTAGCCACTGTTAAGCGCTTGTTAAAGGAGTATTTCACTTTTTTTTTTAAAAAAAATTGCTGATAATTTACTTACCCCCATGTCATCCAAGATGTCCATGTCATTCTTTCTTCAGTCGAAAAGAAATTAAGGTTTTTGATGAAAACACTCCAGGGTTTTCTCCATGTAATGGACTTCAATGGGAACCAAACGGTTCACGGTCCAAAAGACAGTTTCAGTGCAAACTGTTCAAAGGGCTTTAAACGATTCCAGACGATGAATAAGTGTCTTATCAAGCGAAACGATCGCTCATTTAAAAAAAAAAAAAAAAGTTTAAGTTTTATAAGCTCATATGACTCTCCTATTCAAACTCAACGATGAACGAATCTTTTCCAGAGTCAACTCTTTCATTTCGTTCGTTGAATAAACCAAATGACACACAAAAAAAGATTCGTTCATTTTGATGAACGAGTTTGAAACACAACCGGTCGAGTCTTGAAGCAGACGGGCTACAGCAGAAGACGACACACCAGTGTCTTGCCTGTTTGTCTGACGATGACTCAATTTCTGCTGCGACATTCAGATGGTAGAGTCAGAATTTGCCGTAAACAACATGAAAACATGAACCCATCCTGTCTTGTATCAGCCTGAACCAGGCTGCTGCTGGTGGTTTAATGATATTTTCTTGGCACACTTTGGGCCTCAAAAAAGGGTCCAACCCAGTGCTAGCAAGGTGTACCTAATATACTGGTTGGTGAGTGTATGCAATTCAGTACTGCAATATACTATACTGTAATCTACTGGAATTATCTTTATATTGCAAAACAAAACTGTGGAGATAAGTCATAACTGCTCCTTCGATACACCATATTTCCACCAGGTTGCACTGTAACTAAAGATATGCCAAACGCATTCAATTTACAGTATATGGTCTCTCTGCACATACATATAATACACTTTTTTGCAGAAAATGTAGATTAAGAGGCTAAACATTATTTAAAGGAGTAGTTCACTTTAAAAAAAAAAAAAAACGTTTCCTGATAATTTACTCACATCCATGTCATCTAAGATGTCCATGTCTTTCTTTCTTCAGTCAAAAATAAATTAAGGTTTTTGATGAAAACATTCCAGGATTTTCGCCATATAATGGACTTCAATGGGAACCAAACTGTTCAAGGTCCAAATGAGAGTTTCAGTGCAGCTTCAAAGGGCTTAAAAGACACCAGACGATGAATAAGGGTCTTATCTGACTCTTCGAGTCATGACTCGAAAAAAGATTTGTTCATTTTGATGAACGAGTTTGAACAGGAGAGTCACGAACGCTCATCACAGAACACAGCAAGGTGAGTATTTGTGCTAATAAAACTTAAAGTTTTTTATTTATTTTTTTAAATGACTGATCGTTTCGCTTGATAAGACTAGATTCATCTGGACTAAAGCCATACTTAATGAACAGGAAAGACAAAATAGATATGAGACGCTTAAAAAAACTGTTATTTATATAGCTATAGACACAAACAGTGGAATGGGAAAGTGATTTTTATTTTAACTAAATATTCAGCAACTTACACCACAAATTCTTTTCAAAGTTTTTCAGGGCTTTTCACATCCATGAAACTTAAAGTCAACTTTTGTCTTCAAGTTTCCTTCTAGACCAGTGACGAACGTTCATGAATGATTAGTGTGTCTGTCATGTGAAAATTAAAGAAAGACTCAACATTAGCCTAATGTTTCTTTAAATTTACTTTTGAATGCATTGTAATGATTTCCTAATTAAGAATAAGATCAAAGATTTTGTATGATTATGTCCTGAAATAAATGACATGTTCAATAGATTAGCTCACTACTTTGCTAAACAAGTCTGAAAGTTCATGTCAGTAAAATGATCCAATCTAAGCATCACAACTGAGACAAGTGAAGTTAAACTCATATAAAGAGAGTATTGCAACCATCCACGTTCTCATTTCAGAAAATACCTTTCTTGTTAATCTCTCTCTCTGGTTGTTATTTGACAATTGCCCTTCATGTCGGGTTGGTCTGTTAGATGGCCTGATCTCTTAGTAGTGCAGAATGTTTCTATTTGCTTTTTGACACATCATGAGAGATATACATTATAAAAATATTATTTGCAGCCAAACATTTTCTCTTGCACTACTAGAATATAAGCATGACTTTTTCTGAGAAGCCAACATTCCAAACAATACTTCCTTTTCAGTTAACTGATTGTGTAAATGAGGCCGGAGGCAATCACAGCAAGGTGCAACTGGCAACGCACAAAATACTTTCAGTTACACTTCAGCATTATGCAAAGTTCTCTCCTTGTCTGTGAAAAAGAGGTGTCATTGTATCACATTATGAGAAATTATTAGCCTAAGTAAAAAAAGGTTAACTCAGAACTATTGGGACATTTCTACCAGTCCTTTCAATGATAGTTTCCCAATTTACATGAATTTTCCTAGATATTTTTTAAACTCTGCATGGTGTTAGAAATGCATGTAAAATAATACCCGGTGGCCGAGAGAGCTTAACGCGCTGCAAGTGAAGAAAGCACACCCCAAATTAAAGGGATACTTCAGGATTTAGCATTAAGCTTTGTATTAGTAGAAAACCTGAAGTATTTTTGAATTACCATGCTTTCCACCCTCAAATCCCCCTGAGACAAGATCTTTTATTAGGAAGATAATAGATAATAGCTAATAGCTTGTTCTGTGGAGACAGCTGAGTAGTAGGGGTTACCATCCTCTTTTTCTCGGACATGTCCGGCCAACCGGTGCGGTCTCACAGCGTTCTCCCGCGGCCCTAGCCTCGTCCTGCTCGCCACAGCACGTTTATATCAAACGTTGGCACGTTTCTATCGATTTTATTTTATTTTTTATTTTTTTTATTCCTCTTACTTTTCTCTCATTTTTTATTGTATTTGTGTTAGTTTTGATTTGTTGTTTATTATGTTGTAAAGCACTTTGGTTCACCTATCGGTTGATGTAAGGTGCTATATAAATAAAGCACATTTACATTTACAGTAAACATAATGAATGGCGACTGTTGAACGCAAAAGCCGAATCCCGGACATTTTGGGCGATCTCTAAACACATTTTCGGGCAGACTCATCACGTAGTTTAACTACTGCGCTCTGTTACCGGTTGGCATGGTCTCCTTGGGCAGCATAGCAAGTGCGTTCTGGGAATTGTTGTCTTTCATTCACATTAGCCAAAAAGACATTTTCTGGCTTTTCGTGGTCTAGAAAGCTCCGAATTCAAAAATAATTTCACATTTCTTCTACATGTGACTTTGATTGTGAATTTATCATCGTGTTCTGGAACAGGATTCCTGAAGTTAAACTGTCTTATGGTTGGCTTTGACATTGGCTGTCATGAGGCCATTATAACTGTGTCATGAATACGTTTCTTGACCTCAACTACAGTGGTACTAATTGAATTTGTCATTAAAAAGTTGTAATGGCTTCATGACAGCCAATGTCAAAACCAACCACCTGACAGTTTAATGTACTGTTAACCAATAAAGCTATGGTGGTTTCGTAAGTTTGATAATTAATCTGCTATGTCATGTTTATGACATTGTGTTGTCTTAGTAATGTCAAGTTGTCATGACAAAGACACTAATGACAGGTAATGATGTATTGGTTTTATGTCAGGGTATCATAACAAAGCCATCTCAAACAATGTCATATTTGCATTAAAAATGTCATAACTGAGCGAATGACACTTAATGACAGTTGTCATAAACATGCATAAAACTTCCATCATATTCATAACATGTCATGTCATGATTATGAAGGTGTCATGTTAGTCTTATGCACACCCCTTCAAGTAAAGTGTTTTAAGAATAGAATAGAATAGAATAGAATAGAATAGAATAGAATAGAATAGAATAGAATAGAATAGAATAGAATAGAATAGAATAGAATCTTGACCATAATCCAAGTTTTGGAGACACTGTCATCCTGACATTCCATCCAACCCGTATCGTTATTCGTCATATCTTTGTAATATTCTTCGCCTGTCTACTTTTTTGTTGTTTTTGTTTTTTGGATGCTGTTCATTTTATGATTGTCTTGTTTTTTTTCTTTCTTCTATTTTGACCCTGAGTCTGTCATAAAGTGGATATGATTTGATATGATGATATGAAACCAAAAAAATATATATACGAGACAAAAAATATATAATTTAGCTATGTATCCACCAGGGCGCGCAACAGACGAAGAGATGAGACCATAGGCTACTGTAAAAGGATGAGACCTAACACAGTAAAACACACTCTCAAACATGTTTTAAACAACATGCAATTATATAGAATGTTTCTTCGAGACCATCTAACTACAAAACACGGATATTTTATTATTTTTACGTCATCTGTCTGAATAATACCTCTTCCAGAGAAAGACGCGACGCAAACGCTACAGTAGAACGCTCGCTTCATAATCCACCAATCATTTTTCGCGGCATCGAACACGTCGTCTTTGATTGGCCATCGGATTGGGCGTTGACGTTCGAGTCAGACGCGTCGCGTTCACCACACACTAGTTGTTGGGTTGACTTGGTTGACTTTGCGTGCGTCCAGTCAGACGTGTCAGAAAGATCAGCAGCCAGCCGCGGAAGTATCGGCTTTCAGTTCGACATGGCTTCAAGTGTGACGAGCTGAGGAAAAAATCATCACAAAAACTGGGCTATTCTCTTTTTCACCACTCCCAAGGCGTCAAACGAGGGTAAAGACCTAGAAAATATATTCAAGAGCTGTTTTTATTCAAGTAATCTAGTTCCTGACAGAGTTACAGAGTTGTTTGTTTGCCGGTGACCAATATGTCCTGCGCACGCGCAGTGTGTGGGGCTAACGCAGTCAGATTGTCAGTTACGAAAACTTCAAATTAATTCAAGTTTTGTGACTATTATTTTTCTATGTTGTGATATTTTGTGTATTTGTGTTTTTATAATGGTGTTAGATCGAATAGTTGGTTAGTTTTAATGTCGGAAGTGCTGTTATAAAGACCCATTGCGTCGAGAAAAGTTTTGTGAGTTTTAGCGTAACTTACAGTGTAAAAAAGGTAACATTAAATAACTTAACGTTACCTATTAGATAGGTTTTGAACGAGTCAAATAACTGTTTGTTTTTTTGTTGACTGCTAATTTCGACTCTTTACTGTCAAGTTTCTGAGGAGTTCAGAGGACTTCAGGAGAACTTTCTGTTTTCACGTCAGTAACGTGAACAGTTTCTTCTCTGTCTTTGCTTAACGTTAAAGGTGAATGTTGTCAGTAACCGTAACGTTATGTTGAATGGGTTACTGATGCACTACATAATAAATGTGACAGTTCTAAGTTAATGGTTGAAATAGGTTTATTAATAAGGGATGAGTGATATTGAAACCAAGAGTTGTAAACCCCTCAGGCTAGAGCTGGGCTTGTCTGAACTCATATTATAACCTGTAAATATATCATAACCTATTGTGTTTAGTTTAAAATCCAATTGATTTTTCCCAGGCCACTAATAAATCATTGGTATATTGTTTTGTTTCATAATTGTCCTATAGAATTGACTGTAACTCTTTCACTTCTCTGATTGTTAGCCATTCCTGGGAATTTATAATATTTCCACAGAATTGCTCTGATGCAAACTAACCCTTCCATGGAAAAGTTTTGGCTTTGGTGGACCTCCGTTCTCAGTAAAACCTTTTGGAGAAGTGAGTTATGATAGTTATGCCTTTCTTTATTCTCGTAATATTAGCCTTGTTGGTCAGATATGACAATGGTGTACACAGTGGATTGTGTAACTGAAGTCACGCAAACCTTCCTCTTCTTTCTTTGCCAGCAGAGTGTAGAGAAGCTCAATTAGAAGTCTCTTGTTCTTCAACAAATGACGCAAGCTGACATCACTTGGTCTAGACGGTAACAGGAAGGAAAAACAAAAGCATTTATTGCCATGTTTTGTTTTGGGAAGACAGAATATATTATATAAAAAGATAAGACATATATGGAAACTGAAACTGAAGCCTTTATGGATCATTTAGATTTTTTTTTATAATGACATTTTAATGTTGTTTAAACTCCTGGATCAGTGTCAAATAAGGAATTTAAGTATATATATATATATATATATATATATATGAAGAGTTCAGATGCAAAAGCCTCTAAATGCCATTTGAAATTTTCTTCTTTAATGAAGATTTTTATCAAACTTGTATATTTAAGTTCAGTAATTTCACTTAAATAACAATTAATAGGTAATTATCATTGCCATTTAAGTGAAATTACTGAACTTAAGTATACAAGTTTGATAAAAAATCATCATTAAAGAAGAACATTTCAAATGGCATTTAGAGGCTTTTGCATCTGAACTCTTCATATATATATATATATATATATATATATTGTAATTTAAGTGCATTATATGTGTTTAAACTTTTTGTAAACTCGTAAAAATTTAAGTAAAAGATGTGTTTGGTAAAATTAAAATATATTAAATTAAAAATATGTTGCCAACTAAACTCTAAAAAAAACTAAAAATAACATTAAATTTACTTATGTGGAACTATTTCACTTTAGTAATTTCTCTTTTTTATTGCTTGGGTAATTTTTTTTTACCTAAATTATTTCTGCAAGATTAGATGACTATTACATGAAACAGAAATTATTAATATTATTTTATTTATAAAAAGAAGAAGATACATGTCATCCAGCATAATGAATTATTACCCAATAAATCAAATTTTTCATTTTATTAAAAAAAGTTGCTCTCTTCCTGTGACAGTGGCATCTAAATGTAAACAATGAATGTAAATGTAAAAATGAAGGCAAAAACTACATTTTTATTCATTAAATAATTACAGTTTTTTCAACCATAAATAACATATTATTCATCAATATGTGACAGTTTAAAGCACTTTAGTTCAAGATAACGGCATTTATTGTCTGTTCCTTTGTTAGTTTTAGCTCAAAGTTGTCCATGTAATTCAAAGAGCCAGTTCGCACAAAGCTCTGTTGTGTAGTACAGGGAGGGTACAAAGCTCTCTAGCAGTGATTTAACTCAAGATAGTAGTCTGGAACACAGGCTATGAACCCTCCCTACTTCCGTTTTGTTATGTCTTGGACGAGTGGTTTCCCTTGGTCGGACACTATTGAATGGTTCATGTATTATTAGTGAAGAAGTACCATGCTGGGTCAAGTCCAACAGGTTACACAAACAGTGGTTGATGTTTATTTCACAAGCCTTTATTTGAGTATTAGCCTATAGCTAGACTGTTCGTGCATGTTCTCCCCGTGTCAGTGTGGGTTTCCTCCGGGTGCTCCGGTTTCCCCCCACACAGTCCAAAGACATGCAGGTTAGCTGGATTGGAAATGCCAAATTGGCTGTAGGAGTGTGTGTGAGTGCTGGGTTGCATCAGGAAGGGCATCCGGTGTAAAACTTGCCAAATCCAATGTGTGTGTGCGGATGATTCCAATGAAGCAGATCCTGGAAATGAGGGGAACCAATGCTGTAGTCAAGTCACTGTTATTGGCCTAGCGCTTTTTACAACTGTTTACAACTTTTTACAGACTGTTTTAAAGCAGCTTTACATAGATAACAGGAAAATAATTCAAAAGAAAAAACAACATTTTTTAAAGAAAATAGCATCATAGTCCAGTTTAAGCTTAAGTTGAGTTAAAAAGTTATTAATTTAGTTCATATATATATATATATATATATATATATATAAAGCTCTGGAGTTGCTAGGAAGATGATTTAGTTTAAGATTTTTCGTACATTCAGAATTTTTTGTAATAATTTTAGTCTTAAATAGCTTTACATAGATAACAGGAAAATAATGCAAAAAAACAACAACATTTTTTAAAGAAAATAGTGACATAGTCCAGCTTAAGTAAGTTGATTTTATTAATTTAGTTCATGTATATATATATATATATATATATATATATATGTATATATAAAAATAGGCTATTTTATTCCAGGTTTATTTCAATTTACAGGACTGTTTTTAATAATTTAGAGAGAGAGAGTATACTAATATATATATATATATATATAAATAACTAATACTAATATATATATTTATAATAGGATAAAAATATGCTATTTTATTCCAGGTTTATTTCAATTTAAAGGACTTTTTTTTTAATAATTTTAGTCTTAAATAACGATCATAACCCTGCTGCATCCTGGTTTGTTTCAAAACCCCTGCTGTAGAATGCAATTGAAGCGCGGGTGACCGTTCCTTTACCGCGCGCTGATTGTGCGTATGGAATGTGCATTCAAGGAATGTTTCACTCTGATAGTGAAAAGAGCACATGCACCACATCAGGACGTCTTCATGGTCTTCAATCGTAACATCTGCCGCCGATTACCGATCTCATTGTGGTCCTGCAAAGTCAGTCCTGGCGTAATATGCTGGACTTCAGAAGGAGTGCTGTGTCACGGCCACGGGAAACCTGTCCAAATGCTAATGTTTAAGACATTTCAATTTTCAAGAGTAAAAAAGAAGCAGCGTTTACACAGATCCACGGACCACCACGCCAATTGGATTTCATTCGGATCGTAAGGGTGGGGTGGTTTAAATCTTTTGTAATCCATTTAATTATGACATGTAAGATTCATCAATCAGAATTATTTAATTTTGATTGAAATAAAAAGTGCCCATGACATTTAAACATAGCTAATTTCGTTAATGCTGTTGTTTGTAAGTGGAAGGGATTTTTATTGAGAAAGGTTGTGAATTGTTCTGTGGTCAGAAAGACGAGCCTTAAAATCTTGTGGTGGTTTGTCCACCCCCAGATTTCCCATAACTAGCCGCTCAATCAGTTTCTCTGTGAAGAAACCCTTGCTTTCCTGTATAAGATCATTGCGTTTTCTTCTTAAACAAATAGCTTGAGAATGAAGTCAGTGGTGTTTTTAGCTATCCGTCCCTGAATTAAACATCTTTATTAGGTTTCCTTGGGTCTCTTTGTACAGTGTATGTAATATTATGTAATGCTTTTTTCCTTCGAATGCAAATTAGGGCTGTTCTTGGTTTTGACGGCACCCCAGGAACGTGCATGTGGCTTGTTTTGCTGGGCGCAGCCTACTCTCTGTCATTAAGTCAGATCAGCAGAAGAGTGCGGTTCAGTGTTGGTTTCGTGACCCCGGGCAGAAATGAAGGCCCTCGGTTGACCGGAGTTGCTCGGGTTTGGAGGGAATTGAAGAGGCGTCACCCTCTGCAACTGGGTCAGAGTTGTCCTGGAAGAGGGCGGCAACTGAAGTTCCAGTAAGACAGATCGGATAGATCTGATCAGTGTTTATAATTCAAATCGCTATAACAGTTTATGTCTCGAGTTTCCATGACCGTTTTTAATGGCGCATGATGCCATAAACATTTAACAGCCTGAGAACATCTAAACTAAACATTAGAGGGACCTTTTTTAGTTTTAGCTTCACTAATATTGGAAGATTTACTCCAATTTGCTCTCATTTTCAACCCCACTTTACTTCTTACTTTCAATCATATACATATGTATTATTTAGCTTAATGTTGCCTGTACTGAACAAAATGAATCATTGAGTCTTTTTGGAAAAAGGCTTTCTAAAGCCACCAGCTACGCATATCCCTTTTAACGTGGTTTAGCTTTGAATAGTCTCCATTGATCGTAGGTTCTGAATGACATCGGTAAACCTCTGAGATGGCTCTCTCCTTCAATGAAATGAAAGCCCGGTATGACTCACAATGACTTCATTAAGTTCATCCTGCTGATGCTTGATAATACTGAATGTCCCACCCAGCTAGACAATATTGCCTGTAATCGTGATTATACAAAGATATAGGCTTGGTAGACTTACGAAATACACCCTAAGTAGTGTAGTTTTCTTTTGAATGAGTCATTTTGAGTATTATGTCTGCATGGTTGCCATTTACCTCCAGCTGTTTAGAACTCAATCTTTAACATATAGCCACTGTGACTTTTGATCAAATTAATGCATCCTTCCTGAATAGCAATAGTAATTTAAAAGTTGACCCTGAACGGTGGTGTATATCAGTGCTATGTTTTGTGTGCGAGGGCACTAGCAAAGTAACTTTTTCCCCTCTTGAATATTTAATCTTTTAATCAATGTGTCTGGCGTTGTCATTGCAAACACGTTTGGACGCACTTAGCATGCTTAGTTTGTTTCTCTAATTGCATTAGCTTCGACCATCCGTTTCCAAACAAGTGTCAGCATGATTTTCCTCTATCTCCCGGGATCGTCTGCCCTCGCAAGCTCGGCTTTCCCAGCCTGTCATTCGAAACCCGTTGAAGTCTCTGTGGCCAGATAACACACTTGTTTGGCTCTTCCTAGCGTAGTCGCCTGACGAGACCTTTACCCAGAGATGAAGGACTGAGATAGACGGAGAGCAAACGAGGACACAGCGATACATTTCGGCTTTGGCAACGGACCACGTAAAGCAAACAGAAGATGAAAACTGTTTGCTGACCACCTCTAAATCGGTGTTAAATCACAATCTCTCCTTACTTGATAATATGCGTGCACTGTTACAGAATGAGACGAGTTCCTCCCTTAGAACATAAGAGGTTCATTGATCCAGAACATTGGGAACCCTGATAAAAGTGTGAAAGCTCACAAGGATGAGCGACAGATTACCTGGATAACTTCCACGTGCTCCCGCTCACCGTGACGCATCAGAATGTGAGCGGTGGCCTTAACTAACTCTTGAGGGAAACATGGGAAACCCCTGATGGTGATCCATGCCATGCCGCAAGCCTCATGACTTTTTTTTCCCGTTACAATATGCACGTTTCCTTTTCTTCCCATTCCCTGAAAGACAAGAGATCCCATTGCGAAAGATCAGAGAAGATTAGTGGACATCCATCAGGTTTCGTGCCGCAGGCATCCTGCTGTGGAAACAGTCTCTTGCGCTGAGGTCACGGAATAATCTCCTTAGCTTTCGCAATTCACACCATCTGCAAGCCTCCGATGTGATTATAAGACGGGCACTTTTTGTCCAGATCTGAAATCGGTTGGTTTTGAAAGCCAAACCGAAGGATTTGTCTTTCTTGTTTGAAGGAATTCCCCCTCCTTGTCACCACCAGTGCTGATTTTCATCCTATTTTTAGTGTTTCCTCCTAAGTAATGAATCCTTTTATTGAAATATATAAAACGTTTAGAATGCCACGTCAGTTGCAACGCAGCAATTCTTATTCAATTCATACTTTGCACGCGACGTCACAAGTACTGGCTGGCGGGCAAGAACGTCATTCTCTAGCAACGAAACCCAATAAACTAATCAAGGATCTTGCTTGCCAGGACGAATTTGGTGTGAGTGACAGAGTTTTAACAGTTGGTAGACACAATTTCTGATAAAGTGATGCTTTTTCTTGCTGTTTCATTCGGATATTGTTATCATGAATCTTCTATTGTGACAATACTCATTAAAATCGAAGAAAAAGATGGTTTTAAAGTGGAAAAAGTTGCCATTTTGAGGTGTAAACGACATGCCAGATTGGATGCACTGTGTTAATCGTGTAATGTTAACATAAATGTGCTTACACTTTCACCAGTAGGTGGCGAGAACGCGATCATCTGTACCAAGGATAGAAATTCAAATTAGCACCAGCTAGCAGCCAAATGCTGGTGATTTTGTGTTGTGACTGGTAAACTTGCTTCACCTACCAGCCACTGTGGCGGGTAAATAAAAGTAGCATGCTATTTCACTCGGACACTTTTAGAGAAGGCACGTCTTGAGACTTTACCCAATGGATTAAATGGCTTAAGTTGTAGATCTTGAAGTAGGCCTATTAATTTTCACATGCAGTTATGGATGTAGATGGATCTCTCGTTCCGAGTATGTTAATCTTTTTTTGATATCTAATTTTAACATTCGGTGACATATGGTCTAAATAGCAAGGCTGCAATTCCCCTGGTTGGCCACTGTTTGTCGCCATTTTGTCAGTATTTGTTGCCCGCCAGGTATCCATGGTAGTCACATGACTGCACATGACTACTAACTGTCACCCCCCCCCCATATATATATAACAACAAATACTAGATTATATATGTTTTATTGTGAACTTTAAGCTAACAAATCAAAGTTTGAATGATTAAAAGTGTGGTTGTTGCTTTTTGTTACTAAGGTGAAACATTTTTTTGATGCGTACTCTTGTCATATATTGCTCCATTACTCTTGCAAATCATCAACAAATATGTATTCTTGAGTCTTAGACCTTTCCAACAACGATATATAGTTTGCCATGATTAGATTAGGATTTAGTAGAAAAATATACTAGTAAACTTAAACTTCCCGTTAGCGGAACGGTGGCAGTTAAGGGGTTAAACCGGTCCTATTTTTAAAATGGTTCTTTAAGAGTACTTTTTCACTAATTTACTTTTTAATACTAACTTCTCGGTTTTTTACACTATTCATAATGCTTTATTTTATACATTTGAAACAAATTACAAATGATCTTTTTTTGAAAATGGTGAGCATGCATCAAGAAACATAATGTTAGGTTTCAATTGGAGTTTAGGCTTCCTTCTCTTTCAATACAACTTCCCAGTTTGTTTCCTTCAATAGACCTTTTATGGGTTTCTTTATTAGTTTTCTGGAATGTTACATCAAATAAAACCAGTGTACGTTTCGTTCCTATAAAAATATATTTTCTTGGTGCTTTCTCATCTTTCCCCTTGCCTTCCAGTAAAGATAATGGTGTTTTACTGGAAGAGGACATCAACTCAATAGTAATCAGTATTGATTGTCCTTTGTGGCAGGGGGTTAGATAGATGGACACCTCCTCTTACTGGGATGCATTGACTGCCCAGGCAAAATATGGATGCAACCTCTGAGATTGTGGAGTGTTTTTATAGACAACATGAAATCAAAATAATCTTGTTTACTTCCTTAATAGATGTCCCCGGTCTTATTGTGCATGATTTATCAGTGCACGTTGCTGTAGAGAAAAACAGTATCTTTAAAATACTTTAAAAACAGTAATGATTTTTATCATTTATCTCGGTTATCAGCCATACAGTAACATGCAAATAACTGTTCACTGGCATGCGATCTCCTTCCTAACGAGAAACACAAGTTGTTTTGTGCTTCAGGCTTCTGAGACTTTCCTTTGCATTTCAGTTGTTGTCCTTTCATACCAAGATGTTTGTTTTGTTCTCTTAATTTGAACTGCTCCATGTCTCAATTTTGTATCTTCACAATGAATTCTATTCAAAAATGATCCTTTTGTAAGAGCAGCCACACAAGTCTCAGGTCGCATACTCAATGAAAGCCTTCATCAATGAAAGCCTTCACAAAGGCTTTCGTGTGAACCTTTATGCTAATTTAGTTGACGATAATGGATCTATTCACACAGTGTTTAAAGAGCAGGAATGGATTATTTTAAAGGTGTATTTCACCTATTTGTGTCATTGGAGTCTTTCTTCCTGCTTGAGGGTATTTCTCACAGAGCTTTTACGCTGACAGCATAAATGATTCATTATGCTCTCCCACTTGATTTTCCACCATTATGGACGTGCCGTGTCTCCTTTGTTTGTGTGCTCAGGTCATGGTGTGAAGACATTGACCGGATCACTCAGGTTTATACAGTGTGGCCTTCGGCCTTCATGTACGAGACTGCAGTCTGATGCCATCGCTCTCAATTCCGCCTGCTATGGACGGGCACAGCTTCTCGCATTCGGATGGACCTCAGCTGGATGGCAGGGGGTTCGTCCTGCCACCCCCTATGGTAACTCAGATTAGCTCTCTTTCATTTAGCATCATGTCTAAGTGTGTGAAAGTGGTCGCACCAATCAAAAACGTGACCTAGGTTCGAACCTGCAACCTTTTGGTTAGCAGCCTAGATCGTTAACCACAACACCCTCTTGGTATAGGATCAGCACATTTTTTGTGGCAAGACAAAACGCTAAGCTACTGTACCTAGCAAATACTCATAATCATAATGTTCATCACTAGTTTCATTTTTCAAAAACTCAGGTTATTCATTCTGATATCTGGCAAAACCTCAAGAATTTGGTGTATGTGGGTGACACTCAAAATGACGTCTTTGTGGTCGCAGAGTTATTTTAACAGTTGGTAGACACAATTTCTGATAAAGTGATGCTTTTTCGTGCCGTTTCATTCAAATACTGTTATCTTGAATCTTGTATTGTGACAAGACTCATTAAAAGTCGAAGAAAAAGATGGTTTTAAAGTGGAAAAAGGAACTGTGAGGTAAATATTTGGTCAGTGTTGGAGTGCAGTGATGTCATCACGAGTGTAAATATTTTATTTGTATTTATTTTTTTGCAAACGAAGGGGATTTCCTGTGGACTCACATTTTCGAATTAAACAGAATTGGACTTTTGGTTCTCAATGGTTTAATGGTTATGATTTTCATATTAGTTTCTGTTTTATTTTCAGTGTTCCTCTTTAGTTTAGTTTTCACTTGTAGATTGTTAGTTTTAGTTGTATGTGTGGTTTTCCTGTAAATGTCCTTTAAAAATAGCTTACGTATTTACAGGTAAACAGGAATGTTTTATTAGAATTTTACTATAACATACATTAGTATAACATTTCTATATCAGCCATTTGTTTGTTATCAGCCATAACATCATAGTTTTACCTACTTTTTTTTAGCTTATCGTAAAGTCCAAAACTAATACTGGTACTGCACTCTTACCTAACAAGTAAACTTTCGTCTCTAAACTTTTCACTTCCTCTATTTCAGAGCCACGTGTTTGCTAACAACCATTGGAGCTTCTCCCCCCAGTTGCCCTGTCCTGTGCAATCTGAACACCAGTAAGTACCCAGACTTCTGTCTAAGGATGTTTGACTAGGAGTGTTTTCCAAACCTGGAGGAAACCTAAAAGTGAACATGAAACCAAAACTTGACTTTCTTAACACGTGCTCCTGGTGTTATTGTGCACATTATTCCAGAGAAAACATTTTTGTCTTCGTACTTTTGCCAAATTTATTTTACTATCCAATCAATCCCTCACATATCATCCCAACCTACATTTGTATTTTGTTTCACTCCGACATGCACACTTTACTTTATGAAAGTGAGTTGCCAATGATATTTGGTGTTGACTTTAAGGAAAGCGTGTTGCCATTGTATCATGTTTGCCATTTCCACAGGGGAAGACCTTTTGCAAGTTGACACTGTGGCTTTCTGACTTATTTGGCGTTAAAGAACTGTATTGTATTCGTAAGCTTGATACATATGTCAATTCACATCTACATGACCCGATAAGACGCAAGCGAAAACATCCCTGAACTTGACATGACATATGATAGGAACTTTATCACCTGGCTTGGTCTGTAACTTTAGTTGACGTGGTGAAGCCCTTGGCACTCCATTATGACTTCTCCTAGAAATCTGCTTTGTTGCCTCGGATTGCCTAGTTAAATGTCAACTTTAAAGGGATAGTTCACCCAAAATGAAAATCAAGTTGTCATTTAGTTTTCAAAACGGTTTGACTTTCTTTCATTGTTTCTGGGGAACACAAAAGAATATATTTTAAAAATGTTTCTTTATTTCATGTTTATTTAAACATTTTTGCTACTTGATTCTATCGAAATGTCTGACAAACAGCTCAAAGAATGTATGCAATTCGCCACATGGGAATTGTTGCTATGCCTGATCATTTCATGATCCAGTGCCATCAGAGGTCACGTGAACGGAGACTGGGAAGTCCTCTCTCTGTATTTATAGTACACAGTAGCGATTTGTTGACGAAATATGGCACAGGGAAAAGAGAGAGACAAGAATTATGTGTGCAAAGGTCAATGTGTTTGAAAACGTCGAAATAAGGGTCTCGGTTTTAGAAAGAATAAGTTTGTGGTTGATGCTAGCGTCAGTGCTACATCCTGTCCACCCACTCCTTGGTGGAAAAACAACTTGATGCATTCACAGAATTTCATCGCTAGCAATGTGAGAACCTTTAATGCTGCTTTGGCTTTTTTTCTTGCTTTTTTTATCATCAGCTTTTGTAAACAGAATAGGAAAATACCAAACTTCATGGTTATTAGTTTATGCTTCATATTACATTCTTCCAGAGCAAGACACCAGATACTAGTTTCCCCAATTTAATGAGTCATTGTCAATCAGATGACTCAAACCGCTTGGTGTTTTTGTTCAGACAACATTGTTATTATATTATATTTTTTAAATTGAAGCAAATATATGAAGAGTTCAGATGCAAAAGCCTCTAAATGCCATTTGAAATTTTCTTCTTTAATGATGATTTTTATCAAACTTGTATATTTTATTTCATTAATTTCACTTAAATAACAATTAATAGGTAATTATCATTGCCATTTAAGTGAAATTACTGAACTTAAATATACAATGTTGATAAAAATCATCATTAAAGAAGAAAATTTCAAATGGCATTTAGAGGCTTTTGCATCTGAACTCTTCATATTATTATTTTTATTGCTGTAATAATAATCTGATGCATTTTAACAATTTAATATATTTTAATGTTGTGTTGTATAATATTAATATTGTGTGTGTGTGTGTGTGTGTGTGTTTGAATGCATATATATATCAGGGGCGTAGCCAGAATTTTATTTTTGGGGGGTCTCGTCTTTAAATGAGGGGGCAACATTATTCATATATCAAGTTGATCTTTCCGTGCTTTTAAAAAAAAGTGTAATATTGTACTTTGAGTTTGAGCGCCTGCCATTGTCACGGCATATTAACTCTCACGCAAAGATGAAGATGACAGCGTACGTTACGCGCAACACGTTATATAAACAAATCAAGTTTAAAAATAATACGCATTTTACCGCGCAGCATTTTGATTGGTCAATCTATCAATCCTAATAAAACAACTTTTTTTTTTTTTTAAGCAATCAGAAATCTGAGGGGACCGGACATGTAAATGAGGGGGCCTAGGCCCACCCAGGCCCCCTCGTGGCTACGCCACTGATATATATATAGAGAGAGAGAGAGAGAGAGAGAAAGGGGTGTAACGAGACCGTTTGATATGAGGCTTTTGGTTCGGTATGCGTTACAAACCGAACGATTCATTGGACCATTTTTCCTGCCGATACAACCTTTGTTCAGTCGCGCTGGCGCGACCACCACGACGTTGCCTAACATGTCAGTGAAAGGCGAGCCAATCTTGATCAAGCGACACTGTTACTACACAGCGCTAAAGCCCCGTTCACACTACAAGCGACTAAGCGACACATTACCATTCATTTCAATGGGTTGCGGGCAACCTCCGGCGACAGTGAGCTGTGGGGCGTGTCCAGCGACGCAACAAAGTTGAGATCTGTTTAACTTTATGCAAATACAGAGTAGAGCCAGACCGATATATCGGCAGACGGATATTAGGCATTTTCCAAACTATCGGTGTCGGCAGTTATAATGGCCGATAAATTAATATTTCAAAAATAAAATAAAAACGGACGAAACACGCTTGAACCATGTCATGTTAAAATTCATAAATAACTACAAATAACTAATGTGAGGGAAATCTGTTAATGTTGTGTTGCGCGTTTCTGAAAAAAATAAAAATAAATATCGGCGGATATATCGTAATATCGGATTTTAAAACCCAAAAATATTTCTATCGGTATCGGCCTTCAAAATCCTTTATCGGTCGGGCTCTAATGCAGAGCGACTTTTGAGAGCGACAACCAATAGGAGTGAAGTCAGTGGAGCGCGTCACTCTTCAGTGCTGAGTCTGACCGAGGCAAGTTGAACGAGAAGATCATTTTAGCAGTCAGAAACTGTCCTATAATTTATGATATATCTCCGTGTACATACAGTGGTGTTCACCGTACTGACTTCGTGACTGAGTGGTTTCGGGAACTGGTATTTGCCCGTTTGCTGCAGTTAAATTGCCGCGATGGCAAAGAGCACTCACTGTTTCTCGTTCATCTTTAATATTATGCATTTTATGTACTGATTCCATTTATATTTAGACTTTTCCTTCCAAAATATTTGTTTGTAGCGTCAATAAAACTTATTTGTTGCCTAACATAGAGTATGTCACTCACAAACATTACTAGGCAAATAATAGTAATGGTAATAATAAATAATAATTAAAATTGGATCAGTGATAATCATCCAGACGAGTAGGAATCTCGCTGTTACAGTCTCAAATAATACTTCTGGTGCCATGTTTAATTTAACACAATGATGAAAAGCTTTGATGGATGGTTTTACAGTCTGTTCAACATTGTACGTGGTTGTTGAATAGTCAGTCTATGAAGGTGTATACACACTCTGTGTGAAAGCATTCAAATAATCAGACCAAAAAGACTATATACTTTATTAGCTTCTATTTACTAGCCTGAAAATGATTTTACAGTCCATTTTCCTCCAGCGTTTGCTGCAGATACAAGTGATTTTTCTCAGAGGGATATGATTACACAAGACAGAGACGGGGCATTATGGGATGGTTCAGTGTTCCAGAGGTTAGTGCCGAGTGAATTGTATTGTGTTGATGGAATGTGCCTGAATCGATGTGCCAAGCTTGCGGTGCAATATTATAAGAAGGGGATTTCCATATAACCTCTGAGTCTGAGGACCATTATATATTTGACCGTTTTATTTGAGGAACACAAATGCGCTAAACTGCAAATTCGCTGGTTTTGTAATTAAAATGAATTATAATATTTAATGGTGTTAAAGTGTCGCATAGTGAGTGACCAAGGTAGTTTTTAAGATTTCAAACTTGAAGACTTGTAGTTCGGTTCACTTGGTTCATTTGGTCTAAACCAAAAAATAAAAGCCTACAAAAGATGGTGTTTTGACGTGCTGAGAACTCGTGAAGAGCTTTTAAGATGTGTAAAGGAGTCGAAACAGCAGCTGGAACGAACCCCTCCGTCACACACATTAATGAAGATCTACTGTGAGGAGACGTGGTTCTGACGCCTATACCGAACTGTGATGGGCAGAATCGTGAATATGATGAGAATAGACAGGTATGCTTGAACATTGTGTCCTTTTCAGGGACGCATCTTCTGACATCATGTCCTGATTTTGGTTCATTTAGATGCCTTTGGTCCTTGTAGCATTCGTATTTCAGTCAAACCGCACCAGAGTTCGTTCGGAAGCGGGCCGAGACATCTTTTCAGCGGTTTGGATGGCAGTGTTCACACTTATTCAGATAAACCGCACTAACAAAGCAATTACACCAGGTTTCATTTTATTCGAACCAAACATGCCAAGTGTGAACACCCTAAGAATCTTTTATCAAAATGCAACAACTATTTTATATTGAAACTATTTCTTTGTATTTTTTAATGTAGCCAAGTCAGTATGAGCAATCAAATCCATAACAAATCAAATCAAATACATAACAAAACTACAATAATAGTATCAGAATTTTTCGTCCATTTCAGTTGGATACATTTTGCCAGATTTTCTTGGTTCAGTATGATGCATACACCATTCAAAATTTGGGGTCGGTAAGATGTTTTAAAATGTTTTTGAAAGTAGTCCCTTCTACTTTTAAAAGTAAAACAATATTTGATCAAAAATGCAGTAAAAATCGTAATATTGTTATTTAAAATAGCTGTTTTCTATTTGAATATATTTTAATGTAATTAATTCCTGAGATGATTCTCAGCATCATCACTGAAGTCCTTAGTGTCACATGATCCTTCAGAAATCATTCTTATATGCTTATTATTATCAATGTTGAAAACAGTTGGGCTGCTTCATATTTTAGTGAAAAACGTGATTCATTTATTTCTCTGATTTTTCTTTGATTTATAGAAAGTTCAAATGAAACAGCATTTCTTTTATATAGAAATCTTTTGTAACATTATAAAAGTATTTACTGACAAAAAACGGACCCTAAACTTTTGAATACTGTATATGTATATTATTCATAAAATGGGGGGTAATATTTATTTTTATAATTTAATATCATTCAAAAATCAAAATAATAATTTTATAATCAGCACAAAATTATATTAATAATAATAAATACATTTTTTCCTGTTAAATCATTATTTATTTATTTTGCATCATAATGCCTCTTTTACATTTTTCCAAAATCCCATACCATTCTGTGTATTTAGACATTTTGAATCCCAGATGTTGGAAGTTGTCTCGTGCCACTGCGTGTGTGTGTGTGTGTGTTTGTGTTTTGTCATAATTCATCTTACATCAACTCAATTAAGTGCAAAGGTTTCTGTTCCCTGATCGAGTCACATATACTCAATGGCAGCTCACATGTATAATCTTAATTAGCAACGCTACAAAATTATCCACCTCGGAATAAAGCTTCCTGAAATGTAATGTGGTGATTTCCGAAAAAGTGAGAGACAGAGAACTGAAAGTGAATGTCACATGACGTGCATGACTCATAAGGTATATAATGAATGAATGTCACATGATTGGAGGCTTTCAGTAAAGACTCTTTAATTACTCTGATATTTAAAGCCTATACACATATACACATTTGTGAACTTAACTTTAACTTTAAACACGTAGTTCACCCAAATTGAAAATGTAGTCATCATTTACTTATTTTTACTTATATAATGTGTAATTTAGATCGACTTGTTTATAAGGCGCACAAGTCATTACTCATTATGTGTATGTATTTTTTTGTCACGTTGCTGTCACTGGGATGTGACTGTTTGATTTCATGACACAAAAAACTGTGAATTTCCCCCTTCCTTTTTTTTGTTTACTCTGCTCGTGATCCATCACGAAACTGTCCTAATGCAGCTCTTCCATTTATTTTGTCTTTCTCAGGCAGCACCTTTTCAACGGTCCATCAGACATGCACACGGATTTGTTTCTCAACGGCTTCAGCGACTTCGACTTCGACTTCCCCACCCTGGATCTCTCTCGGAACGGAGACCTCTCTCAGGTAAGGCCCTGCTGTTCGGGACGTTGGCGTATCTCAAAGGCTTCGATCCTCTTTGTGTTGCATTCACAACTGATGAAATGGCGTCTAGACGGGGTGAAGACTCTGTTTGACACAAAGACTGAGCGGATTTTGTTACGTGCCTATTTGAGAATTAAATATCTGGAGTATCTTGTCTTTTTTGTGCCTGAGTGGATTAGACTGGCAAAAACGGGTTTTGTTTTGCTACTAAAAAAGTTTTTTAGCTTCTGTAAAACATTCATGATTATGATGATTGCCATAATCAAGCATATCTATTTTGGTTAAACTTTAGATCACAATTTTTTCACATAAAAAAGAAAACTAGTCTTTTTAACAGTTGATTTCCTTTAAAAGCAAAATGGATTACATGAAATGGATTTTTATTTATTTTAATATGTTCCTTGAGGTTAACTTATAATTTATATATTGAGGTTATATTATAATTGATATATATGACGCATGTCAGCCGTTGAGCTACTGAACCCCAGTGGGCGGGGCCTATGGTGCGATAATGTGATGTGTAACTATTCGTGCTAAACATTCTTGCTCTAAAGCAGGCATATTCAAATGTATTTACTAGCGGTGTGACGAGAAACTTATCTCACGAGATGAGACACGAGATTGGGTTCACGCGAACCAGGCGAGATTTTTGCACAATATTTTATAGAAATCCTCAATGACAAAATTTATGACTGGAAAAATAGTCTGCAGGTGCATTTTGAAATGTTTTAACTAATAATCTTGTAATGAATGTCATTTCAGTTTGAATTTGAGTCTGAATTATCAAATGCATTGAAAGACAACAATATACAAGTAAACAACTGTAAAAGGTTTTCTACAAACTCAACTGACTGGCTTTTCTCCTGTATGATTTCACATAAGTCTTTTCAAACCTTACTGTACATGAATTATGATCTTCTGATTGAGGCTTTATATGATTAAATCACATATATATTTAAATATTACTTATTTTTGAAACACTGTTCTTTGGATTATTAGACTCTTGACACTTAATTTTTTTCAAGAAATTGAACATGGAAATAAAAACAATATTAAAGGGATAGTTCACCCAAAAATGAAAATTCTGTCAGTTATTACTCACCCTCATGTTGTTCCAACCTCATAAGACTTTCGTTCATCTTCAGAACACAAATTAAGATATTTTTTGATGAAATCTGAGAGCTGGATCACTCCTCCATAGGCTTCTATGGGATTGAAACTTGCCAGCAACAAAAAGTTGTTAAAGACATTGTTTGTCCGAGTGAATACAGTGGCTCAACCTTAAGTTCATCAAGCGACGGGAATACTGTTTTGTCACACACATCACACACTTGACCAGCGTCGGCCAATAGTGAGCCTACGTGTGACGTCCAAAACAGAAGCGCTGCGCTGTTACACCACGTGAACTCACTCGAGGCCCACAGAAAAGGACATGAATAGTTGAATAAAGTCGTTATTTTGTTCGTTTTTTGAGCACAAAAAGTATTCTCGCAATTGTGATGATTCTCTGTCAACTAATCAACGTTCTGCAGTAAGTCTAGCTCCACCCTTTACTACTGTGCTAGGGCCCCAAAAAAGTTGTACAGTACAGTTTTGTATTTTGGTACCATTCACAACTTCCGGCAATCAAAACAGAAATAATTGCGTACCGTATTGTACCGCATCGTACCACTCTGTGGAAACAAGCCGTTATATGTCAAAAGATCAAGGCAAATTTGATTTCTCATGCCATGACCCCTTGAAACGTATAGTTTTTTGGACAGACGAAAAAAATATATGATAAATGCAATATAAAATGCAACTAACCATATTAACAAAATAAATAAACTTATACTGTAAGTGTGTCCCATTGCACTCTATGGTACTTTGTCACAAATTCATCCATCACTTGTGGTTGCATGACATCCCCGTGTTTTGTAATAATTGCAATATTTGTTTTGCTGGATCTCCTCTAAAGAACCATGTTTTAAAAGTACAAGAGTGTAGAATGAGAAACCTTAACCCCAAATAAGTTTCAGCAAAAAGGAGCTCTTCATGTAAATATTTTTCTAAGTATAAAACAGGTTTTTGAACAGGTTTTCCCCGTCTGCCATTGTTCCCCGTCTGCTATGCTTCATACTTCCACTTTCATTTCTATAAAAGGTGCCTCCCAAACAGCACCATAAGTCTGTTAAAATGCACATGATAAATTTCACTGGTGTCATACCTTATTGCCATGACATTTGGACCTTAGTCCTGTCACCCATAAGTGGAACATAATGGTAATCAAATCTGGGTCCACCCCTTGATAAGTTTTCTGGCAGCGCTGTAATCACTTCGCGCTTTGACACTGCAGCAGAATTGCTCAAGCAGTGGTTTCAGGTTCCCGCCTCGCCGTAGCTAAGTTTACTTGAGTGTTTGTAACAGGAACATTACCTCAGCGACTAAATAGATAGAACCTATTTCAGTCTCAATGGGTTTCAATGGGGGTGGAGACAAAATAAAGTTATATTAAGGCATATCGTCATCTGTTTAAGAAAAAACACTCAAATGAAGAATTCAGACTGAATGAAAAAAAAAATCAATAAAAAATATATACATTTTTACTAGTTTATTTTGACTATATTTTAATCATATATATCAAGTTGAAAGTCATTTAAAATCATTTGAATAATTTCTTTGAACAAATAATTAGGTCAATATAAATCATCCACCCACCCGCACCAATAGTTTTCTCTGATTTGGATATCCACACCTGATATCTTATGTGTTACACATGATAAGACCTTAAACAGTGGGTTCGGCGATGCTAGAGAGCTGATGTGCGCATCTCTAATGGAAAAATACATTGAGGAATGCTGCTTTTATTTATTTAAAACAAAATTTCATTTTCTTACAGTCACAAAAAGCCATTGCATATTACCCAGCACTCGATTCATCCCCATTAACCGTGATCCGTGCATCACTAAATGGAAACTTGCATCCGTGCATCTATAAAAAAATATTGTTGGTTTAACTTAAAAAAGTAAGTAACCTGGTTGCCTTCAAATTTTAAGTTCATTGAACTGGAAAAAGTGAGTTAATACAATGAAGGAGATTGATTTAATCATCAGAAACTCAAAATAATAAGTTATCTGGATTAAATAAGTTATTGAAGTTGATTTGACTAAAGAAAAAATGTTGTGATAACAAATCTTGAAAATATATATATCTATATATATGTAGTGTAAATTGCTTTAAATAAATAAAAAAGGTTAATTTTTATCTTACTGTCCCTCCTCCAAGCTTCTCAATGTCTTAATGATTAATTTGTAACAAACTGTTAAAAAAAAATCTTAAATAAATCCAAATACCCGAATTTAATGATTTTGTGTGTTTAATCAGTAATACTAATGTCATAAAAATAAAAAGCACATTTTTTTAGTGTCAAATGAAATCAACCGTCTGCCCTGGCTAACGTCAGGGTTTCGGTCTAGTTCAGTTCATTCGAACATGTCTGGGTGATTCAGACTCAAGAATGGTGGATGGTGAGTAAGACCTCCTCTGTTGTGGTTAGTGCCATGCTATCCTTCAACAGATCACAGTCATGTTGCCCAACTGCTGCTATGAGACTCTCCATCACACTGACATTAGGAAAATAGACCTCATGAGGTCATGATAATAGAGCGCGGAGCACAGTGAGCTTCTCCAGAGGAGTACAGCCTAATATCCCCACATTGTGTGTGCATATCTAGTTCGGCAGACTCCATCTGTAAATAAACTTTCAAAAGCTGTGAGCTTGTTCAGAATGTAGTTCCTCATCATGTGAAGCTCTCTCAGGATTTCCTCTTTTTGTTTAGACACGAGTTGTTGTTTACAGGATGTACGACAGTACAATCAAAATAAAGACAGAGCACAAATCTTCTAGCTTCCCACCCACAGCTTGGTGATTTAAGATGCACAGGTTTGGTTAGTGATGATGGGTTTTCCAATAACTGAGGTGTGAGGTTGACTAGTTTATCCATCTATTTATTTATTACTCTCTCTCTCTCTCTCTCTCTCTATATATATATATATATATATATATATATATAAATATTTATACACACATGTATATGTACTGTATATATAGTCACACATACATAAATATTATATATGCATACATACATGCAAATTATTTTCTCACTGGCAATAATATTTAATTATTTTTATTAGTATTAGTAATAGTTGTATTATTAATATTATTTATCAAATTTATATATAAATATATATATGATACATTATAGATATAACTGATTAATGATGATAAATACTAGAGCCCGACCGATAAAGGATTTTGAAAGCCGATACCGATACAAATATTTGTTGGTTTTAAAATCCGATATTCCGATATATCGGCCGATATATACATTTTTTTTTTCAGAAACGTGCAACAAAACATTAACAGATTTCAAGCAATGTATGTCTCGTGACCAATTCACCATGACTCTGGCTGGATCAGCAGATTGCAGGATGTGTGGCGTGTTTTACACGATTGTTGCCAACAGGGACGGTGTAGAGTGCCTTCTGGTGGACAAACTATACAACTGCAACACTCATGACATGGTTGAAGCATGTTTCGTCCGTTTTTATTTTATTTTTGAAATATTAATTTATTGGCCATTATAACTGCCGATACCGATAGTTTGGAAAATACCTAATATCGGCCGATAATATCGGCCTGCCGATAAATCGGTCTGGCTCTAATAAATACAGAAAAAATAAATTGATAATAATAGTATGATTTATTGTTAATTTATCAATGTATAAGTTCTATATTTTATATTTTAAGTTGGATGTATGCTGCATCATGTTTTGTAGTGTTTTTCTTCAGCGTTGTGATATTTGTACATATCGGATATTTATCGTCTAATAAGATTTAATTAGCCGGGACAAAGGATGTTTCTATGTATTTGAAGTTATGGGTTTGTTGGCATTAATTTACGCTGTTCCATGTTTCTTTTGAATTTGTTAATATTTAAAGCACATTGACATTAGGTACATTATGTGAATGATCACGCAGCAATTTCGCATGAACTCTTTCTTTTTTTCTCTTCTTTCTGTTGGTCGTCACCTGTCACGTGTACTATAGTCATGCACCTGCCCTGAGCTTGTTGATAAGTGTGCTACTGAACCCATCCTAATGCATGAAGAGACTGTGGCTAAATTACAAAGTGCACTGATTCTGTACATGCATGCACCTGCATTTATAAATAATAAGTAATTTAGTCATGAATGCAGGTGCTTATTACAGTGATTATTACTTCTGTTATTTGTTTTTTGCACAGCTCTGCATTTCGCTCCTAATTGGCTAAAAAGTTTCTTTTGAAGGAGAAAGGCGAGCTAACGTACCTCTGTTTCTCGAGGGGAAGCATTCCTCTTGTTTTTATCTTTGATGGACATGTAAGAAGTCACAGTGTTTTACAAACTGAAGGAAAAGAGATCTTACCTGAACACTACTACACAAGAGAATGTGAAACCACAGGCCGACCACAAAGCTCACAGACCTACATGCATTTGCGTACTCCTGTCACTGGCACGTTTTGTAGGGCATGCATCATCATCATTGTCGTCGTCTCTGGAAGTGTCTTTTGAAAGCCTTTTTTTCTCACGAACTACTTAAAGCATTTGAACACAGATTCATTTTTGTTTGAGGAGGTGGATTTCGGAGGAAACGTACAGTCGTTAATTTAGCCTACACCATTTAGACTTAAATGGAATTGTTTTCCCTATATACGTCTTCCAAGGAAGGATGATTTATCTGTTTGGTATCTTCTTCACTGTATCGCTTTCATTTAGTATCAAGCACAATTTAATGCATGTCCCCAGCCTTGCATTGGTTGCTGTGTAAAAAAGCATACATTTTACAAAATAAAAATAATATATTTTTCTAAACATAAATTATTATAATTTTTTTTTAAATATTACAGTTATATGTGTGTTTGTGTGTGTGTGTGGGGGGGGGGTTATATGTTCTATATTTTTTTAATTTTATCATTTAATTTAATAAAATTATTTGTTTATATATATATATATATATGTATGTATCAGAATATTGAAATGCGTTCTAATTAGTAACACTATAAATTTACTTGTTTTAGGTGTACCATAAAGCTTAAATGATAAAATGTAAGTAATACATGTAACTCTCAGTCACGTATTTATTTGCCAAACAATGGTCATTTTCTTCAAATTTGCCACTCACTTAGCCTCGAAATCCAGACCCAAATCTGAAAGACTAAAGGTCCGGCATTAAGTAATGAAAATCGTCCAACTTGTAGATTAGACTCTTGCCGCATCCGGTCTGCAAAACGGAAAAAAAAAAAAACTTTCTTGCAAAGGAACGGTTCAAACAACTGGTGTTCATCCATAGCCATCTTGTAATGTTTAATTATGACTTCGACGTCACAGTGCTGTCGTCATCTGTTTAGCTCGCCTCTGGCCGCCTATATCAGATACACTAATGTGATTGGTGCAGCTCGGCTACAAGGGCATAGGTAATGAGCATCATTACTCAATGGCAGTGTGACTCGCTGAGCAAATTCAAATTGTGCTCTCGCGAGAACTCTGCATTTCCATGGACCACCTTATAATGGGTACCACTCACTTATAGTTCCGGGTAAGGGGATCCAAAAAACAAATAAAATGTAAACAAAAATATCTTCTTGTGTGTTATATTTTTTACATAATATACTTTTTTATATTATATAAAAAAGTAAGTGTTAAAGAAACTGAAACTTAAATCAAATGTTATAAAATGTGTGCAATGTAAAAGTGTAAACTTGTTTACAATGTAAATTGTTCTAATCAAGGCAAAATTTGAGATAGATCAACATCTGTAATAAGTAGTGGTTTAATGGTTCACAAAGTTCACAGTTCAATTTGATACGACACAGTGGTGACACGGTTCGGTTGGTCATTTTTCAATCCTGTATAAAGCCCGCCTTCACAATTTGATTGGTCCGAACAGCTTTGGTTCTGGCATACTTGTCCCAGACCAAACTTCCCATCCTCAAATGTTGTGGGCAGGCCAGCTGTTCGGTCATTTTTGACAGAAAAAAGCTTAAATAAAAGATAAAAATAAATAATTTCGATTACCATTTCGATTTTTACTTAATCGAAATGGTACAAAACTTGGTAAAGGTTTTGACACAAAAAAAGCATGAACATGATTTAAAAAGGTTAAATGGTCCTGAAAAAAAAAAATATATATATATATATATTATATATACATATTATTTAAATGTTAAAGTTAATAATTTTATTTAATTAAATGATACAATTAAAAAATATAGAACATATACCACACACACACACACACACACACACATATATATATATATATATATATATATATATATATATATATATAACTACAGTCCTCGCAAAAATAATCTAGTGGAAACGTTTGGTGCCCAAAATCTTACTGAAAGCTCATTCTTTGAGATATCAAACTCGAATTTGGAACACAACTTGTTTAGATTTATTTTTCTTACAGTTTTAGAGTAAAACATGTTTTTGAAAATATATATCTCATTATATATCTCATAGACAAATTTTAAATAGTATTTGTGCATTTTTCATAACAATAAACTTATTAAAACGTTTGACTACCACACGAACAGCACCAAAGGGTTATTGTAATTATATTTTTCATTCATTTTGTTTCATAACAAAATATTTGTATTTGTTAAATATGTGAAGGTTTCTAGAGTTTTGTGTTCGGTTTTGCTTTTGGAGCATCGTTCTATCCACAGTAATTTGTTAGTTCATAATATCTAATACTCTAACATTATAATATTACGGTACACGATTTTTGTGAAGTTTAAAAACGCAAGTTCATACTGTCAAATAATGGCACATCTTTCTCATACCTCCCCCCAATGGAAGGATTTTAACTGTATTGAAAGTTAATTATCAGTGAGTCATGTTTACTGATATTTCCGTAGTACTGGTTCCGTGTCTATTCACAATAATGACACCACATCAAGGCGCCGTTCTGTCGTCAGGGTTACCAGTCACTGGCTGCTTTCCACAAGACATCGATTTCTGTTACGAGCCATAGCGGGACTCCAAACTGATTAGGCCCGCTCAGATGGCCTGATGTTTTTTTTTTTTTTGTGTGTGTGTGTTCCCGTAAGAAACCCAAGCAGGTGTTTATTTCAGTCTGATGCGTTTTGGGAAACCAGCCAATTGGATATGAGTTAATTTAGCATCTATGGTGCGTTTAAAACCAGTCCTAAAAATATGACTTTGTTAACCGGTCCGCCTTGACGCGAAACGTATCGGCCTGATTGTTTTCCATTCATAAGTGATGAACACAAAAGGGCACAGCCTGAAATAAATGCGCTCAGCTGGGAGCCACTAAACATAATAATCATTAAATAATGATCTGCCAGCGTTAAACAGATCCAGTGCAGCCGCCACAGCGCTCTGGAGAACCGTAGCGCTGCACTGTTTACACTACGAATGCGGTTGAGTTACACCATGTACTGTAAAGAGGGCCTGACTGCCAGTAACTCTAGTCACTTACCAACAAAAGCATCATTTCCTGAAAGCTCCTCCCCTCCCCTCCCCCTCGCTCAGCTCCCCTCCCCTCTCAACCACCTTTAGCATTGAGGAACTAAACCACAATCAATATGAGTAAACCTCCATGCACATACCTGTCACTCCTCTTTTACTAGGAAGGGCACAGGGGTCTCCAGAGCCTTAATATACCTGTTGTGCCGGCAAGAGAGTTGTTTTTCTTTCCGCCCATCTGACTTTGGGAATGTTGCAGCTGTGAGCGTGCCGGTTCTTTCTCCAGCACATGGAAAGGATCAGTTGTTTCCAGAAGGTGAATGATAGTGACTGGACTCATGTCACTCATGCAGTTTTGGACTAAGTTTTACGCACAGCTGGGACGTCCTCCACCCAAGGTAGAGCACGTAAATGTCTTCAGTGTGATCACTTTTATCAGAAATATATGATGTTGCAGGGTGAGAAAGTCAGGTTTTGGTGCCTGAGGAAAGACGTTAGCTAGCGCTCTACTTTCTTCCCTCAAATAATTTCTTTGAAAAGATTAGAAAATGATTTCCTCGTCACTTTTGTTTTGTGTGAACATCTGAAGATCTACGACCTGTCGCTGGGCTGTAAACTATAAACTGACATCGTTTATCAATAAACTGACAAGTATTAATCAATAACAATTTATGTTTTCCAGCCATGCCAATATATGTATCTATATAATGCATTTTTCTCAGTAACATACCTTTTTATTATTCACTTTTATTAGTATATTTTTACAGATTTATTTTGCGATTTTCTTTGTTTTAATTGTATAATTACATTTGTATAACCTAATCTTATATATATATAATTAGTTTATTATATTATATATAATTCATAATAATCATAATATCTAAAATTTATTTTAAACAAATATTTTTTCTTAAATAATTTCTTTCTATCCTTATAATATTATGTATTTTTATATAAATAATGTATAATTCATATTTTTACAGATAAATGTTAGATTTTCTAGATCTTTTGCATTCAATTTAGTATTTAGAGCATCATTCTGATTACAATGATAACACTACGCATGTCAAACATGGTTTCCAGTAAGAGGTGGACGCAGGTGATTTCTTGGATTTGGCTGTATTATTGCTCTTTCTTTTTTTTTTTTTGCATTAGTTTTTGCACTAGTTTTGAAATTTCAAAAGCATTAATGATTGCGTCAATCTCAGGAAGTAGACGAACCACAGCAAAAGATTTTGAAATCTGACATGATTTTTGCACTTTTTTTTTTTTTGTAGTGCACACAGATCTCTCAGTTGTCGAATCAATCTTAGATGAGAATCTCCTGTGTTGCATTAATTTTAACTGGAGGCCACTTCCCTTAATTCTGGTCATCATGAATTGTCTGATATCGAAGCGGTTTGGAGCTGTATTTTGGGCCTGTGGCAGGGCGACACTCATGTTTTACGGGAACAGTGTGATGTAAAATGCTGTTAAGGCACATTGAGCCTTTGCTTCCCAAACCGACGATCTGCAGGGCTGCATGACATAAACCACATCTTCCTTTTGTACACTCTTCCTTCTTTTTTTTGTTTTTGTTTGTTTCATTACGTTGTTCTTTATCTTGTCATTCGTCTATTTCGTTTGAACGTTCATTTTTCGTTTGTTCGTCCAATCTTTTGGTTGTTTGTCCGCTCTCTCATTTATTGGTTTGTCTTTCTTTCTCTCTCCCTCTATTTCCTTTCCTTCTTTCTCATTCGCCATTGTATTTGTTCGTTCTTTTCAATTCAATTCAAATTTATTTTTATACCGCTTTTCGCAATACATATTGTTTCAAATCAGCTTTACAGAAAGTGCATTACAGAAAAGTGCATGGAAAATACTATACTTTTAGTTAATCGTGTAATAATCTTTTTTTCTTTCTTTAGGCCATTTGCCCTTTCTTATTTCTGTTTACCTGGTATTTCTTTCCGTTTGCATGCTTTTTTTTTTTTTGCGGTCATTGATCTTCTTTCTTTCTTTAATTTTCTCCTTTCTATTTCCTTGATATTTATCTCCCTCCTAACTAAATGAAACAAATAGGACATAAAACGCATCAGGAAGCTAGATGTGAAAATCTGGCAGTGACGCTTTAGGCTCGTCTGCAGCTTTCCCGTCAGTGCTTGTTGGGAAGGTTCAGTAAGTGTCATGCTGTGGTGTAACCTGACACATTGTCGTAATAATGAGGCTTTATTACACTATGGGAGTGTCAGGAGATTTTTCTGTGTATTTTTCTTCCTCTTGTACACACAAGCTTTAATCATCTTACACAAGAGTGCGGCCACCAGCTTGTCTTGCAGGTGCATCTTTTTCCTTATATTTCATACAGGAAACATTTGCGCAGGCTTACTGTAAATGATGCATTTCTGGTGGTCCCCACAGTCGAGCGCTGCCAGCTCATCTCTACCGGGTTTGTCTATATTTCCCCCTTGGCAATGATTTTCAAAGCTCTTCTACTGTAAATCACTGTCTGACAGGTTATTTTTTGTCGCTTTTGTGTCATTTCCAGCTTTTGCTTGTTAAATGTTTATGCTGACGATGCATGATGGTGCCTGCCGAGTGGAAAAAAGGCTTTAGGAAACTACTATCTTTGCCCAGCTCGCCCCAACCCAAATAGACAATTCAGCATGCTTCAAAGAAGTCTTGGTTTTACAGAGCACTGCATCCAAAAACCAAACCGAACTGAAATTGTTCATTTTGAAGCGTTGCAGGATGTTTCTTCAGGTTAGGTTAGCCTACCCTGTGGACGAAAACCGTCGAAAAGGATTTTCCTCAATATAAGTTCCTCCTTTGCGACAACATTGTGTTCCTGTAAGTGCAGAAGTTGGTCATGAAGTACCATCAGAATATGACTGACGGAATATTAATTTCTAAATTAAATTAAACGTTTAATACACTGCAACCACGTCGGTCCTTAATACGCTTACATTCACACACAGTTTGGCTATTTACAGGAGTGACACTGGATTCTGTAACCAAACTCACACCTGTAAATTTCAGAAAACCTTTGCTGTGTGAACGGAACCGGACTGGACAACTAGTTGCCCATCACGTCACGCAGTGCAAGAGAATCTGTTGCGAGTTTCCATGTGTGGTTTCGGTAACGTATCTAAAGGTTTCTAGTCACTGTCCTCCACCGGAGCGGCTCCCGTCAGTTTTGTGTTGTACTTGTGGATTTGACGCATAAACTCGTCAAAAGTGTTAACATTTTTCATGTTACTTTGGTCACTGTAGCTGATGTGGTTCCTGGTAAGAGAATACAGGCTTGTCGGCTGTTGCGCATTCGTTACAGTGTGAACGGGACATTTCATACCTGTAAGTAAATGCGGTTCTGTGACCGTAACCTATAATTGATTGACTATGAAGTATTTAACAACAAAAGCCTCATTTAAGTGGTCACTGGCTGTTAGACCGCACTGCTTTGCATAATGCAAATGCCATCATAAGGATAAAACAGTAAATGTGTTTTCCTTCATGGAAATGTTTTACGACATGGCATTACTGATCAAGGTTTAATGTGCAAATACTCGACTTAAAGGAGTAGTTCACTTTTAAAAAAAAATTTGCTGATAATTTACTCACCCCCATGTCATCCAAGATGTCCACGTCTTTCTTTCTTCAGTCGAAAAGAAATTAAGGTTTTTGATGAAAACATTCCAGGATTTTTCTCCGTCCAAAAGACACTTTCAGTGCAGCTTCAAAGGGCTTTAAACGATTTCAGACGATGAATAAGTGTCTTATCAAGCAAAACGATCGCTCATTTAAAAAAAGGTTTAAGTTTTATAAGCTCAAATCCATGCCTTGCTCTGTTCTGTGATGCGCGTTTGTGACTCTCTTGTCCGAATTCGTTTATCAAAATGAACGAATCTTTTTCCGAGTCAATTCGTTCCTTTGTTCGTTGAATGATCCAAATGACGTTGAATGAACCAAAAGATTCGTTCGTTTTGTCACGAACATGCATCACAGAACAGAGCAAGGCGACCATTTGAGCTTATAAATCTTAAACTTTGTTTCTCTTTTTTTAAATGACCGATCGTTTCGGTTGATAAGACACTTATTTATCGTCTGAAATCGTTTAAAGCCCTTTGAAGCTGCACTGAAAGTGTCTTTTGGACCTTGAACCGTTTGTTCTGTGATGCATGTTCGTGACAAAACGAACGAATCTTTTGGTTCATTCAACGTCATTTGGATCATTCAACGAACAAAGGAACGAATTGACTCGGAAAAAGATTCGTTCATTTTGATAAACGAATTCGGACAAGAGAGTCACAAACGCGCATCACAGAACAGAGCAAGGCGTGGATTTGAGCTTATAAAACTTAAACCTTTTTTTAAATGAGCGATCGTTTTGCTTGATAAGACACTTATTCGTCGTCTGAAATCGTTTAAAGCCCTTTGAAGCTGCACTGAAGTGCATTATATGGAGAAAAATTCTGGAATGTTTTCATCAAAAACCTTAATTTCTTTTCGACTGAAGAAAGAAAGACCTGGACATCTTGGATGACATGGGGGTGAGTAAATTATCAGCAAAAGTTTTTTTTTAAAGTGAACTACTCCTTTAAGCATGCAAAAATTTGTTGTTGATTACTTGAACTACCGATTAGTTGTTACAGCTCTACATATAAGTATAATGAAATATCAAAGAAGCCACAGAACATGATGGATTTCACTGGGACAATGAAAGTGCCTCAAACCTTAAGGGTTGAACTCTTACTGTTTATGCTGTTTTACCTCGTGATCATGCGAAGGACTCGATTTAGTCTGGCAAACATCCATCCTCTCGCTCAGAAACAAAAGATGGTCTTATTCAGCTGATGCCTCAGAGTTCATGTAAGGCCACTCAGTGGTGGGTGGAATAAATGCCACCATCTACATATTCCGTGTGAACGTTACTTTTAAATCGGTCTTAACACAGTTATTTAATGAGTCGTTTAATGAGTTTTTCTCATTACTTGGTTTCCTTCTCATTTATTAGTTTCAGCGTTTTAGTTTTTGCTGTTCGTTTTAAGCAGATACATTCAATGCCACTCCGTCATCCTGAAGCGGGGAATCCCTGTTTGCTGGCTCAGCAGTGGAGAAAAGGAGTGGAGAGAGGAGGAGGTGGCCTGGCCTTCCAGGAAGTCTCGCCTTGTTCCTTGTGGTTGCCTGAGAATGTACAAAGTCAAATTCGGCTGTTGCCAGTTGCTATGTAATATCAAAAGTCATTTCCCTTAGAGAATTGCAGAACAGTTTCATGTTTTTTGTTTTTTTTTCACAAAGTTATGTTTTTTCAGAAAGTTATCTTCTGGCATCTCTTTGCTCCGTTTGGCAGTGCTCTGCAAACGTGTCCTCAAAAGATCAAAGGAAGCATAAAATACGTTACAACATGATTGTGATAGCAAATGACGACCCCAGCTGTTTGATCAGTTTAAGTGGGCAGGTTGTGACCTCAGGTTTCAGAATCCCCCCAGCTTTCTGAAGTGCCGTCACTACTGAATTGAGCATTTCCTGGGTTTTCAGTGGAGTAGAGATGATCTAGATCACGTCCCTGGTGGAATGTTGCCTTTCTATATATGGGCATAAACGTGTTTTTGTCCGTTGTCAAGTCATTCTGTCATCCAAGCATCCTTCCTATCACAATGAAATCAACGAGCAACATAATTTGAATGCGGAAAGATGACTTAGCCACTGCCTGGAGACTGAAACACTGTTGCTTAAACAGTCAACTTATTATGATGTGAACTTACTGAAAGCTGATTAACACTGTTACTGTAAATGCAACATTTTGTTGTTTGAATATATATATTTTTGTTAAATATTAATGAATGAGATCATAGGGAAAAAAAGAAACGACGCATGTTGGTTTAGTTTTCCACTCTCAGTTTCATTTCACTGCTTTTAATCTATGTTTATTATCTCCATAATCAAGTATAGAGGAAGTACAATGACTTTGAATTCATCGCTTCTGACAGAACTTCTGAAAGAGCGTGTAATCAAGCTCAGATGTTCTCACGAAACTGCCATGACCCAACTAACATCACAAACAACATGCGCACCTTCCATATTGCACCAAAGTCACGTTTCCCAGAATCTCGGTAATGCCCCATGAACACTAGCAGCGATTTTAATGCACTTGAGTGCACAGGTATCTAATGGTAGTGTGAATAAAAAGCATTGTGATAATCTGTAAGACTATTTCAGGTCAATCCTTTACTATTTTACTTGAATGTGTCTACTTCAGTCTGACTCACAACATTTAGAAATGGTTCCCATTAATGAAACGGATCGAATACCACGGCTCCTGGCCACCCTCCAGTTCTTAGTTGTTTACCATTTGCTGGTTTTCCTCGAACAGTGAAGGGTTCTTGGAAAGTCTTGGCTGTATGGAGAGGCCCCTTTAGATCCCTCACACATTCCACTAGCGTGTAACACCAATTTTACTACAAAAGCCTGTGATTATCTGAGTGCATTGTCCTTTAAACCAAATCCAGATTATAATGCTCATGCTGTAGTGTTGCCTGTGAAGTACCATCTCTGCACTTCATCTGCTTAATTTACTGTGTTAATTAGATTGTGGGTTCAGTGGTTTAGGTACTGTGACATTTCCCAGCCATCTTTAACCTTGATCTGAAGTATTTGGTTCTTTATAGATAATTTGTGCATTTTAAACTCCATAATTTGTTTTGAATGTCCTGCAGTCTCCACCACATTCAGACCTAGCATTAAAGGAGTAGTTCACTTTAAAAAAAAACTTTTGCTGATAATTTACTCACCCCCATGTCATCCAAGATGTCCATGTCTTTCTTTCTTTAGTCGAAAAGAAATTAAGGTTTTTGATGAAAACATTCTAGGATTTTTCTCCATATAATGGACTTCAATGGGAACCAAACGATTCAAGGTCCAAAAAGAGTTTCAATGCAGCTTCAAAGGGCTTTAAACGACACCAGACGATGAATAAGGGGCTTATCTAGCGAAACGATCGGTCATTTAAAAAATAAATGAAAAAATTGCACAAATGCTCGCCTTGCTCTGTTCTGTGATGAGCGTTCGTGACTCTCCTGTTTGAAATCGTTCATAAAAATGAACAAAACTTTTTTCAAGTCATGACTCGAAGGGTCCTAGATAAGACCCTTATTCTTCATCTGGTGTCGTTTAAAGCCCTTTGAAACTGCACTGAAACTCTCATTTGGTCCTTGAACCGTTTGGTTCCCAATGAAGTCCATTATATGGAGAAAGTCCTAATATGCTAATGCTAATATGACCGCACCCTTAGTTTCCATGAAATCTTTTGCATTACATGATGTTGGCAATTAAACTGATTGGTAAATTGTTCCTGTTTTCCTTTCTATCAGGACCTCTCTTGTCTAGATGATCTACCAATCTTCTCCCCTACGACCGACTCGTTATCCGTATACACCAATAACGATATCCTCAGGACCGATGTGACACCCAATGTACCCACAATATGGGACATCAAAACATCAGCATCAGTCCAAGAGGTAAGGCTAATTCCTGACCGCAAATGCTCATGTTAAACGTAACTGACTTTACCAGTGTTTTCTGGCATTTGTGTGGAATTACTATTATTAGCATAGTAGCAGAAACCACACCTATGAGGGACACACCAACAAACTGAACCTTTGTTCCCACTCTTATAGTAAAGCATGTGATCTTTTTGTTGACTTTAACTTGTTTCTCTTGTTCCTCATCAGGTGAATTCTAACAGGTTTCAAGGTTTAAACTCTTTGGACGACATCACTGCTATCATCAATACACCACCCATAGGAGGTTATCAGGTAACTCTCAATCAACAGTTCAGTCAAACAGCAAAGTATGTCTTTGTTTCTCTTTCTTTTTTTCCTTTTCTATTTTAATCTTATTACATGTTTACACAGAGACCCCAACCACAGCCAGAAGAGGAAGAGGAAGTCGAGGTGGAGGAGGCTGAAGAGCTGGGTCATGTTGACACCTATGCAGACTACAGGCCCTCAAAATGTAAGAGTTGTTTTTTTGCACATATTTCTTGGCTTTTAATTTCATACTAGAAGATTCATAACGTTTTTGCTCTCTGTTTCACTGCCTCAGCAAAGATAGGAAAATCCCACCCAGACCGAGTGGTCGAAACCAACACTTTATCTAGCGTACCTCCTCCAGATATCACCTACACCCTGTCCATCCCAGAGACCACCATAAATGACGGCCTGCTCTCTGCTTTGCAGCTGGAAGCCATTATCTATGCCTGCCAGGTACCCCTAAACTAACTTTGCCTTTCTTTTCCCATAAGATGCACAACAGTGCCTTTCTTTATAACAACAAATTGAAAGAATATAACGGATTGCAGGGTTTACCGCAGAAAATGTATTAGTTAAAGGGGAAATGAAACAGTCAATCAAGTTTTCATGATTTACAAGATTGATTTCCACTATAATCAACAATTATATAAGAATCATGACAAATGTAAACATTTATATATATATCTTTCGCCACCAGGGCGCCGCCATTGTGCAGTATTCTATCATGTGACGTCACAGGGTTGGTTGGCTTTAGTTTAACAGTCTCTGGGCAGTGAATATCCCGACATCAAACTGTTTACACTAGTGTTTTGACCGCGAACGACTAATGTTAGGTACAGTCATGAGAGAAAAAGTCGACGTCTAATGTTATATGTTGACAAACTGCACATAGAAACATTGTTCACGATGTCTGCCATCATATTCCCGTCTCGTCAACACCATGTGCATGTAAAAGCACATTGTGTTGACATGGTTTGAGACTGTTTACAAAACACTCTTTTTTAACTGGTCAAATCCCAATTTCCCAACCTTATCCATCATTCAAAAATGTTATGACCAAAATGATTTACTATGAACTACCCCCTTAGACTTTTAATTAATGCGAAATATAATGCGTTTAATATTCATCAAATATGAATAATTTGGAATTAAATTGATACACAATCAGGTGAATGTTCTTATTATTCTTTTAATTTTAAATTAGCCATCGTAAAATCAGCTTCAGACTCTTTGTCTGCAAATATTTTTTACTTTCTCATCATACTTGGAACAAACAGGCCACTAATATAATCTTCTTTATGACACTACAGCAACATGAAGTGATTCTGCAGAACAACCAGCGGGCCGGCTTCCTCATCGGGGACGGCGCCGGAGTGGGCAAAGGTCGCACAGTGGCTGGCATCATTTTAGAAAACTACTTAAAGGGAAGAAAGAAAGCACTATGGTAAGCCATCTCCACACCATCGACTCTCCCACATCGAACACAGACTCTGGATCAGTTGCCTCATCCTTCTCATCTCTCCTCCAGGTTCAGCGTCTCCAATGACCTGAAATATGACGCAGAGAGAGATCTCCAAGACATCAATGCACCCAATATACAAGTGCATGCCTTGAATAAGGTCATTATTACTGCTTGGCTCAATATGGCAGCCTTGTTAATGGAGATTTTCCTCATAGCTCTGCTCGATGTGCCTAACTGTAACTGTTTTCCGTACAGATAAAGTATGGAGACACAGCTACCTCAGAAGGGGTCCTGTTTGCGACCTACTCAGCACTGATTGGGGAGAGTCAGGCAGGCGGCCAACACCGAACGCGTCTAAAGCAGATCCTAGACTGGTGTGAGCCGGATTTTGATGGAGTTGTATCCTTTACCCGCTATGGAGTTATGAGCATAACATAGATTTTGTGTGCAAGGATTTATAACTTTCTGTTGCCCTTACCCCTTAAAAAAAAAGAATATTATACATTTTCACTCTAAAATATGATACTTATTAAAATATAAATATTAATTACAATTTTATCTAAAAATAAAATACTTATAATATTAAAATATACATATTAATATATTTTACAATATTTTTATATATTATTACATAATTTTCAAAATGTTTTAGAAAATCATTCTATCGATATCATTCAATTTAATTCAGTAATTCTTTCTTTGTACTTTAACTTTTTATAGTAATATTGTTTTAAATTAGCCGTAGTAGTGTATTTTATTTATTTAAAATAAATATACTAATAACAAATATATATTATTTTTATGTTTATTTATAGTATAATGTAATATTGCGTTAAACCATTTTTATTTCTTACTCTTAAAATACATTTTGTAGAATTGTTTTATTTTCTTATAACTTCAAAAGTTATCCATGTTTTTTATAAACAATCCTCTGTAAAAAAAAAAAAAATGAAGGTGAACATAAAGTTGGCTTTACCCTTGACAACAGCGACCCATAGATTATTTTTGATGAATGCCACAAAGCCAAAAATGCAACGTCCACAAAGATGGGGAAGGCCGTGCTGGATCTCCAGAACAATCTGCCGTTGGCCAGAGTGGTGTACGCCAGTGCCACAGGTGAGTCTCTGCACTGCAGAACACTTGCAGTACCACACATTATGCCAGAGGCTTAAAGTGAAGGACTCTTGTGTTTCTCAGGTGCCTCAGAGCCAAAGAACATGATCTACATGAGCCGTCTGGGAATCTGGGGAGAGGGAACCCCCTTCAGGACCTTTGATGACTTCCTCCACACCATAGAGAAGAGGTTTGTATTGGACAACAAACTTGTGATTATGAAAACTAATATATTTGTATACGAAATCTGAATGTACTCTTCATTTATAGGGGTGTGGGGGCCATGGAAATTGTTGCAATGGATATGAAGGTCAGCGGGATGTACATTGCACGCCAACTCAGCTTCTCGGGAGTTTCATTCCACATAGAAGAGATCAGCTTGGATGATGATTTCAAACTTGTGTACAACAAAGCTGCTAAACTTGTGAGTTCCATTTTTTTCTTTAGTGAATAGAAAGTTTAAATTAATAGCATTTATTTGAAATAGAAATATTTTGTAACATTGTCTTAACACTCACTTTTTATCAATATAATGCATCCTTGCTAAATAAAATTATTAATTTCTTTAAAAAAAACATACTGAACCCAAACTTGTGAATGGTAGTGTACATGTAAATAACTATTTGAATATGGGCATGGGTTGAATACATCTTTAATTCATTCGATAGAAAACACTGAAAAACAACAAAACAGTCTCTAATGAAAAAGTTATTAAGCAAAACCAAAACATTATCCTGGCTGCACTTTTCAGTACAATGAAAGTGAATAGGTACTAAAGCTGTTAAGCCCCCAAACAACAACATTTTACCACAAAGCTATCAAAAAGGTTAGAAGCTATATTCCAAAACTTCTGAAGCCATCCAAAACCATTATTAAACTGAAAATGTATCCATTACTGATAATCTTCCCATGAAATGACAAAGCTACAGCAGAGGGCAAGATTTTCAATAACATTGGCTACATTTCAGTCTGTTTATTCGACAAATCTATCGAATGGCTTCAGAAGTCATTGAATACAGTGGAATTGTAATATGAACCACTATTGCATACTTTAATAGTGCATTTTTTTTTTTAAATATTGGAGCTTGATACCTCCAGTCCCCATTCACTTGGCCAGGATATATCGATGAGTGAGAGTAAATGATGACTTAATTGTCATTTTTGCGTGAACCCTTACCTTTAAATGTAGTACAGCAAATCAAGTACCTGAACTAGTCTGTAAAATGGGACATTACGCTGTGTATGCATATCTGACACAATCTCCTCTGCAGTGGGCGGAAGCTTTGGCTGTGTTCATGCAGGCCGCCGACGAGCTCTGCATGAGCTCCACGAAGTCCCTGTGGGGTCAGTTTTGGTCATCCCATCAGCGTTTCTTTAAATACCTCTGCATTGCCGCCAAGGTGCGCTGCTTGGTGGAACTGGCCAAAAAGGAGTTAAAAGCAGGAAAGGTCAGTCACATTAGAGAGCCCGAACTCTTCCCAGTGACACATTACTTGTTGCAATATGCATTTTACACTCTTTCTTTCTTCTCTCTAGTGCGTTGTGATTGGTCTACAGTCAACAGGTGAGGCTCGAACCAGAGAAGTCCTTGATGAAAACGACGGACGCTTGGACAGATTTGTGTCTGCTGCCGAGTAAGTGAAACCTTTCATAAATATATAGCCACCTTATGACTACTTCTTTCCAGAGTAGTTTCTCTTGCAGTTTCATAATGATAGAAAGGGTTCTCAATATTTGCATTGCTGTGGTCATCTCACAGTCCATGTATCATTCTGAAACCTATGTGTAAGTGTTATTTGATAAGAACCACTTCCTTAAGCCAATGCCAATTCCACAAAAACTCTTTTTCTGCCTTAACACGATTATGTGTTTGTGGTTTCTCAGGGGGGTGTTTCAGTCTCTAGTCCTCAAACACTTTCCATCAGAGAAGCAGAGGAGAGAAAAAGGAGCGGTGAACAAGAGGAAACGTGAGTTGTGTCGCACACTAGTAAAGTCGTCCATACATTGCCCCGCCTTTCATGGTTTGATTGAACGTTCTCCCGCAGGTAAGCCACGGGGCCGACAGCCAAAGCAACCCCGTCACGGCACTGATGTAGTTGGAGTTATCAACATCAGCGATGACAGCAGCACCGAGTCTGACGCCTTGGACAGTGACTCCAACTCCTCACCTGACTCGGTCCAAGACAACAGTGATGATGTCATTTTTGTCGATCAAACTAGCTATCAAATGGGTATGTTTAATTGGTATTTTATTGTGCGACTTATAATATCTCCATTTATCCTGATGAGGTTTTTTTTGCTCTATTTCGTCTTTAGCACGCTTAGAGGAAATGAAAAAAGCACTTCTCAACAAGATCGCTGAGCTGGGTAAAGAACTACCACTCAACACACTGGATGAGCTCATCGATAAATTTGGAGGTCCAGAAAAAGTATCAGAGGTTATTATTTATGTATTTTATCTAGTGGTCCAAGGATTGTTATACCTCAAAAACAAACAAAAAAACAAGGTTGTGTTAAAGCGCTAAACATGCTTTGTGTATACGCCCAGATGACGGGACGTAAAGGCCGAGTTGTGCGTCGGTCTGACGGCACTGTCCAATACGAGTCCCGCGCTGAGCAGGGCCACACCATTGACCAAATCAACATCAAAGAGAAAGATCGCTTCATGAATGGAGAGAAGGTGAGAGCAAGTCTTGACAAGGAAATCTGCTAACTTTAGGCTCCTTTTGTGCATTCAGTAAAATGTTTCGCCTAATTCCCTTCAGGTGGTAGCCATAATATCAGAAGCGGCCAGTTCAGGGATCTCACTTCAGGCTGACAGAAGAGTGAAGAACCAGCGTCGAAGGGTTCACATGACCCTGGAGCTGCCTTGGAGTGCAGACAGAGCCATCCAGCAGTTTGGTGAGTAGCATTAAATCATGCCTACCAACCTCTGACCTTGTCATCAAAGCTGTCTTCCCATGAAGAGTGCAGCTGTACCACTAACTGACAAGCCTTTGTTGTTCTTCAGGTCGCACTCATCGTTCCAACCAGGTCACGGCTCCAGAGTATATCTTCCTTATCTCTGAACTGGCGGGCGAGCGACGATTTGCGTCCATTGTGGCAAAGAGGCTGGAAAGCCTGGTGCGTCCCTGACATGCAAACTCCTACTCTTTTCTGACTGCAAATGGTTCATACACACTGTTTAACATGTGGTGAATTATGGGCCATTTATGTCTTGTGGTTATAATGGAGTGATATTGGAATGAGAGATATTCCAACTAGGGATGTCCCCAAAGCCTAAATTGAGCATGGAAAATGAGTAACGCATTCTATGGCGCCCCAAAAGGGACATGGCTAGGCTTGCTGCAGTAGTTTGTTACATTACAGATATATCGGCCAGCATATCGGTATCGGCCGATATATGTTCATTTTTTAATTTTATCGTTATCGGCCTGGTAAGAAAATGTGGCCGATATGGTTCGGTACAACATGTGCAGCTCAAATCTGTCATATCGTCTAAACAACACTATAATGAGAACATCATTATAATCGTGCGCTTGGGACATGGATTTAATTGTGAGACTTTTGTTTTTGTAATCAGGCTCTCAAAATTAGATAAAAATTTATCGGCCGATATATCGGCTATCGGCTTTCAAATATAAAGAATTATCGGTTATCGTATCGGCCAAAATTACAGTACAGTACAGTACATCAGATTTCACTTATCATATGAAGATAGTAAGGAGGGATGACTGCTACTCCCTATATACAGAGTATGTGTGATTGAAAATTCGAGCGAGCGTGAATTTAATTTTCGTTAATTCCAGCTCCCTGATATCCGCAAATTATATACAAAAGTAATTACCCAACTATTCAATCGCGAGAGAAAACGAAAGCATTGAAATACATTTGTTCCACCATCTCGTATTTCTTCCCATCACTATGTCTATTGGGGCTCTGTAGAATGTGTCATTTATTTTCCAAACATAGTAATCGGCTTTGGGCACACACGAAAAAGGTTGAAACATTTTAACATGATAAAACATTCAAATTTCTCCTCTGGTGCTGACATTTCTAATCTTTGTGTTTGCTTTTCACAGGGAGCTCTGACTCATGGTGACAGAAGGGCCACAGAGTCTAGAGACCTGAGCAAATACAACTTTGAAAATAAAGTGAGTAACTGTTTGAAATAGAACAGTGACACTGTTTAGAAAATACTCAAATAAGTTATGAACAAACCCGTGGTCTGTTTTGGCTTTTCTTCACAGTATGGCACCAAAGCTCTAGATAAGATTACCAAAACCATCCTTGGTCAGATCGAAAGCAAGGTACCCCCTCCAAAGGACTATCCTGGTGGCGACGCCATGTTCTTCAGAGGTAAATGAGCTCTATTTTTGCATCTCTTAAGATGTGGATCAGCTAGAACATTGATCTCACCAAAATCCACCAATGCCTCCTCATCTTAGACATGAAGCACGGTATGGTGGACGTAGGCATGCTCTGCAGTCAATCACGTTTTGGCATCAACACTGAAAAAGGTGAGGTTTCCACATATAAGAGTCATATCGTACATTTCATCCACGTATTTGCCCTGACCATGTGACGATGCTTCATTTCAGACTGCAATATCACCAAGTTCCTCAACCGAATACTGGGCCTGGAGGTACACAAACAGAACTCCCTCTTCCAGTATTTCACTGACAATTTCGACTACTTGATCGAAAAGGACAAGAAAGAGGGCAAATATGATATGGGAATACTGGGTAAGCAGCACTTCTTCTGGTGGTCTGTTACTTTTAAGTTACATTGATCTGCTTAGGTGACAACCAAGTATCTGCTTTCTCTCAGATCTGGCTCCAGGTAATGATCAGATCTATGAGGAGACACAGGAGAAGTTTCTGACCGCGGGAAATCCTCAAGATGGTCAAGTTATCCTCTATAAGGTCCGTCTTTTTTAAGAAGTGTGCATGAAAGTTGAAGACACACCAAGTTGAACTGATTCTCTAATGTTAAAGTTATTGCAAACCAGCTTTTTAACGGCTGAGAGCTCAGAAAACATGCCTAAGGCACAGGAGTTTCATGCGTGACACACTATCACTTTCACCAAGAGCAATATTTATTTTTGACGGCTTGCGCAATGGGGACTAGTTTCCCAGCCGTTAAGTACTTCCTTAAAGGGTTAGTTCACCCAAAAATGAAAATTCTGTCAGTATTTACTCACCCTCATGTTGTTCCAACCCCGTAAGACCTTCGTTCATCTTCGGAACACAAATTAAAATATTTAAGATATTAAGATCGCTCCTGCATACAGTCCATAGGCTTCTTGAGGGACTGGCTCTTGCTGTCCCCGAAAAGTCATTAAAGACATCGTTAAAATAGTCCAAGTGACTACAGGGGCTCAATCTTAAGTTTATCAAACGACGAGAACACTTTCGTGCGCAAAAAAACAACAAAAATAACGACTTTATTTCAACTATTCGTTTATTTCTCCCTCTGCGCGAGTCAGGTTACTAGTTTAATAGCGTAAGCTTCTGTTATTGTACGTCACACGCATCACACACACATGACCAGCGTCGGCCAATAGTGAGCCTACGTGTGACGTAGCTCTACGCAATCACACTACGTTAACTGACTACTGGCGCATGGAGAAGGAAGTGAATAGTTGAAATAAAGTCGTTATTTTTGTTGTTGTTTTTTGCGCACAAAAGTGTTCTCGTCGTTTGATAAACTTAAGATTGAGCCCCTGTAGTCACTTGGACTATTTTAACGACGTCTTTAATGACTTTTCGGGGACAGCAAGAGCCAGTCCCTCAAGAAGCCTATGGACTGTATGCAGGAGCGATCTTAATATCTTAAATATCTTAGTTTGTGTTGCGAAGATGAACGAAGGTCTTACGGGGTTGGAACAACATGAGGGTGAGTAAATACTGACAGAATTTTCTTTTTTGGGTGAACTAACCCTTTAAGCGAGAATAAACCACACTGTGTGAACTTTCTGTTTGGCATAGATTTTGGATCCAAGCATAGCCAGAAGATGTTGGACACCTGTCCAACCATTGTGGACAAGTTTGACAAACATTATCTCTGTTTGTTTTGTTGCGCAGATAAGTGTAGATAGAGGAATGCCATGGATGGAGGCTCTCCAGAAGATCCAAAATCTCAGCAACCCGGATGAAGGTTTCTACTTATCCCATAAAGTGAGTATTTAGGTATAGAGGCAAAAAAAAAAACCCTCTTCTTTCCAAATTTGCATGTAGTTTCCTTTTAGTAACACAGGAAAGATGGTTTCTTGGAAGAACCTTCCTGTTCAAGGGTGACGGAGGGTTCATGTGTAATTAGCGTTCTTCCTTAGATGTCTGATGTTGAACATGTTGGTGCCTGTCTCTTTTGCAGTTAAGAGGTAACTACCCATGCGTGCTGCTAGCTGTGCAGGGCCGGGAGCACAACATGATCATCTACAAACCAAACATTGGCAAGCAGGCCCAAATGGAAAGCCTTGATAAACTAAAACAAAAATACAACAAGGTGTGTTCAACCTCTTCACTGTACATGTAAAAAATAATAGGAAAAAGAGAAAGTGACACCCGTAGAACTGCTGTGAAAAACCTCTCTGCTGCCATCTAGCGAGCATTATGGGTTTACGACACCGTCTGAGTGATGTTTTCTACCCTTGCTTCAGGTCACTCCAGAGGAGGCACAGGATAGCTGGGAAAACCAGTTCACTTTCTCCTTCAGGAAATGTAGCCATGCTAACTGGTGAGAAAAGAGACTGCCCCAGCTTCTGACTTGGTACAAGCCAAACTGAGCTCAGAGAATCTAATGTTTATGCATAATTTATGCAGGAACGGGAGATGCAAGAAGATAGACGAGGGTCAGGAGTGCTTAATGGGCACTAGGTTGCGTCAGTACCACATGTTGTGCGGTGCTCTTCTCCGTGTGTGGAAGCGTGTGTCTGATGTGGTCGCTGATGTCACCAGCACCAGCATTCTACAAATTGTTCGCCTCAAGACCAAAGACAGCAACAAACAAGTTGGTGAGTTAACCTGTTGACTCTTCTTGAGGATTTAGCAGAGCCCCTTTCACACAGCGCGTTGATCCCAGGAAATTGCCAGAACGCCTTCTGTGTGAACGCAAACACGAGCCGGGATTGATACCGGTGTCGGGTTGGGGACCTAGTAACATTGCCAGAATCAGTCCCGGAACGCGCTGTGTGAACAAAAGCCAGGACCAATGCCGTAAGGGGTGTGTCATAGTGATGACCATAGACATAATAAATACATAGACGCCCTATTGGCCGCTTTGGAACGTTGCTGCGATACGTCAACGGGTCCGCCATTTTACGGAGGTCAAGATTGCACTGTAATTAAATGCAAGTAAACGGGTGAGCTGCGTTTTTTCAGGATAAAAACATTCTTGGATAAGAATGGTGAGATCCCTGTACTGAGATATTTAAGTTTGCTCATTGTGGAAAAAGCATTTTAATGTGATTGACCAGATTTTAGCAATAACATTGATAACTGATGGATCCTTTATGATAATACATATGTTGTGGTACAACTGGGCATACAGTGCAATGCAAATAGTAATTATAACATGAAGTGAGAAGTAATAGTAAATAGTTTAGTCGATAAAATAAACAAATAGTATACAGCAAATAAAATGGTAATGAATACTAGTATAATTATATATAAATATTGATAGTAGTATAGTTTATTAATAATACTATAATAATAGCAATAGAATAAGACATTTCAACTACAGAATATACACACACAAAAAATAAGTTAAATAGTGACATATATTTAATATTTAGCTCTTTTTGTTAAATTTCCGTTTTATAGATCAGTAATAGGCTAGCCATTATAACAGAAGTAGCTTCAGTCAAACATACAGCAGGATACAATGTTAAAAAAGCCTAATTATAAAGTTATGAAACTTTACTTTGCCCTCAGCCAAAACTATTTACCAGGGAACCATTTATAGATTAATGAGTCCAAAGATAAACACAAATTATACGAATTATATCTCGTGTTTAACCTCTAGACTAGAGACATCCGAGCCAGCGGCAACCGTCAGAAGCACTGGCCGAGGGACGGCTGTTCCAGGCGGGGTAGACGAGCGCTGGGCGCAGCTTACAACTCCGAAAACTTCAGATCAAATTTTTTAAATAGGCGCTATCTTTCTAAACAAACCACATATTTGAGCTTTAAACAACTACATTGTTGACTGAAAAACTATTAAAACTACATTTCGTGACACTATAACAGTAGTATTTAACCTCTAAACGTTACTATTACTAATTAAATCATGACCAAATACAACCAAAAACAAACGTTCAGTCTTGCTTGTGAAAGGCACTTCCTCGAAAGCTGTTTTCAGTTGTGTGGCGATTTGTACAGCCCCAAGCAGCGCACAAAAAACAGTCATTTTTCTCAATTCCCGGTATGAGAGGTATGGGAAAGTTGCTCTCCCCAATATGGCGGCACCGTTGACGTGCGCTCCAGCGGCCAATAGGGCGTATATGTATTTATTATGTCTATGGTGATGACGCTCGTGCCATCGGGCGACTTTGTTGCTCTTAGAAGAAAGTTAGTGTTCGTCATCAACAAAGAAAGGACGAACAAATGTCTGAAAACTGGTACGAAGCAGAGACCAGGAGCTTGTTCGTTCACCAGCTTTGTGGAACGGTATGCGCGTGTACATGTTTTCGACGCATCCGTTACACGTCTCATCCTGACGTCATGTGTCTTTCCAGGATGTGTGTGAACGCACTCACAGATCCCGGCAAATCACTGGCAGTGTGAATGAACCGAAATCAAACAATCCCAGGACAAATGCTGGGTCACATTATCCGTGTATTTTCGCGAATCTCTGTGTGAAAGGGGCTTGACTAGCAGATTGTGATGCTCTGGACTGATAATCAAAAGGTTGTAGGTTCTGACCCTGCTAGGACACCATTCCAATCGTTCAAAGGAAGTCGGCAACTCATTGTACTCTCTTTCACCTAGGTATAAAAATCCCAGAGACCTGCGTGTCAAAGGTGCGTCAGGAGTTGCTGAGGATGGATGCCGAGGTGAAGCGGCGACGCCAAGAGAAGGAGCAGAAAGCGCAAGAGCAGCGTCAGGCTGAGGAACAGCAGAGACTGTTGGTGCAGCGTCAGCATCAAGAGTTCTTGTTAAACTTCTTCCCCCCGTCTTTGCAAGCTCCCACCCTTAACAACTCCTTCACGCCGTTTCCCTCCCTAAAAACCCCCTTGGACGAAATCCTGGACCTGTCAGTTCACAGTACCTCTCCCTCCTCCCAAGTTAGCTCTCAAACTGGACTGAGTGTAGACAACCTCACTGGGCCGCCCGACCCTTCAGTGGATGACTTTAACATTGAAGCATTTATTCAGGAGCAGCAGCGTCAACAACCACAGCAGGAGAGTCAGTCCACTCAGGAAAGAAGCACAACACGGGACACCGACCTGCTAGACATGATTCTGTCCTTGAACTCAATTGTGACCACCCCTAGCCAAAATGACCCTGCCTCTTCCACCTCAGATGCACCTTTATCGGTACCCATGGTCTTGCCAAGTTCCTTCTCTTCTTCAATGTCGCAATTCACTCCAACGCCGATCACACCGTCCTCATCTTCTCCTTCTTTGCCGCAAGTCTCGCTCCCCCCTACAGACATGCTCCCGTTACCGAACAGCCACCGCAGCTCTGAAGCCAATATAAACGCACGGGAGGTTTTGAACAGCATGCTGCAAAGTGGAACAGAACAACGCTACTCCGTCATTCAGTACCAACAACCAGAGTGAGACGCTTCTTCTGGGAGTCTCCTGTAAACGCACACACTCAGGGCTGTAGTCTGACCACTGGCGGCGCCATGCTCCACCACTGGCCCCGGATCCACAAGCATGAAATTCTGCTTCACAAGATGGGGGACGTCCGGTGTTTGCTCTGTTCTCTAGTGTACGATCCCTACACATTTTGTCTGGCCAGAACGAGCCGAAACCGCATGCCAGATCTTCAGGATAGTTTTCGAGGTGGTCATCCCATCCCAGAATTAATTTACCAAAAATTGTTCAAGTCAGAAAATTACTTGAGGTTTGTATCGTACCACAGGATATTTTGCTTAAGTTCCTTAAGATTTTGCCTATGCGGGAATAAAAAGATATTTAAGGCACCCGTTTGGTTCATCACAGGATGAACCCTCTGGAGAACCTCAATATATATTTGAAATGCCTCAAAGATGTTCTTTTACAAAGGGGTCAACTGTCGTTCCTCATGGAGCATTCTTGACTCTTCATGTAAGAGGGTTCTTCGAAGGGTTCTGTGGCCAAAGATTCCAGCTGAAGTACAAACCTCACATACGCAAGACGTACCACGAAGTTTGCTCTCGGCAAGGGGCTTAAGCTTTGTTTTGCTTTGGACAATCATCAGCTTTACGTTTCCGTGATGAACTTTTGTTTTGACGAAACACTTTTCCTGAGGAGCAAGAGAACAGGCTACTGTCGAAATGTGCCTTTGGAACACACAGTGGAATGTAGACATAAACGTGTACTCCTGTACTGTCATGTGCAGATGTTTGTGATGTATTTATTGCCTTTATTTATCAGGCCTTGAAACAGTGTGCTAGTAGGAGAGCGTTACTACCTACAGATCACTCACCTGTGCAGCTGTCTCTATTGTCCTCAAAAAGAACAGTCTGTCCTGCTGTCCCCTGTGTAACGCAAAATGGTAACAATCTATTCGCCGAGTGATTGGTTGATCCCAAAAGGGCTTTAGTCACACACAATCTTTTGTATGATCCAGTGTGGAAACAAAAAGATCAGACTTCAGAGTCAAGAGTACAGTCAAGAAAGGGCAATACAACTTTTATCTAGTTAAATTGAAGCCCTTTATTTAATAAGTTAATTAATTAAAAAAAGATTATGTTTTAAATCTTTGTAACGCCTATAAGAATTACTTGATTATTTGTGTTTAATTTTAAAGGGACATGTTTTATATTGTTTTTATTTTGTTTTAATGATACTATGATATTTGTAATTGTGCAGACAGAAGACAATCTGGCAAAATTTTGTTAAAGTTTGCTCTGCTGCACTGGATGGTTGTTTATCTTTATACAAATTATACATTCTTAAATATTTTCACTGCGAAATTGAACTGAAACCCAAATATTAACTTCATAGCTCTCTACGGTGTTAAAACCACTCCATATTTTCCCAATGAACTTCATGGACAATTAGTTAAAAGATATATGTCTTTAAATCAGAAAATTTTCCAAATGTCTGTCTGCGTAAAATTCTTGTTTGTAAAAATCCTGTCAGTGACACAGATCAAATATTATTTATTTATTCTTTACTGCTTATTCTCTGCACAAATTTATTATTTTATTCTTTTCATCAAGGGAAATTCTTTCAGCCACATTTGCACTTGAAACTTTTTGTGTGAAATTATTCATAGTTTCTCTCATCCAAATAGTTGTTACACACTCAGCGTTCAATTGACATTATATTGAATTAAATTAATTGTTTCATAATATTTCGTAATCCTTACAAGTGATCCACATAGTCTGTTTTCTCAGTGCCAATGAGAAAGATGAACACAGGACCTAGATTTCTGTTTTACGTTCTAATAAAGCGTCTTATGCAACAAAGCACTATATGATGAGGCCATGAAAGTGGGACAAAGTTAAATTTAACCCTTTGTTACTGATTCGAAATTTGACTCGTTCTGTGTATGATTTGCACTAAAACAGCATAAATGAGTGTGTGTGATCCAGTTCTGCCAAGTTTGTTTGCTCTTGGCCCTTCATGGGACTGTTCAATACTGTAAACATCTCACATTATTGGCTTCGCTTTTATATCAATATGACATTTACGTAATTTATTGCTATGGGAAAAAAACATGCTACTGACTGTATGTATCTTGAACCGTTTTATTCCTGTGTTCTTATTGGTTATGGTTTTGTCATTTTCTATAGGCCTATTTATAATTGATATCCAATTGTATATATTGTAAAAACAAAATGTGCCTTTTGACTGTTTCTTAAAGAAATTGTTTTCTACATGTACCTAAAGAGGAACATATACAGTTCAACTTTATTAACAAAGCAAAAAAATAAAATGTTCAGATTCCTTTTTGTGTTTTTGGTTATTTAAAATGGATATATTGTGTTATTTTTGTGAACTGAAATATTTGCCAATATTAACATTTTAGTTCTGCTAATTGTAAAAGAATTAAAAAAAAATACCTCTTTTTACAAATTTTAAATCTTTTTTTAACATTCGTGTTGCATTAGTCTTGACGTTTAGTGGTTTTACCTTTTTTAATTGTAATTTATTTTAATATAAACTTTCCCTTTGAAAGTTTACTGGGGCCCCCTAGTGGTCACTGGTTGAGAACAATATTGATCTAAGGTTATTCAAGGTTGCCTATTTCAAAGGATACCATTGTATTACCATTGCAGTATCATGGTTTTACCAAAGTACCAATGTAAAAAATAAATAACACTTTAAAACCATCCATTATACCATTTGTAAGTGTATATGGAATGTCATAATTATAATTTCAGTCAGCTGTGTGATTCTAATACCGCGCGTTACCCACTGGAGGCGCTATAACGAAGGAGAAAAAAAGCACAAAAAATTATAACAAATATTTTCTCAGAGAAAAAACAGGCTAAGCACATATAAGCAAGAAAAAATCTAAATTAAAAAATCCTAGCAAACGGGTATTATGGTAGGTATACGAACGAATAAGCTCTTATTTTAAAACGTCATCATGGAATTTGACTCAATATATTATATTGTGCCACTCTTGTATATATTCGACAACCAATGATTGGGAGGAAATGGGAAAAATAAGACCAATGCCACTGTAGTGTGTGGTTGTACTACTTGATGACGAAACTGCCCAACCCACATGTATTAAGCTCCTCCCCTTGTCTACAGGTATGATCAGGTGCTGTATAGATACAAGGGAATATAACGAAACCTTATTTAAAAACTGCAGGTACCAGGCCTTGTGAGGCCCCCAATACGGAATTAACTAAGAATTTTAGTGTTCGTTTTTAAAGGGGACGCATTATAAGGTAGGCTACGTGAGTAAAGTGTTTTCTTCCTGTTCTGCTTTGTTGTGTTTATCGATTGTTTGCATTGGTCTGAGACTGATTCATGTTTCACGTTTTGCTGAAATGTAAGCTGTTTAACTGGAAGTTACGTCGAAACGGTGAATAATTGGCGATTCTGAGTTTATTATAAATGTTATTTTTGGCTACATGTTTCTGTTCTGCTCCAATAGATAATAACTTATGCTATTTGGTTTTCGTAATATGTTGCCTGATTGTTTTTGCTAACAGACACTTTTGAACATGCTTCTACAATTTTGCTATTTTCTTTAGAAACTCAATTTTGTTTTTAGAAAACGACATCAAACTTGTTGACAGCTAAAGATGAATGCTCATTTATCTCGTATGTGTCTAATTCATATGGGAACCGTTGTTAGTTGTTATTAAGTTGATTCATAAACATAGTCCTCAATTCTGAACTTTATCCTGAAAATGTGTGATGTCCTATTCGTTCGAATCGTTCTTTTGAATCGGATCTTTTTATGAATTAACCCACTGAGTCACAAAACCTTTCGGAGCGACTCGTACGCGTAGCAAAACATTACTAAATCAATAAAGATTCTCGAGTCAACAGCTGACTGAACAGAACAAAGAACCGTCCGTCTTTATCCGACTCGTAATTAACCAAGAGCCAGTCAGGGACCTCACATGAGTAAGATTTTTTGTTAAATTGAACGAAGGATATGATTAATCGGCCGAAAACTAAAGACTAGCGATAAGTTTACATCATACCCGTGCGTTTGAAATGAAGTGGTTCTTCTGTTCGAAAGAACCGATTCGTGAGATCAATTGCAACAGTCAGCCTCATCTGGATTAACTGGTTCTGTCACTCATTTGAGTCAATACGTTCTTTGTAGTTTCGCTGTGGTTTCGAGAAACAGCGTTCCTATATATCCACATTTCTCTTCAGTGATGTTATGTGAGTCAAGGATTGGCTACTAGTTTTGAAAAGCCCCTTTGGGCTGTTTTTGTGTGTTTTGTAGAAGGCCCATAAATTCCCATAAACTGGATTCAATCCTTGCCAGTTATTAAGCTCCGAAACTAAGGTGTGTTGATGTCTTCAGTTTTTAGGCCCAGCTAACAAAAAATGTTTTGCTAATATTCCTTTCTATTAAGTCTGGACATTAAAAACGTTTTTACAATTATAGCTTTTTTGTTGTTGGTTATGCAAATATTAGAGAAAACGTTAAGTAGTACATTTGTCATTTTGCAAACACTATGTGAACGTATAGCTGGATGTGTAGAGAAACAAATTACTTGTTCTTTGTTTCATAATGTTCTCTGTTATGAAGCAGAACAACAAATGTAAACCGTTGTGAAGAACTGGGCTGGACCACCAGAAACCCATGGTCTCCTATTGTGAAGGCGTTACTGTTTGAGGCGACACACCTTTACACAACACCATCTGACATTTGTGCATTACTCCTACACTTCCTGTCAAGAGTGTTGGCCTGAGGGTGTGAAATGATTCCAGTAATTTTGTTACTTCCTAAATTTATATTTGGTGTGTAACCACAGAGATGAAGTCCACCTCTTTTATGTGGGAATTCCAACTGTATTCTTCTAAATTTTGTTTTATTGTTGCTAAGATGTGAGAGTGGTTTTAGCACGTTGCTATGTGGTTGCTATGATGATCTGGGATGTTTCTCTTGTGATATTGTAGCCTCTAGATATGGTTCGGATCTCACCTTCAATGCAAGTCTGGGATTTTGTCATATCGACAAAAATCTGGTGTGACTAAGGTTTAGAGAAATGTGTTTTTTTGTACCTCATGTTATGTACTTGGCGGTTTTCCGGAACCAACATGAATATAAAGAGTACATTTCAAAGAATTTGGATGTATAGTTTTTTCTTTATTGTGGACTGTGTTGTTGTTATTGTAAAACTAGTTTACAAAAAAATAGTTTTTTAATGTTGGAAAAAGTTAAACATTCTTTAGCAGGCACTTCCGCTTAGTTCACGAAAGCTTGGGACTGCTTTAAGCAATATGTTATGGAATATCATATCCAGTTTAGGCTACTTTATTTGACTATTTCTAAAATTTAAGTAGGGCTGTCAAACGATTAATCGCGATTAATCACATTCAAAAAAAAAAGTTTGTGTTTACATAGCCTAATATATGTGGGCGCACTGTATATAAATACACAAACAGATATTTTCATGTATATACTGTATATAGATTTATATATAATTTAAATTATATATAAATATTTTATATATAAATAATATTTTTTTCTTAAATATACATGCATGTGTATATGCAAAATAATTATACACAGTGCACCCACATATATTATGTAAACACAAACTTTTATTTTGGATGTGATTAATCATGATTAATCGTTTGACAGCCCTAATTAAACCTAATAAAATTACCGTACATGACAAAATTACTAAAATTAAAATGAAAACTGAAAATAAAAGCTAATTCAATAGTATAAATACTATAATAATAGTATATAAATAATAGTGAAATGGGCATTTCTATACTGCACGTTAATACTGTTTAATACTTGCCGTTTGTCTTCATGTTCAAGGCCAATATATGCAGAAACATTCTCTGGGCCAGTGTGCATATTAAACATTAACAGACTGAGGTAATGATTGCCAGTGTAACCAAAGTGCCGTTCAAAAACAGGAACTCGCTTCGCTTCAAGAAAAAAAAATACTGTTGTGTTTTCTCAGACTCAAAGATTAAGGGCATTTAAGGGAGAAAGACCTTTTTAAAACCTGGATAAAGAATTGTATATTTAAAGTGAAACACTTCTTCCATCCATCGTTAGTCTTTATAAGGTGGCATCGCCTCAGTGAATGGAGACCTTCTCAACTAAATATCCCAGTTCCACCTTAATACCTTGAGGAAAAAATGAATATCAGAAAGTACCAAAGGATTTGTATAGTGGGTGGAGCTTTCCATGGGCTCAGGTGGGGGTTTATAATGTACACAGGCTAATTCAGGTGTATAGGCTAATTCCTGTGGGGACAACTGCTCGTCATGTAGGCTACATCTATTATGTTGAAACAGATATTTTGGATGGTTTACGGTCCCATTCTAGGTGTTTAGTTCTGTCTTGAAAATGGAAGTGAGATTTAAAGGGATGGTAAGTCTATTAAGTATAGTTGTTTCTGCTAGTTGTTGAATGCTTAACATGAGCTGTCTTAAGTTTACTAAACAGTGTGATGTGTCATCTGAGCCGTCTAATGACAACAGAGACGGGACTGTAAATACTGACTTGCACCTGTTGGACTTGAGTGTGTTGCCTATAAAAATAGCCTATATTACATACTTTAAATTGGTAAATGGTGTACTTATTTGTATAATTGCAGCAGTCACATGCTTTGCTCCAGGGCATGGTTGTGATTTCAGTGATTTTAGTTGCTTACTAACTGCTATTTCAACCTGTGACCCCCTGAGGCTAAATCGCACAAAAATATCCCATAATTTACTCGCCCTCAAGCCATCCTACACTGTAAAAAATGATATGATCAATAAGTTATTATGTCCAGTATATGATTTTACATTGCTTTAACTCATCAAAATAACTTGCTCAATTTTCTACTTTTTTTTAACAAGGATGTTTAAGTCACTTAAATTACATTAAACTGAAAATTGTACTTAAATTTAAAGGTTTTGTTCAAAACTTTTGCTGATAATTTACTCACCCCCATGTCATCCAAGATGTCCACATCTTTCTTTTTTCAGTCGAAAAGAAATTAAGGTTTTTGATGAAAACATTCTGGAATTTTTCTCCATATAATGGACTTCAATGGGAACCAAACGGTTCAAGGTCCAAATGAGAGTTTCAGTGCAGCTTCAGAGGGCTTTAAACGACACCAGACAATGAATAAGGGTCTTATCAAGCGAAACGATCGGTCATTTAAAAAATAAATAAAAAAGTTTAAGTTTTATGAGCACAAATGCTCGCCTTGCTGTGTTCTGTGATGCGTTGGTGACTCTCCTGTTCGAACTCGTTCATCAAAATGAAAGAATCTTGGTTCATTCAACGAACGAAATGAACGGAATGACTCGAAAAAAGATTCATTCATTTTGATGAACGAGTTCGAACAGGAGAGTCACGAGCGTGCGTCACAGAACAGAGCATGGCGAGCATTTGTGCTCATAAAACTTAATTTTTTTAATTTATTTATTTTTAAAATGACCGATCAGAAGTGAATAGTACATACTTTTTTTTTAAGCCCCAAAAAAGCGCATCCATCCTTTATTAAAGTAATCCATACAGCTCCAAAGGGTTAATAAAGGCCTTCTGAAGGATTTTTGTAATAAATAAATAAATAAACTTTATAAACTCAACTGTAATGATCACTAGCTTCTGGGGACGTCAAGTTCTATATGTTACATAGTCTGACGTTCACTTCAATTATAAAGCTCGGAAGAGCCAGGAGGGTGAGTAAATTATGGGATACTTTTCATTTTTAGGAGAATTAACCCACACACAAATGACATTTCTGTGATCATTTACTCTCCTAATTTTTAAACTCTTATGATTTTTGTCTTTTACTTTTTTCGCGAAACACAAAAGGAGATATTTTGAGGAATGTCCTGGCTGCTCTTTTCAGTATAATAAAAGTGAAGGGGTCTGGGGGCTGTCGAGCTCCAAAATGATGAAAAAGCTTGATAAAAGTGGTCCATATGATTCGAGGATTGTGCTGGTTCGGTTTACATGAATTAAGGGAGTCTGGTGACCCATTCACTTTGTGTCTCTAGGCCTTTAGAGGTGGTGAGCAGTGATGTATTCATAAACATAAACTACAGCATAGTCAGCAGTATGTTAGAACAGGTGTAAGAACACCAGACTGTAAGAGTCTAACATGTTCCATGAAGGGAGTTCCCTAGAAAAGGGCAGTGCTGTTATTTGCATCCCTGGTTTCATCAGTATTGAGCAACTTCCTTTTTGACCATCATTGTTGTCATCAACAGTCATGGTTCCATGATGTTTCATATCTGACATCTGCAATTTCAAGTTATTTTGTGGAAGCCGTGATACATTTGTTCCATTCTGTTAAGGTGGATCAGCTTTGCGATTGCGAACACACACTCTCTCTGACCTTTGCAGCCAATAAAAACATGGGAAGCATTCCAGGAATTCTCTAGTCTAATAGAAACTGCTCTCAAAGTATGTCACGATGATGGTTGCAGTAGGTCGTTGTTAAGCGACACGTTTGGCTTTAAACCAATGTGAACAAGTTAAAATAATTCAATGTGAGTGATTCAGCCCTTATTTTGTATTTACAATAAAGATATTAACTGAATCAACCTTGCTAATTATGAACTTTGGAATCGGGTTTGCCCTTAAAACCCTCTCTTGTACTGATAATGGCTTGACTCGTCGTCAATGTTTGGTTTCACTCAACGAATGTCTGCTGCGAGACGCGTGTTGTCAGACTGTTTATTGGTGGTGAGCCGTTGACGAGGAAGTGTCGGGTATCAGTGTTGTCACGCGCTGGCTCCGCCCCCTTGTACCTGTATGGCAGGAATTCAGCAGGTGCGAGCATGTTCAACTAGAGCGAGAGCTGACAAACAACAGCCGAGGGAGGCCCTCAAAAACTGGCACTGTTCGTCTGAACCGGTTTCTTTTGGTGGTTTGTAAACGTTCTGATATCTTCTTATTGTTTGGTTCACGTTGCGCTAATAAACGTAACCACTTTATCGTTTCAGAAAACAGACATGGAGGAGATGACGATATGGGAGCAGCACACGGTCACGTTAACGAAAGTAAGTTGCGGATCGAGGGTTTAATTCGCCTAAGCCACACCTTATCTAGCTGTGTACAGGTGTGTCTGAGAATGTGACACCAGGTTTACAGTTTCCCAAACAATTGAAAGTCGAGGCGGATTAAAAGTTTTGTGAGCATGAGTTTTTTTTTCTTCTTTTCCACCTGTCACTGCTGGGACGCACCCGAACTTTTGGAATGTCAAGTTTGGGGTCATGTGGTGCATTTCATCATAGAAATAAAATTGCCTTTATTCTTTAATTTAAAGATTTTTTTTGTTTGTTTATCATTTATTTTATTTGTTCTTTCTTTTCTATTATATTTGCTTGCTCTTTTGTCTCATTTAATCAATTTGTTTTATTTTTTTTTCTTTTGTCTTTCATGTTTTTTTTCTTCATATTTTTGTTTTTCTTTTTGTTTGTTTTTTTATTGGTAAAATTTGTTCTTTTGCTCTTTTTGTTTGTTTTTATTGGTAAAATTTGTTCTTTTGCTGGTTTTATTTGTTTTTATTGGTAAAATTTGTTCTTTTGCTCTTTGTTTGTTTCTTTCTTTTGTTCTTTCGTTCGTTCTTTCTTTCCTTTGCTGTTTCTGTCTTTCTTTTTTCTTTTGCTCTCTTTCTTTTGCTTTCTTTCTTTTGCTCTCACGTTTTCTTTCTTTCTGCTGTTCCTTTCTTTCTATTTTCTTTTTTCTTTATTTGTTTTTATTCTTTATTGTTAATTTCCTTTTTTCTGCAATTCTAACCTTTTTCAAACATTTTTGTTTGTTCTTTCATTCTTTTTTTCGTTTGCTCGATCATTCAGTCTTTTGTTTGTTCATTCTTTCGTTCACAGGATTCCAAGGTCGGCTTCGGTTTTGCGGTCTCAGGTGGGCTAGACAAGCCCAACCCAGTAAACGGGGACACGGCAGTGGTGGTCTCTGATGTGCTTCCCAGCGGCCCCGCCATGGGCCGTCTTCAGTGAGTCCACTTCTCCTGCATTCAGACCCACTCTACTTCCTCCCACACATCCTGTGTAATCCTGTTAGACCTGTCAAGACTGTGTACAAGATGGAAAAACCAACATACTCAAAACATATTTGGCAGATGATTTTTTGTGATAGAGACTCACGTGATTTATTGTCCACAGTACACGAGATCAGATAGCTATGGTGAATGGTGTTTCCATGGACAATGTCACCTCACACTACACTATTCAAAATCTGAGGAAATGTGGGAAATTGGCAAACATTGTAAGTAAGAATATTCCAAAAACATTGCCAAAACAAATATCTACGTAACATTTTTGCAGTTTGAAAACAATTCTTGTTCTGTTTTTATTTTGTAGACCGTGAAGAGGCCACGCACAATTCAGATCCCTGCGAGCAACAGACCGACTCGTTCTGCCTCACAATCCAACATACTAGATGAAGAAGGACCTCGGAACAGAGGTCAGCGTGACGCTGACACCAGCCGTAACCGACGAACTCGAAGCGTGACACCTGACCGCAACGGCCATGACCTCCCCATCATGTCCGGCTTCAAGAGGCTACCCAGTCAGGATGTGCAAAACAAACCCATCAGAACAACCCTGATCAAGAAAAAACCCACAGATGGTCAGAATCTCATTGTTTTGAATTGTGGAATCTTTTGTGGTTCTTGCCAAGATTTCAACCTGTTTCTCTCTGCAGAGTACGGAATGAAGCTGGGGAGCCAGATTTTCATCAAGCACATGACTCCCACCGGTCTAGCTGCCAAAGAGGGCACCCTTCAGGAAGGAGATCTTGTTTTAAAGGTGAGGAGCAGGTTCTTTATTATCCGTTCCATCGCATTTAGATGTTGTTGTGTAACCCATTTAAAACTTCTTGTATAGATTAACGGCATGACGACAGAAAATCTGTCCCTGCTGGAGACCAAGCACCTAGTGGAGAAGTCTAGAGGTAAACTGACCATGTTGGTGTTGAGGGACGACAGAAAGTTCCTGGTCAGCATTCCTGAAGTGGAGGACAGTCCTCAAAACAGCGCGGACGAGAGGAGGGAAGACAGTAGCTCCGAGCTGGAGGGTGAGAGTCAACGTTTTTACAGCTGATCTCTAGTTTTTGGAGTGTTGATACTGACTTTCAATTTCTGCTTGAAGAAATCTCAGACCTGGATTCTGACGACCCCATAAATCGAAAATCCCGCCCAAGAGAACGACGTTCTCGAAGGTGAACGCCTCAACTCTGACCTGATTCTCTGGCTCTTTTAGTTCAATGATCTTTGCACTAACAGAACTCATTGATCCACAGAAGTCGTGCCAATCCTGTCTCTAAACCACGCGAATCTCCCCCTTTGCGCTCTACAAGACCGCCCGCCCAGTTGATCCCCCCTCGCAGAGGTGAGCCTTGGTTCAAAAACTCAATGGGTCTCATTTATGAAACGCAAGTAAAATTTAAGTCATGGCCAAGAGGTTTTGACCCATAGTTGTTTATGATATTTTGATGCTTTGGCCTTGTGCAGTTCCCTCTGAGTCTGAATCGGACCGCAGCAACTCGCCTCCACCGTCAAGACACGACACCCTCGACAACAGAGACCGATACAAGTAAACATGGCTTCATGTGTATATTGAGTTATATTAATGTCTTGTTTTTCTTTTTTTGGGGGGGGTTGCACTTTATTTTACAGTACGTGCACTTCTGTGTACTTTCCTAAGAAAGCACTGGGTAATAGAAGGTAACTACATGGGTTAAGATTAGGTGTAGGTTCAGGGTTAGTACATGGTTATTAATCAGTTATTGTAATAACTATAATAAGTATATAGTATGGACATGGGGAACAGGACTGTAAAATAAAGTGCTACTTTGTTTTTGTTTTTGTTTTTCAGAAATTGTGATGAAACTGAACTAATAAATGGCTTATAAAATTACTTTATCTTTTGGTTTGTTTGTTTTTCTTATTCTTTGGTTTTCTCTGTCTCTAGGCTTTTTTGTATTTAGTTTTTTCTGTTTTGATTGTTTTTAGATATGAAGAGTTCAGATGCAAAAGCCTCTAAATGCCATTTGAAATTTTCTTCTTTAATGATGATTTTTATCAAACTTGTATATTTAAGTTCAGTAATTTCACTTAAATAACAATTAATAGGTAATTATCATTGCCATTTAAGTGAAATTACTGAACTTAAATATACAAGTTTGATAAAAATCATCATTAAAGAAGAACATTTCAAATGGCATTTAGAGGCTTTTGCATCTGAACTCTTCATATATAGATGCATGGATAACATGTTACTTATTTTATTTTGTGTTGCTTTTCCCCCTTTTTTTCTTGTTTTATTTTGTTATTGTTTAGGGTTTTTTTCTGTTTGGGTCGCTTTTAGTTTCTTTGTGTGTGTTTTTTATTTTGTTTTGCGGGTGTGTTTCTTTTTTGTTTGTGGGTGTGTTTTCATTTTGCAATGGTGTTTTTTCATACTACTGTTTGTTTGGGTGAGATGCAAGGGTCACATGTTTGTCTGTTTCAGGGTTCTCTCCGGGATCTCCACATTGCCAAACCCTCGAGCCTCACCCGTCACCCAGAACTGGAACCCCTCCACTGCCTCACGACCACGCAGAGGTCTGCCTCAAAATGCCATTTTACCATAATATTTATAAACCAGCTCTGTAATCAAATACTTCACTGAATGATATGCACAAACCTTGTAGACAATTGAATATCTGTAGTTTAATGTTTGTTTTGTGTTACCAGCTGTTTCTGAGTCAGATTCAGACCGGAGTGCCTCTCCGCCCCCCAGACGTGAGAGTCCCAAACCTGAAAATAACTCCAGATACAAGTATGAGTCCACACCAAATGCAAATACATCCATCTTGTGCACATTTTCTGGATGGATGAGTCGTTGAATTGTCTGAAAGACCATCTTAGGGCCTGTTCACATATCGCGTCTTTTTCAAATGTTTCTGTCCCTCCATTGACGGTCTACACAATTACCACTTTGACGCTTTAAAAGTTCATAAAGAGACCATAAAATGAATCTATATGAATTGAGTAATTTAGTCCAAATTTTCTATAGAGACTCGATCACTTTATATATTGATTGGATTGAATTTAGGCTTGAGGATGATTGAGTAATGACAGAATGGTCATTTTTGGGTGAACTATCCCTTTAAGTAACAGAGAAAGCTGGTCTATTCCCCAACATGTCCCATTCTTGAAAAAGTGACCAGGTCTAAATGGGGATCTTAAAGTTTACAGTTCGAGAACATGCACCGTGACACACTTTTTCACTTAAAAGGTTTTCAATAATATATCTAGAAATATGTCTATTGCCTCATCTCTTCTCCCAGGGTGCTTCCCGATCTCCCTCCTCCAGGAACGAAGTCTTCCTCTCTTAGCATGTCTCAGGATTTCCCCCGACGCATGGCCTCCCCTTACAGGCCTCCACCCAGAGGTGATTTTTTTTTTCCACTTCATTTTCAGTTCTGTATGTCATTTTAACAGACTCATTCAACAGCATGTCTTTTCCATACAGCTGCATCAGAGTCCGAATCGGACGATAGTACCGGACCTCGCCGACAGGGGACTCCAGCCAGCCAGGAGTCCCGCAATAGATACAGGTACACATGAGGGACGCCTCACTGCCACTTTTAACGCAACTCGCACCGGACTCTTTCATTAGGGCCTGTCATCCGCCTGTACACGACGAGACAAAAGTTTATTCTGTTGTTTTTCATTTATTTGCTTTATTTTTTGTGTGTGTTGCATTATGTTGCTTGTATGCATTCTTGTATTTTTCTTTCATTGTGATATCTGAAAATGTGATGTGTGATCTTTTAAAATAAAAGACACCGAATCAACCTGAGTTTTCTCCTGTACTATGTTAATTTGTGGCTCTTGAAAAGGAAATATTGCTCCTAAGACCTTTGTATCCAACATCTGAATTCATAAGTATACAATCAAATTACCCACATAAGACAATAAACAGCATTTATACACACATTATGTAAGATTTTAAATGTTATTTAATTCTCAACAACCAGTGGTGTAATGAAGATAGAGGCATCATAGATATGGATCTAATAAACTTTTTGATCCGTTTAGTTTAGTACGTACTGCCAGTCTATATGAATCATTGAGTTTTGGGACTTATAATTGACCCTATAATCAGTTATGGCAGCGGATAGTCCACCCCTTTCAATATGAGAGAGAGACCCCCAGAAAACCTGAGGTGAATATCTCCCTCGATGATTTCACATTAGTTCCCACTCTCCTCATGGACAAGCATCATTTAGTATCCCCTCATCCTCCTTTTTTTCTCTCACTCTCCCATCTGCCCTCTTTCTCTTGCAGGGCGACCCCAGAGGTCACAGCAGTCCCTGTAATGGAACCCCCAAAATGGGCGAAACCCTCAACGCCTGTACAGAGAGGTACGAGCAAATCGTGAAGGGAATATTCAAGGTTAAATGTAAAAAAAAAAAAAAAAATGCCATGAAAATAGTTTTTCTTAATACTTAGAAAAATATTTTGTAATTTAAATAAATACTAAAGTTTACATTGCTGTAAGTTCTGTAATTACACATAATTATTTACACATTCATTTTCCATAATATATAAATAATAAATATCGATGGCATTAATATTGTAACTACAAAAAATAAAATAATGTTTTAAATATGTACACTATTACACATTATTTTCCAAATATGAATTTTTAAATTACTGTAAATTTTGTAATTGCATATTAATATTTACCAATTAATGTTTCGTAATATATAAATATTATATATTTATGACATGAAAAACAATTTTTGACCTTGTCCCTTAAAATATATATATTTTTTAGATATTAATATGTATAAATTAAACATGAAATATGAAAATATCCATGTGTACACGATTATTTAAAAATTTGTGTTCATAACTGTACATGCACATTTCACATGATATATGATAAATACCATAATAAATATTGATGGCGTGAAGATAATTTTTCTTCATACCTCAATCTTAACTGCTAAAAGTTTTTAATGTATTTAATAAATTATTTAAACATTATTTTCTAAATATTAATATGAAAATTACTGTAAATTCTGTAATTACATATCAATATTTCAGAAAAAAGTGCAAATATGAATATTTAATTTCTTTGTTCCTGAATGTTAAGTTTAAATATTGATGTGTAAATATTAAATATTTAAATATCCATGTGTAAATGATTGATATTTAAATATTAGTGTGTAAATTCAGTAATTGTTCATACACATTTCACATTAATATTTACAAAACATGTTATGAAAATAATTAGATTTTTTTTTTAATTAATGTATATATTTAAATACTGATGTGTATGAAATCTCATTTTTCATACACATTACAAACTATTTACACATTAATTTTTCATAGAAGTCGTATGAAATATTTTTGTGAAGTAATATGTCATTAGCTATTACACCCTTTGCATTTTAAATTCACACCATTCGAGTCATTAGCAACCCATAATGGTCTCTAATTTGCATATTTAATCAGCTCCTTCAGAATCCGAGTCAGATGCAAGTTACAACACTCCTCCGAGATTACAGTCTCCAGTCAGTAAAAACTCGAGAATCAGACAAGGGTAAGATATATATATATATATATATATATATATATATATATATAGTCTATATTGTTTTGGATTATTATTTTGCATATAAAGGTGACGGCTATTTTCATTATTGTTTCGTCTCAGGGCTGAAATGCAAGTGCCAATCATCAACAACCGACAAGATCCCCCACTCAGATCCGCTCCTGCCAGACCACCGCCCGAATGTATGTCTGAGTAGTCATTAGAGAAAAATGTCATTCATGTTGCCATATGAATGAATGCACATCTTTCTTTGGCCTTTGTAATGTTGTTTTGTTTGATTTGCCAGATTCCTCTGAATCAGAAAGGGCCCCGTCACCTCCCAGGAGATCTGACAGTCCCATCCACAACAGCGATCACAGGTTCAGAACGCCTCCTATGATCTATATTTATCTAATCCACACTTAAGATAGCAGATTATGTCATAGTGAAGGTCAGCAAACACTTTGGTTGCAACCAAACAATTCCTCAAGACATTGTATGCGGCCATAGTTGCTTATTGTGTGAATGTGAATATCGACTCTTTCTTTCAGTTTCCCACATGCTAATGGCACTCTCCGCTCCAACATATCCATTCCCAACCACACCACGTTGAAATGTGAGTACCATTAGTCCAAAAGCACACCCATAATGCATTGCAACTTATTGAGTGACTGTCTGGTATTACATTGTAACTGTTTTATCTCAGCGAAACCTGTAGAGGAGCCACTTTATTCACTTCCACCAGACGCAGTGCCAACACCAAACGTGGGGTGAGAAATTTTTTTTTTTTTTTTTTTTTTGTATGCAGATCAAAGACGAGACATTTGTCATATTTTACTCCAAAATTAAATTGAGAAAAGTCAAGTCAAGTCAAGTCACATTTATTTATATAGCGCTTTTCACAATACAGATTGTATCAAAGCAGCTTCACAGTGATAACATGTAAGTAGCACAACACAGATCAACAACATTGCTAAACACTAAATAAATAACCCCAACTGAGCAAGCTCAAAGCAAGCCAAAAGCAAGGCGACAGTGGCAAGGAACCAAACTCCATCAGATTGGATGGAGAAAAAACCTTGGGAGAACCCAGGCTCAGTCGGGGGCCAGTTCTCCTCTGGCTTACATTCATATTGTTTAAATATAAATATTAAATATAAATATTGTTTATGATTCAAACGGCGCCATAACATATCGCAGGCGTTGAGTCGTCTCATCACAGGCGTTGAGTCGTCTCATCACAGGCGTTGGGGCATCCGAAATCCCCGTGAGAGGCTGGACACAAAACTGGACCTGACGAACGCCATTTTTCTCGGGACAAGCGTCCCGAGATAACAGCAGAAAGGCAGATGGGAAATAATTAGCATAGCTGATGTTCATAATAATTTCCGTTATAACTCACAAACTCTCCGTAACCCGAACTCTCCGCAACCCAACCATACGCGCCGACCCGTTTGTCTAAGAGGCTGTCGAGCCCCACTGGTGCGTTAAGCAGTTTCAGTGGCAAACGGTTCCGTATGGCATAACAGAGGACTAGAAGGTAAGCATTATGTGAATGCTTGACTAAAGAGATGCGTCTTTAATCTAGTTTTAAACTGTGTCAGCGAGTCAGAGGCTCGGACCGTATCGGGAAGGCCATTCCAGAGTTTTGGAGCTAAATGCGAGAACGCCCTCCCTCCTTTACTGGACTTCGATATCCTAGGAATGACCAGAAGCCTTGAATTTAGTGATCTTAAGGAACGCGGTGGATTGTAGGGCGAAAGAAGGTCCGTTAAGTACATAGGTGCTAAACCATTTAGGGCTTTATAGGTCAGTAGTAGTATTTTGTAGTTGATGCGGAACTTAATAGGTAACCAGTGTAGAGATGATAAAATCGGTGTTATATGATCATATTTTCTTGACCTAGTAAGAACTCTAGCAGCTGCATTTTGTACTAACTGTAGCTTGTTTATTGAGGATGCAGGACAACCGGCTAATAAAGCATTACAGTAATCTAGTCTCGAGGTCATGAATGCGTGAACTAATTTTTCTGCATCAGAAATAGATAGCATGTTACGTAGCTTAGCAATGTTTCTAAGGTGGAAAAAGGCTGTTCTTGTAACATATGAAATATGATTTTCGAACGACAAGTTGCGGTCTAGTATAACACCCAGGTCTTTTACTGTTGTGGATAAAGTAACAGGACATCCGTCTATATTAAAGTTGTATTGTGAGAGGTTTTGTGAGTAGTTTTTTGGACCAATTAGTAATACCTCCGTTTTATCTGAATTTAATAGCAGGAAATTACGCGTCATCCAGCATTTTATATCTTTGAGACACTCTGTCATTTTAGATGAGTTAGTGTTTTCATCTGGTCGTGATGAAATATATAATTGAGTGTCGTCAGCGTAACAGTGGAAATTAATTCCATGTTTTCTTATAATATTACCAAGTGGCAGCATATATATTGAGAATAGCAGAGGGCCTAAAACTGATCCTTGCGGTACTCCATAGTCTACTGACGTTATCTTTGATTTTATCCCATTTAAACAGACAAAATGAGAACGGTCCGATAAGTACGATCTAAACCAGCTTAATGCCTGTCCCTGGACACCGGTGAAGTTTTGTAGTCGATCCAAGAGTATTATATGATCTATAGTGTCGAACGCAGCGCTAAGATCAAGTAGGACTAGTATTGAGATACAGCCTTGGTCAGAAGCTAAAAGTAAATCATTTGTAATTTTAACTAGCGCAGTTTCTGTACTATGATGCGGTCTGAATCCTGACTGGAATTTTTCATAGATATCATTTTCTTGCAAAAAAGAGCACAATTGAGCGGACACTACTTTTTCAAGTATTTTGGACATAAATGGAAGATTTGAAATGGGTCTGTAATTTGCCAAGTTATTTGGATCTAATTGCGGTTTCTTAATGAGCGGTTTTATTACAGCCAGCTTGTATATTTTTGGGACATGACCTAAAGATAAAGACGAGTTAATAATATTGAGGAGAGGCTCTTCCACTACAGGTAATAGTTCTTTCAGTAGTTTAGTGGGTATTGGATCTAATAAACAAGTTGTTGGTTTAGATGCAATGATAAGTTTATTTAGCTCCTCCTGTCCTATCGTTGTAAAGCGGTTTAGTTGTTCTAGAGGGTCCATAATTGAAGCTGAATCATAAGACACCATAGCGGATTGTACATTTATAATTTTGTTTCGGATGCTTTCTATTTTCGCATTGAAGTAATTCATAAAATCATTACTACTAAACTGTAAAGGTATATTTTGCTCTGGTGATGTCTGTTTATTTGTTAGCCTAGCCACGGTGTTAAATAAAAACCTTGGATTATTTTGGTTATTTTCGATTAGTTTGCGGAGATGCTCAGCCCTGGCTGTTTTTAGTGTCTTTTTATAACGTGACATACTGTCTTTCCACGCGATTCTAAAGACCTCTAAATTAGTTTGTTTCCATTTACGCTCTAAGTTGCGAGTTTCTCTCTTGATAGCATGCGTAGCACTGTTGTACCACGGTGCTTTAATTTTCTCTCGAACCTTTTTTAATTTAATTGGCGCAACAATATCTAATGTACTAGTAAGAATGGTGCTTAAACTGCTAGTCATTTCCTCTAATTCATCTGTTTGTTTGGGTTCACTTAGCAGCTTAGATAGATCAGGTAAGCTATTTGAAAATCCATCTATAGTGGTTGGAAGGATTGTTCTGCCTGGTCTATAACGTGGCGCAACATGACATATTTCAGCAGTACGTATTATGCAAGTCACCATGTAATGATCAGTGACATCATCGCTTTGCGGTATAATATCTATATCAGTTGGATCGGTTCCATATGATATAATTAAATCTAGTGTATGATTTAGACGATGAGTGGGACCACTGACGTTTTGTTTGACCCCAAAGGAGTTTAATAAATCTGTAAACGCAGCCCCTAAAGCATCATTTGTATTATCTACGTGTATGTTAAAATCTCCAGCAATTATTGCTTTATCGACATTTACCAATAGATCCGAGAGAAAGTCTGCGAACTCTTTTAGGAATTCAGCATATGGCCCTGGAGGTCTATATACAGTAGCCAGGGCTAGAGATAATATAGATTTCCTTTTTACATCTAAGAGCGTAACATTTAGCACAAGTACTTCAAATGAATTAAACCTGTGACCTGTTTTCTGAGTAATATTAAAAATATCTTTATATTTTTATAAAGAAAAGAATTAATATTTTACAAACTTATTTTGTGTTTTCTTCACAACAACATTTAGAGCATAAATAAGCAGAAAGACAAAACAACAATTTCTACAATGATGTATAAATGCGTTATTTATATTTAATTGATTATGTATTATATTAAATATTTTATATATAAATATTATTACATATTTTTTTATTTATAATTCATTTAAAATAAGCATAAATTAAAAACTCCATCAAATATTACTTTATATGGTGTAAAGAGACACTTAAATTTAAAATATTTTAATCGTTTATATTTAGGCATTAAGAAATTATAAACATGATGTAGTACTTTCAAATTTACATTCCTTTTATTATTTTAATAATATTCATATTTATAGTTAAATGCAATTTGAATACGCATTAATGATTTAAATTATAAAATATTTATTATATAAAATATTTACATTTAATTCATTATATTTTGTTTTTAATATGTATGATTAATTTAAATAAGCATTAATTAAAGATAGTTCAAGTCATATGTATTTACATTATGCTAATGTTTTATTTGTATTTACATTTAATTAAAATAATGGTTTTTTTTTTAATGTTGTTGTTTTTTTCCATATCAGGTACAGCTCGGACCGCAACCACATCAGCTTTGTGAAGGAGGGCAACGTTGGTTTGAGGCTAGTGGGAGGAAATGATGTCGGCATCTTTGTTGGTGGTGTCCAGCCCAACAGTCCAGCCCAGAGGCAAGGCATGACGGAGGGTGATCAGATACTAGAGGTAGGACCAAGGAACCATGTACATACATGATCATACCTTTCAGCTATATTCCCCATTCTTCAAGAGTCTCTGTTATTTTGGTAGGTAAACGGTGCAGACTTTAACCAATTCACTAGAGAGGAGGCAGCTATGTACCTCATGAACATCCACGCTGGGGAGCGAATCGATATTCGGACTCAGAACAAAATGGACAGTGAGTGCCTTCATCTCACTTGTGACCAATCCTTTGCAGTATTCCAAACAAAAAAGTCACATTAGGGAAGTAAAATGGATTACAATTGGCATTTCCAAGTTAATTTCTGCTCTTGCCCTCTTAGTCTACAAAAAGATTTTGAAGTCCAGCCTCGGTGACTCTTTCTACATCCGTACACACTTTGACCATGTGGCTGAGAGCAGTGTCGGCTTGAGCTTTACCAGAGGTGAGGTGTTCAGAGTGGTGGACACTATGTATCGCGGAAAGCTGGGAAACTGGCTAGCTGTGCGCATGGGCAATGATCTACACGAACTGGACAAAGGCGCCATTCCTAACCTGTCCAGGTTTGTTAAATTGGTACTTTTTAAGTCTTTCATCCATTAATATGGGAAGTTTTTTTGCCTGTCAAAGGAGTTTACTTTAAAAAAAACTTTTGCTGATAATTTACTCACCCCCATGTCATCCAAGATGTCCATGTCTTTCTTTCTTCAGTCGAAAAGAAATTAAGGTTTTTGATGAAAACATTCCAGGATTTTTCTCCATATAATGGACTTCAATGGGAACCAAACGGTTCAAGGTCCAAATGAGAGTTTCAGTGCAGCTTCAAAGGGCTTTAAACGACACCAGACGATGAATAAGGGTCTTATCTAGCGAAACCAATGGTCATTTAAAAAATCCTTTTTCGAGTAATGACTCGAAGGGTCCTAGATAAGACCCTTATTCATCGTCTGGTGTCGTTTAAAGCCCTTTGAAGCTGCACTGAAACTCTCATTTGGACCTTGAACCGTTTGGTTCCCATTGAAGTCCATTATATGGAGAAAATCCTGGAATGTTTCATCAAAAACCTTAATTTCTTTTCAACTGAAGAAAGAAAGACGTGGACATCTTGGATGACATGGGGGTGAGTAAATTATCAGCAAAAGTTTTTTTTTTTTAAAGTGAACTACTCTAAGTATGTTGCATTATACTTGCTAAGTGTACTGACTCTCTCTATTTTAGGGCTGAAACTCTGGCCACTTTGGAGCAGGCACAGAGAATAAGTGCGGCAGAGCGCCAAGCATCCGGCCCCAGAGCCGAATTCTGGAAGCTACGGGGCTTAAGAGGGGCCAAAAAGAATACCAGAAGAACCCGCGATGACCTCCTACAGTTAACGATTCAGGGCAAATTTCCAGCATATGAGAAGGTCCTGCTTAGAGAAGGTTTGTGTTTTTTTTTTTTTTTTATTTAGCTGTTAGATTTTTAATGTCATGTACCTTAACAGTGATAGTGGACTATTCCTAATGGAATAATATGCGTTTGTTTGGTCATATGCAGCCAATTTCAAACGGCCAATTGTCATTTTGGGTCCTCTGAATGACATTGCAAATGAGAAGCTGGCCCGAGAGTTGCCTGATGAATTTGAAGTTGCAGGTATGAAAAATTGGATTGGGTTTTGAGAGAATATTTCAGTAATTTCTTCACCGTCAAATATTGAATGTTTCCATTTTATTGGCTTGCAGAAATGGTTGCCAGGAGTGGAGGTGATAGTGCATCCAGTGTCATAAAACTAGACACAGTTAGGCGGATAGCAGAGCTGGTAACCTTTTCTTATTATATAGAATTAAGCCAATTAATTCCAACATCCAACTAGTTTTTAGCCAACAAAGTATCTTGTTTTCACTTGCAGGAAAAGCATCCCCTTCTGGATATTACACCAACTGCAGTAGAAAGATTGAATTACATCCAATACCATCCCATGGTGCTCTTCTTGGATCCTCATAGTCGGAAGGACGTGAAGGCCATGAGGCAAAAATACATGCCAGACTCCAACAAGAGCTCTCGTCGTCTCTACGCTCAGGCCTTAAAGCTAAGGAAACACTATAGCCATCTGTTTTCTGGTAAATGCCAGTCTTCAAAGTTCATATTCTCTGCTTAAATCATTTCTGAAACGCTTTCAGAAAGGTAACCTGTGTTTCTGTGTCCTCAACAGCACGCATTGATCTTGAGCCTAATACAAATATTTGGTATGACATTTTGAAAGACAAGATTCGTCAGCAGCAGTCTAAACCCGTCTGGGTTTCAGAAGTAGCGGTAAGAGCCCTAGAGTGTTATAATGAAACGCTCACGTCTTGTCGAATTAACGTAATTACGAGTTTACAACTTTAAAAACCTTATTTGTCTTGGGAAACTCCCAACTTGATCATTGGGACATCATGCAAAAACCCAACAGCTCTGAAACAAATCTCTTAATTGCAATAATTCTGACAAGGCGTGAATGCAGGGTTGATGTCATACTTGAATTGGTTAACGAGATCTTGGTCTGTGTCTAGTTGGAGGGAGGCACCGACGAGGAGCTTGATGCATTGAGCCGTGCAAACAACTCTGACTACCTTAGTGGTGCCAGTGACTACGAGGACACTGACGGTGAGGCCTTCACAGATGGCGAAGCCTACACTGACAATGAGGACCTGGAAGAGCAAACACAAGGCATCGCCAGACACCGCAGCAGTGCACTAGCCCGCTCCTCGGAGCCCGCCACTGGGCAGAATCCCAGTCCTGAACCTTCCTACGACCCAGAGCCATTCCTGGAGGAAGAGTCCGAGTACACTCTACCTCCTGATGAAATACCTCCTATCCTCCACGTTCCAGAGCCCCGTTCTCCACGCGTCGTCTCTGGCTTTCACCAACAAGAAGACGATGTCCCCTCGCAGCGCAGCTTCACGGATTCAGACTTCAGCACTGGCGACATGGCCGCACCATCGGCACCTTCCAGTGTGCCGCCCAACTTCACGGCACCAGATCCCAAAGATGTCCATTCAGAGACCCCTCCACTGTCAGCCATTGAAGAGAAACTACAACAGGTACCATATATATGCCACTGTCCAATTGACAACATGATTTATTCAATTAGGACATGTTCTTTAATCTTAGCCTAACCATACATTACCTCTAAATGCTGAGGGAAATTAGGTTTCTAATGTTCTTCATGCCACTGATTCTAGAGGTGACCCAAACCTTGAACATAAAATCTGATTGATTGATTGATTGATCCACTGAATAACAGTTTGAGTAGCACAACATAATTTCTGCATCCTTAGTAGTTAACTTACCCTAACCATAACCTACCTTTTAAAAACAGAGTGAAATAAGTTGATAATGTTCTTCACGCCACTGATCCCAGGGGTAACTGTGACCGTAAAACCTGATTAGTTGATGAATCCACCTTAAGTAAAGTTTGAGTAGCACATTATTAAGTCCTTGGCCCTAAAATCTGATCCACTAATCTCAGTTTGAGTAGCATGGCATGATTTAGTCAAGTATGGCATTTTATTGAATCTACGTTCTTCTTAGCAGGACCAATAATGGCCAAATTTACTCTAACCATAACCTAACTATAAAAGCCTATAAAAAAATTGCATTATTTTTTGATAATGTTCTTCATCCGACTAAATGTTCTACATCCGACCGTAAAATCTGATTAGTTGATGAATCCACCTTAAATAAAATTTGAAATTATAAGTATTTAGCCATACCCATAAACCCATCTCTACCCATTACATATCACTAAAATCAGATGGAAATAGAGTTCCCGAAGTTACGACGTCACTCTGTAGGCCAAAACACGGAAGTGAGTTAGCATTTTAGCACTTCCGGTTCCCCCGCCCTAAAGTCGATGGGTTTTTGCTAAATCGCCTGAAATAATGTGGTTAACCAAGCCTCTATATACAGTATGTTCACGTTTTGATCTATGACACAAAACACACAAGTTATAACCTGCTTGTGTTTTTTTTTTTTTACGATTTTGAATCTGCTTGTATTTTTTAAAAACTTTATATAGGCTTCGAAATGTATACATTTTGTATTAACTTGAAAAGATCATCTTGATTGACAAAACGTGTAAGGGTCACAACTCTTATTATAGATTTTTCTAACAATCCGATTTTCCAAAAGTCTATGGGGAAAATGCATAGCTTTTTGATCGAGGGAGCCCATGCACCGCTAACTTCCGAGTTGAAAATGTGGTTGATTGGTAAATCCACTGAATTCCGGTTTGAGTGGTACAGCATGATTGAATCAAGTTATTTGTTTATGGATCTACATCCTTAGTAGGACCAACAAAAGACAAATCCTTTACCCGGCCTTACCCTGACCATAGCCTCCCCTAAACCTTACAGTAAGACTTAAAAAGATGTTGATACAGGTACATGTCCTACATTAAGTCATGTTGAGGTATTTGATTACTTTTAATATTAGGTATGTAGAAACACTCAATGGAGCTATTCATTATTTTGTGTGTTGTTGTTTTAGGCCCGTATGGCAGAACCAGAAAGGAAACCCTCCCCATCATTTGTCGTGTAAGTATTTCTATACGATCTGTCAACTTGAGCTTGAGGAAGATAAAGTTCTGTATCAATTAATTTTTAAATGCATTAATAAATCTTTTCTTTTAGGTTGGCACATCACGAAGCCATGCAAATTCGGAGAACACAAATCCAAGGAAGTGACAGTGACAGCGACAGTGATGAAAACGCCAGAGATGATGACGATTTTGCTATTGATGATGAAGCTGATGACATTGAATGGGGACCTGCCACAGAGCTGTAATGTACACGGATTGTACCAACATCACAAACAGGCACATGGACCACTCTTGTCTTATTCTGGACCTGTACATTTACACAACCAAACTGGAAATAACTTTTGTGTGCGTTTTTTTATTAAGTGTTTCTATGGACTTGTTATAGAAAACTATAGATTTAAATAGAATAAATAGATTTATTTTGAAGATTTGTTACCAGAATTGCTTCCTTTTGTGGGTTTGTTGTAACAGATGTGCTGAGGTCTTCCTCAGGATTATTTCCAAAAGAAATATTACCAGTTGTAATAAAGACCACTTGGGTATATTTTACCCTTTTCAGTAACTCATTATATTATTTTATTAATGTATTTTAAAATAAATGGAACAAACTCTGATCTGTATAATGTCATTCGATCAGTGGGAACAAACCACTTAAGCCCAAAGGATAAACAGTGTTGGAGATTATATTGAAATTGATCTCACTTCTGCTAATTCTTCTCCACAATTTTCTGCCGTTAATCTTACTCAACCTGCTTCAAGGAGTAGTTCACTTTAAACTACATTAATATATCATTCCAATAAGTTCTTAGAGCTAAAACCTAAAGATGAAGTGACTTTGCTGTCACCTGGTGTCTTATTATGGCTTATTTTAGAATGCTCTAAATTAGTTTTTCCCATTCATTTCTATGGGTGCCCATTTTTGACCCAACTACAAGATTAAAGAGTTTTTTTTTTTTCACACACTTAACATTGTAGAATTGAGTAAAAAAAAAAAAGAGTCTATGTTCAGGAGGCAAACTTAGGAAAAGTAGCCAAGTCTTGTATCACTCAAAGGAAGTATTTTTAAAAAATAAATCAAAACTATTTTGCCCACATTTGTCCAGAATACGGTTTTAGGGTTAAAGATGTCTATCAGATGTTAGTAAACAGCAGATGCTTTCCAGATTAAGCTTGCAGACGTACATGTGCTAGCCTATCTGGGTACTATAACTGCTAACATATTAAAAGTAAAAAAAAAAAAAATCAATTTTAATTTCATGGCGACTTTAATACTATTATTTTAACACTGTATTTCATTGAATCACAGATACTTTGCCAAACAAAAAGGTCTCAAGAAGTGTTTGTCACGAAGGTGGGCGGTGTTTTATTACTTAATTAAACCACCGCAGGTGACAGGCATAACGACGAACTGTGAAGCGTTTGGCCAAATCTTATCTAGCGAGTTAAAGTTATGAAAATCGCTGCCTAAACGCTGTTTGTAGTCTCAATAAGCATACATGCTATCCAGCCCACATGTTTTACATAGCAACGCAGTTTCACTTGTCAAAGGGACTGAGAGTGAAAAAAACTCAAAAGCGGATGCGCTTCAGATTGTTCTGATGTGTGTCACTAGATTCAGTCAATGTGCGATAGTATTAGAGGAGCGAGACAGAAGCTCGAGCTCGGAGTGTGTAAACCTCGCATCAGTGCTTTGAAATGGGGAGCCGGGGGGTGGGCAGGGGGGTTATATCGTAAACTAAAAGACATACGCGGCGGATCTAAACATCTAAAGCTTAAAATGTTCTCTAAAAGGACAAGGGAACTGATAAAGACACACTCGATGTCAAAGAAGAGCCGAACAGGAAGCAACCAAGCGCCTCTCAACTCTCCATCAGTAAGTCGCACAGCATCTCTCGCCTTTTCCTCCTGCCAATCAACTTGATTGACATTTCACCCTCGCGCTCATGTTTTCGTGTCGTTCTCGACGTTATTGAAACGTGTGTCTTAGCAGTGTTTTCAAACACAAATATCTAGACTTTAAAGCGTATCATTAGACAGTTATGCTACAGAGAAAAGGACGGACTAAACTTCCTCAGTGTGATATGGCGCAGCAAGGTGCAAGAAGTTCAGGTTTTGCCTTATTTTAGACATTTTTTGTCATTTTCAGTCAGTTTGAGGATTATTTTTTAGACATAATTACTTTTCAAGGCATATGTTGCTATGAAATTTTGAGATGTGATGGATAACAGTGTGGAAAGTTGATTTTGTGACGGACGGTAGCTGGAAATGTTAAAGCGTGGATCGAGTAGCAAAAGCTACAGTCCTTATGCGACCAGTCAGAGAGTGAAAAAATCAAACAGCAAAAATAAATTGGACATCTTGCCAAATAGACCAAACGTCTGGCTCAAACAGGTGGGTTTTTTATTGAAAACTACTGTAAATGTTTGTACGTTACTGTTAAAAAATATCCATGTGTCGTGTAATAAGTTATGACAACGTTTTTACATTGCTTTACCTCATCTAGATTTGTCGAGCAATTTTTAAAAAGTTTTTTTTTATTATATACAAGATTATCTGATTAAGTCAGTTTGATGTTATTTAAGTTGAAATGACGTAAATATCCAAGTTGATTGTACTTAAAATTTTAAGGCAGCCATTTTATTCGACATTGTCAAACCAGATCAGTGTCACCAGATATTGTAGGCTAAATTATTATACTTTTTACCTTATAATAATTGGCTTAACATGTAATGTTTTACCTTTTGTTCTAAAAAAAAATTACCTTTCTGTTTTTGATGGGGAAAGAATATAAAAAAAAAATTCTATCGATCTGTGTCTTTTTTTGTTAATTGGATTTTGGGGTAACACTTTTTTTGATCTTTGACACTTTGGTTTGTGTAGTGCATCATTTTTTAGGTGTTAGTTCATTATAGATGTGGCCTTCGAGCTACTGAAAGGATATTTTTGGTTACTTGTCCTTCATGTCATGTTGACTCTTTTAGAAGTGTTCGTGGGCCTCGGCTAGGCCTGTTAGTGTGGCATCAGCTCTTCGGGGTGTGACAGGAAGTAGGCTGCGGTTGCATAAGCGCTCTTGTGAAAGAAGTTCTGTTTACTAACAGCCGTCTATTGTAGTCAGTCACAGATCTTGTTCTCCATCCGCAAACCTACTTTCTACATTAAAGTTTGCATGCCACGTTTATCAGTTTGCTCACACCGTTTCCCTTTTTTCGTCATAATCCAGCTCTCTGCGCTTCAAGAGCAGCCTCGGAAAGATGTGGTCGATGCCGCCACCTCTTCGTCCCACACGTCCTCTAATCTGTCTCCATCCGTCCTGGAAGTCCCATCTTCCTGTCCTGGTACCCCTTCGACCCAGCACACGAAGCTGGCTGGCTGCCCGTCTCCAATGGGCACCCTAAAGCGGCCAACTTCCCTGAGTCGCAATCCCAGCGCAGCGGGCTTCCCTATCCAGTCTTGGGTCTTCAGTAAGGGTGCAGGAAAATCTGTCATCTCCCAGAGTCCTTCACCAGAGACACCCGAGACCACAGTGGCCATTGAGGTGGAAGACATCCCGTCGCTGCTACGCATAGTGGAGCGGTTTGCCAAAGCAGTGGAGAAGCTGAAAGATGTTGTGCTTGAAGGTAAGATGGATGATGATTTTGTTGGAGAATAAAGAATCTATATGACATGGATTATTTGGGGTTTAAGGACGGAAAAGCTTTCCTAAACATTTATGAAACGTTTCCCGGTAACTAAGAATCTGCCACATGACGAATTGCACGTCGTACTGCACGCATCACCTCCTGCTGTGGATCATGTGATCGTGGAGGAGAGAAAGGGGCGGGGCGAGTTTGCTCAAAAGGCCCTGTTCTTTCTGTAGCAGCAGTGAGGTTAAGTTCCTGTGGTGCGCCACATTGGCACAGGAAATGGTACTCTCAGAAAACACCCCCTTCCGTACTCAGGACTCGTAAAGCAACGTCATTTAAGCACCAAACCTGTAGTCGTACCCATACCGAAATCTATTGTTTTTGAAGCTTTCTGACAACTCTGAGCTTATGAACCGCTTTCTGACAACTCGGTAGAGATAAATAAAAGGAACTTTTCAACAAGAGGCTCCTTATAAAAGCACTGTGTTTGTATCATGATAAAGAAATGGTAATAGCATGGTACTTTTAGAGATTCGGTTGCAGGGCTTTTTGGTAATGCTTCCTTTTACAGTCCAATTACCCATGTAAATACTATGTACTTATTTTAGTAACTACAATTACTGGCTAATAACTAGTACTAACCCTGAACCTACCCCTGTTCCATGTACTTACCTTATATTAGCCAGTACTTTCTAGGTAAGTACACTGTAAGTACACTAAGTACTGTACTGTAAAAGGAAGTGTAACCGTCTTTTTTAACCCTTTTTTTGTGGCGAATACTCCAATGAGAGTCAACCCTTTTAAATAAAACAAAGGCAGCTATAAATGTTCACATTTTGGGACCCATTTTAAAAATAGTTATTTATTGTTTATATGAATTGTTTGGTTTATTATACTATTATTATTATTAAGCTATTCTATAATGATGAAAAATTGTTCAGGAAATATTAAGTGCGTATTACTTGTATATTATTATACTCATATGAAGAGTTCAGATGCAAAAGCCTCTAAGTGCCATTTTAAATTTTCTTCTAGAATGATCATTTTTATCAAGCTTGAATATTTAAGTTCAGTGATTTAACTTAAATGGCAATGGAGCTTACCTATTAATTGTCATTTAAGTGAAATTTCTGAACTTAAATATACAAGCTTGATATATATATATATATATATATATATATATAGGTATGTATATATATTATATGTGTGTATATGTGTTCTATGCAGAGTAAAGTTAGATGTATAAATCTGAAGATAAATATTGATAAATTCAAGCTTTATTTGTATAGATCTTTTCACAAAAATGTTCCAAACCAAGAAGCACTCCCCTAAAAAGAAAACAAATTCTGTTCAACAATTCTTGAAAGTTGTGTTGCAAAGAAGAGAAGAAATTTGTGTGGATGTCTCTTAATTTTCTGACTTTCTCCTTTACAATGCCAATAAATTATAAAAAAAAATGTACAAACAAATTTTTAGATTAGTGTAGCTTAACTTTATTATCCATTCTGTTTGTCACAGTGGGAATTCATCTTTGACACTGGTACCATACAAAGATACATAAATACTGCGAGAGGTCCCGGGTTCAGATCCCGGACGAGCCCCCATTTGTCACGGCCCGGCTTGCAAGCCGCGACAAACAAGGAAATGACACGTTATAATTGTATGCAAAAAGGAATAAGATTTATTAAAGTAAAATTAAAAAAGTAAGAGAATAGACCAAAACGAGAACAAGACGACAACAAAATGGCACGAGGAGAGAGCGCCCTGTCACAACCACAGGTGAAAACCATCAGTCATCATGACGTCACTCACTCCAACTCCAACCTACAAAACAACTACCAAAACGACACTATGACCCAGAATGGGGTCGTAACAACCGACATACATGTTTACACATTGACACAGACATAAAATTACACTTCATAATTTCTTGACGCATGTCAAGCATCCCATAATAATATTAAAAAGGTTAAACAGAACAGCAAGTTAAAATACAGCTATAATGCCAGCCATTATCTTGGATCAGTTAGAAATACATCCTTATTTCAACCATTTTGTCATGTTTTGGAAATATCCTGCTTATGGCATGGATGGTTTGATTTAGTTGGTGTACCATGGCACATTTTCTACCAAAGATTTCTGTCTTCACCAGAGGCTTTTTTTTTTTTTTTTTTTTTTTTTTAGCACATTGCAAGTTGCCTACTTTCTTTGATTAAAAACAAAACAAATCCCAAACTGTAGTTCATGTTTCCCCTGCTGTAGAAGTCAGGTTGAAGAGAAACTCAATAACAGTTTTGGCCTTGGTTTTTGTACTTGGAGAGTTACAGTTAGGAGAAACGACTGGAGGAAGTGGCTTGTAGACGTGCAGACGAGAAAGCAGTGCAACACCGTGCTAACAAACACTCCGTCTTGCATCATTTTGACTGTTTTACGATCCGTGCAGATTTCTTATGCTTCCTGTCAGCATGACAGACATTGACGTGTCGGTTAAAGGGTTTTTGGGTTCACTAAGAAATGTCCTGGTCAGATTTCTCCCTATAAAAGTTGTTTAATTTAATTTCATTTAGTTGTTTTAATTTGTGTTTAATTGTTCGTTTCAGTTTTGTCCATTTTAAAAAAAAATAAATGAACAAATCAAAATATTATTTTTAATTAAAAAAACATTTAGTTTGAAAAAAAACTGTTTGACTACTCCTTTATTTAAATTGTTTGAACTTTTTGTTCAATTTGTTGTATTTTGTTTTGTTTGTTTGTATTGACATTTTGTTATCAGTGAGGAAAGCAGAGCTATTCGTCATATTGGCATAAATTAGACGTCTTGGACTGAAATGAAGTTTCTGAGCTTGTGTGTCTGTAAACCCATTTCCAGCTGATAAGAATGGATGTTGTGTAGAGCTGCACAATTAATCTTTAAAAGATCGCAATCTTGATTCAAACAGCCACGCAATCTCATTCCTAAATCACATGACAAAATCACAGAGGAACATTCAAATCGGTGTTTGTGCTGCCGATGATCCAGAGAGAGCAATTATAATGTATAGGTATGAAACAACTTTGCAAACAGTATTTTCAACCACACAGTTTCGTTATTTCTGTCACAAATATACTTATTATAGCAGAACTGGGGAAAGTTTATAGTTTGGATATAAACAGTGATCAAAATGGAGATCACTTTTTGAAAGTAACTTTTACATCGTTACGCCACTAGATGACAGGTGACTCTGAAATATATGGTCTTTAAAGTGATACTCCACCGTTTTTTCACATTAAACTATGTTATTCCCTTAACTAAGACTAGATCACACTTAACTAGCTCAGTTCATTCAATATGGACCAAGCAGAGAAGAGACCAAACACCTCCACGTTTTCCCTATTTAAATACAGTTACACGAGTAGTGTAATGAACTGAGCTAGTTAAGTGCGATCAAAGCGTCTCGTGCGCCAGAGCGATTGAGTGCACCCACTGAGATGACCGAGGCATCAACTCGTCTTAGTTAAGGGAATAACATGGTTTAATGTGAAAAAAACGGTGGAGTATCCCTTTAATCATTCAAGAGATTCATTCCAAAAAAACTCCAGTAATGAAACAAGTCAACTATAGAGTGAGCGAGTCATTGAATCATTCACTCAAATAATTAGACATTTTAAATAGACTCCAGCAATTCATATTTTTCAGAACATCTAGTAAATAACATGAATATTTAGTTTAATCTGATTAGAATCATGATCTCAGTGTTGAAACACAAATTGTGATTCTCAGTTTTGTCCAGAATCACGAAGCTCTAATCTTGTGGATGGTATTTTGCAGACAAACAGGAGAACCGGCGTCCGTTGGCCCATGAGTGTCTGGGGGAGGTTCTGCGCATCCTGCGGCAGGTCATCAGCATGTACCCCCTCCTCAACACGGTGGAGACGCTCACCGCTGCCGGAAAACTCATCTCGCAGGTCAAAGGTTAGAGCAATCACATATGCTAAAATACCAAAAAGAATGTGATATTTGATCTTAAAGGATGGATTTGTTTATTTCTCTGTCAGTAGTGCATCCTGTTTTTAGACTGAGGTCATGGCACGCGACAATGATGTACTAAAATAACAGAAATATTTTTCCTTTGCATACAGACGACAATTGTCAAAACGATCCCCATTCACTCAGATCCACGAAAACAACTAAAAACGCTGTATTCATGCCAGACCAGTAGTTGTTACTTTGTAAAGAAATATTACTATAGACTGAACACATAATGCGCATAATGTCACCATTTTCATAATTTACACTAAGACAATAACGATATAATCGTCAAAAACTTGCACTTTCAAACCCGTTTTCAAACGTTTGCTTTTTCAGGCCACCAAAACGTTATTGTCATGTAAATGAATGGCCAAAATGCATACGTTTTTAGTTGAAAACTGTCAACAGCCCAGAATACATTTGTTGTTATTTTTAAACCATTTACCAACATATGATGTTTTTCCTTCAGGATACCACTATGAAGTGTGCAATGAAGCGGACAAGAAAGATTTTGAGAAGGCCATTGAGACCATTGCTGTAGCTTTTAGCAGCAAGTGAGTATGGAGAGTTCAGTGTGAACTGATTACACACTATCAATGCGTTTCTGACTCTGATAATATTAAGAAGAGATGCATTAAGTAGATGTGAATTCATATCCATCTCATTGCAATTGCAAACTTGACCTCACAACTGCCTTTATTTTTGACATGTTTTGCAGTATGCATACTGAGCATTCATTTGCTGAATAATTAGAATACCTGGATGGCGTATTACATTCACCAAAATGTGCAGTACACAACCAGAGAACAGTGCTTGGGATACTGGATCCCACTATGCAATATTGCAATATGCGTGACTTAATTTTCTATTTTGGATGTGATTGGACTTGGAAGTAATTTCAGCCATGATTTTAAACTTGTCCTTTATATAACTTGAAGAAAAAATGTGTTTACAAAAAACATAAGTGAGGTCATGTGATAATCTTCCATACTTTAGCTTTCAATTTAAACATTTGTTTATTTTGTTTATACATTAAATATTTATTTAAAATGAATTTGGGTTGAAATTACATTGTTTCTTTGGTATTTATTAATTTAGTTTTTTCGATTTGTTCAGGTGAAATGGCACGTTGTTCCTTTCGGATTTTTTTATTTTTTATTCAGTCTTGTTTTATTACACATGTTTCTTTTGGTATTTATTTAATCTGATTCATTCTAGGGGAAATCGCATGTAGTTCTATTCGGAAAGTGTTTTTTTTTTATTCTATTTTTTTTCACCACAGTCGAAATGAATAAATGTACACAAGTGCCATGTGGCGTTCTTTGCATGAGTTGTGAAATCTCTCTCAAAATGCTCTGTTAGATCATTGACAATAATCGTAGCTCTACAGAAATAACAGGAAGTTGATTTGTGGCTTCTTCTCTCTTATACTGACAGCCTAAAACCCTCAAGGATCTGTTTTTGAGTTGGAGCTGATCATTATCAACACCTGTAATATTGCTGTTTTCACTTTTAGTGTTTAAACACTGGTTCCTGATGATGTTCCGCTGTAATATTCATTGTGAAACACCTGAAATGACAAGGTGTTTTACATTTGGGGGAAACATTAAATCATGCACCAGTGCAGCGTGATGCTGTTTTTGTGGCAAGTAAAGAGGAAGTTGTGAACCAAATCAGACACTGGCTGATCTGATTATTCTCCTTGGTTATTATGGGTATTTTTTTGTTTATAATTCAATTGCAGGTTGACTCAGTTTGCCCTCTAACGTTACATTCTGACCCAACATGTTACGTTCAGAGAAAGCTGAGATGTTCTTTGTTTCCTCAGTGTCTCTGAACTGCTGATGGGAGAGGTGGACAGTAGCACGCTGTTGTCCGTGATGCCCACTGAGAAAAGCAGGGTAAGTGTGTGTCGGTTTCACTGCCTGTAAAGAGCGGATGTTGGCAGCAGGTTTTGACTTCCTGAAAGCGCTGTTGCTCTGTGACGCAGTTGTCCCCTGAAATAGGAATCACATGGAACACAGTACGAAGGTGTTTTACATATCTCTTTGTGTGTGTTTGTGTGTCTTCTCTCTTCAGTCTATGGAGAACCTCTCGGGTCACGAGCTTTTACACACACGGAGTGATTCATCTGAAATGGGTACATTTTGGTCAATTCAGACATGCAGAAAAATAAGCAGGAATGCACTGATGTAGAAATGGAACAGAATTGATTTGGAAAAGAAATTATTCTAATCAAAGTCTCCTGCAGAACTTTTAGAATAATTTATTTAATTTAAGTTTGTAAGTAAGTTAGTTAGTTAGTAAGGAAGCAAGTAAGGTAGTAAGTTAGTTAGTTAGGTAGTAAGTTAGTAAGTTATTTAGTAAGTTAGTAAGTAGGTTGGTAAGTTAGTAATTTAGTAACTTAGTAAGTTAGTTAGTTAGTTAGTAAGGAAGCAAGTAAGTTAGTAAGTTAGTTAGTAAGGAAGCAAGTAAGTGAGTGAGTAAGTGAGTGAGTAAGTGAGTGAGTAAGTGAGTAAGTTAGTAAGGAAGCAAGTAAGGTAGTAAGTTAGTGAGTTAATTACTTAGTAAGTTAGTTAGAAAGGTAGTAAGTTAGTTAGTAAGTTAGTTAGTAAGGAAGCAAGTAAGTAAGTTAGTTAGTAAGTTAGTTAGTAAGTAAGATAGTGAGTAAGTTAGGAAGTTAGTAAGGTAGTAAGTTAGTAAGTTATTTAGTAAGTTGGTAAGTAAGTTAGTAATTTAGTTAGTTAGTAAGTTAGTTAGTAAGTTGGTTAGTAAGTTGGTAAGTTAGTAAGGAAGCAAGTAAGGTAGTAAGTTAGTGAGTAAATTAGTTAGTAAGTTAGTTAGAAAGGTAGTAAGTTAGTTAGTTAGTAAGTTAGTTAGTTAGTAAGGAAGCAAGTAAGTTATTTAGTAAGTTAGTAAGTAAGTTAGTAAGTGAGTAAGGTAGTAAGTTAGTTAGTAAGTTATTTAGTAAGTTAGTTAGTAAGTTGGTAAGTTAGTAATTTAGTTAGTTAGTGAGTTAGTTAGTAAGTTGGTAAGTTAGTGAGTAAGTTAGTAAGTAAGTAATTTAGTAAGTTAGTGATTAAGTTAGTTAGTAAGTTATTTAAGCAAGGTAAACTTTACAAATGTCCTTGCTAAACATTTATAATAATTATAGCATTCATTATTATTATCATTATATAATATTAACTAATTCAAGAATATTCTTACATTGTTAAATTGATATTTTTATAATATCCACTTGCAGAACTTATATTTAATAATATGCATTTGATTTAAGAACTCATAATTGTATAATATTTAGTTTATTTATTCAAAGATATTAGTAAAGCCTCCCGAAGAGCATTTAAAAAAAATATTTTTAAAATTGCAATAAGAGAACTTTAAAAAGTCTCCTGCAGAACATATAATCTTATATTAGATATTTGTAATAATTATTTCAAATATTACATATATTTACTCCCATAAATGTATGTGTGCTGCAGCGATGAGTGCTGAAGAGGTGGACATTATCCTGCAGCGCAGTGAAGGTGGCGTGGACTCTGCTCTGACGTACGCTAAATCCATCTCCAAGTACATGAAGGATCTGATTGGCTATGTGGAGAAGAAGCTTGCGCTGGGTAGGAGCATGCATGCTTTCAATGATAGGACTACTGTACGACAAATCAGTGTTGTTTCTTTATAAAACATGATTCTGATTGGTTGATCCACATTATGTAGTAATTTTCTGCCTTTTTACTTAATATTTTACGTATTAAATTGCAATTCATATTTATCTAGAGCTGGAGTTCTCCAAGGGCTTACAAAGGATCTATCAGTCATGTAAACAGACCATCACGCAGGTGAGATTTGATCATTGTCTGCAGTTCTCGGGGTGTCATTTGTCTGTCTGTCTCCTCATGCATCTCTTTTTGTGTCCATCAGCCACACATGCCCTTCTTCTCCATCTACTCTCTGGCTCTGGAGCAGGACCTGGAGCAGTACGCTGGGATGCATCATGCAGCCTCCACCCTGCAAAACCAGACCTTCATCATGGTAAAACAGCCGTGTCATCATTTCATCAATAATAACTTATTGTTTTAGCTTATTATTATGAATATATATGTATTTTTTTGTTATATCATATATTAATTTAGAATTAGAATATTATATATTTTTAAAAAAGTCTTGGTCTCCTGCAAATCTTATTTAGTAATGCAATTAATAATGTATTATTCATGCATTTACTTTAAAATATATATTTATTATAATAATAATAATAATAATAATAATGTGGTTACTCGTACATGTATTATGTAATTGTTGTTAAATATATGCTAATAATAAATTATTCAATAAAATATAATATTAGTACTATAATGATACAGTTAATTATTATATACTATATTTAACAATTGTTCTATAAAATATTTAACAATTATAAATATTATATGTTCTTAATAATAAGTTAATAATAATTACGTATTATTATTAATAATAATAATATTAATCTATATAAAATATATAACTGTTAAATATATTTAAAAATTATTCTATAAAATATTATATAATAAGTAAATAATAAGAATCAAAATAATAAATTATCATCATTATTATTATTATTATTATTATTATTAATATCAAAATATATAACTGTTAAATATTTTATAGAATAATTGTTAAATAAATTATATAATAAGTTAATAATAAATTAGTTATTATTATTATTATTATTAATATAAAATTATACAACTGTTAAATATTTGATATAATTGTTAAATTTATGACATAATAATAATTGGTATTAAATAGATGTTGGAAATAATAGGTGTTAAGTGTTAATAGTAATTTTTATTATTATTATCATTATTATCAGTCTTGTTGTGGTGGTGGTTTTTGTAATTAAAAATATAATGTTGTTGAATGTTCTGCATGGAGTTTATTGTTACTACTTTTTATTATTACTTATCGTAAAAGCCCGGACTATTATTTGAAGTTTTACGGTATTCCTCTTCCTCTTTAATATATGTAATATATTAGCCCTAATTAAAAAAAAATCGAATTGTTCACTGATGGTGTTAATATCTTGAATATCCTGAAGCATGAAGTATTCAGATTTTTGAAGCATTGTGTGCTTTGCTCATCCACAGCCTCTGCTGCTCCGCAAACAAGAGCACGAGAAGAAGCGCAAGGAGATCAAGGAACACTGGCTGAAGGCCAAGAGAAAACTGGTAACATTTACATTCATTCATCTTTTTAGCTATCAAAGCACATTAAAGCTTGAGCCAGGATGTGTCAGTACAGGTCTATGAACCTAATCTTGGGTGTGTTTGAACACAGATGGAGTGTGAAGCAAACTTGCGCAGGGCTAAGCAGGTCTACATGGCCCGCTGTGAAGAGTACGACAAGGCCAGGACGGCCGCTAACCGGGCCGAGGAGGAGGGCGGCAGCTCTACCACCAAAGCAGTCGACAAGAAGAAACGCCTGGAGGAAGAGGCCCGCAACAAGGTCAGCACTCCCTGCCATTTAACACACTGTAGGAAAAGTGTTTGAGCAGGTTGTGTTTTTGAAACTGTGTCTGTCTCAGGCTGAGGAGGCGGAGGCCACATACCGGACCTGCGTCGCGGATGTGACCACGCAACACCAGGAGCTGGAGCACATGAAGGTCACGGTTCTGCGGCAGATCCAAGAGGTCATCAAGCAGACTGACCAGACCATTCGCTCGGTATGTGCCTATACAGCTCAAAACAAGAAATCAAATGTTTAAAAATGGAAGAAAAAAGATACAAAGTCCTATAAGTAAAGATCTTCCTTTTGAATGAACATTTCACAAAACAAAGTATGATCAACAAAATCACAGTAGGTCTTGGTGTCTTTATAACAAGAGGTATTTTGTTATACGGATAACTTGCTCATCCTTTTTTGCTAAACAATTCATTGGTCAAAGCAATTTTCATTATATATAGTAAAATACATAGCAAGATATTTAAGTATTTAAAAAGTACAGCAAATATATGGAGGTGGCATTTTGAAATGTAGTGAATGTATTTTTAAAAATTGTAAAATACAGCTAACATATTATAAAACTATAGCAAATAAACAAATGTTTAAATTTACCATTTATATTAAGGAAATATTGTAAAATACAGCAAAAAAAATTTTTTTTTTTTAAATATTTCTTTTATAAAGTTGTCATATATATGTGTGTGTATGTGTGTGTGTGTATATATATATATATATATATGAAGAGTTCAGATGCAAAAGCCTCTAAATGCCATTTGAAATTTTCTTCTTTAATGATGATTTTTATTAAACTTGTATATTTAAGTCCAGTAATTTCACTTAAATAACAATTAATAGGTAATTATCATTGCCATTTAAGTGAAATCACTGAACTTAAATATACGAGCTTGATAAAAATGATCCTTCTAGAAGAAAATTTCAAATGGCACTTAGAGGCTTTTGCATCTGAACTCTTCATATATATATATATATATATACACACACACACACACACACACGTATATATACAACTGTATTAAGGAAATATTTTTTAAAAAAAATGTGTATATAAATATATATATATAACATAACTGTTTCTCACCAGTAATTATTTTATAATTCTGATCATGACATTTATAGAGCTTGTTTACTTGGCCAATGACCCAGTCATGCATTACTTTCTGAAAAACAGCCAAAAAAAATCTAATCCAGCTTGAGTGGTTTTAACTGTGAAACTCTTTCCAGGCCACCATCTCCTACTACCAGATCATGCACATGCAGACGGTAGTGCTGCCGGTGCACTACCAGACGCTGTGTGAGAGCAGTAAACTGTACGACCCGGGACAGCAGTACGCCACACACGTCAAAGACCTTCAGATGACAGAAGAGCCTGAGACGCATTATGAGTTTGAGGCCTATTCGGCGTCCTCCAGCCAGTGAGAGAAACATTTCTACAACATATCATGTTATATATCATGGAACTGGAGGTAAATCTTACGTTGACGCCTTCTCTTGAATTCAGGGCGTCGACCAGAGCGCGTACTGACAGCGCTAACGCTGATGCTCACAACAGTGCTGAAGTGCAGCAGTCCACAGGAGAGGCGGGAGAGACGAGCGCCTCTCAGAAAGATGACCAGAAAAGGGGTGTGTGCATATCTTTATACACCTATATATATATATATATATATATATATATATGTATATAAACACAAATATGAGATTTATTTATATATGTTGTGTGGGGTGGGGGGGGGTGTAAGTACGTAAAATAGGAATGCAAATGATTTTGATTTTTTTTTTTTTTTTTGATTTTTTTTTTTTTTTTTTTTTTTTTGTCAGCTCGAGGTCTCTTGTCCCACAAGTCCTGGGGCTCCACAGTAAGTGACACAGACAGTGTGGGAGGAGGAAGTGGCCTGGGATCCCCGACTACCAGCACAGGTACAACTTCTTGGCATGACTTCTTTATATTAAACTAAATGATTTACTGTGTTAAGAGAAGAAAAAAAAAATATATATATGCTTGTTTAAAATAAATGAAGCATATAATAAATGAATAGGCCTGTCTTATTTCAAAGTAAAATTAGTTTGTTTTTAGTAGTAAACTTGGCATTCCTTGGCATTCACTTCTTCTTTTTCGGTAGGTGACATAAGTAAAATGGCCCGGACGTCATCTACAGGAACTATGTCATCAAATGAAGATGTTGATGAGAGAGACTCAAATGTTTCTTCCTTTGAAACTCCAAGTGAGAGAAAAGTGTGCACACATTTTCCTTTCTAATCTGTGCCCGTCATCAGGTTTCTCACCGTCTGCTCAACTTTTTGCAGATATAAACGGCATCGAGCCTGAGATTGTGGTGCCCACCGGGCCATTTCGGAACGTGGGGTTGTCGAAAGCCGCTCAGACGCACAAACTGCGTAAACTGCGCTCGCCGTCTAAATGCAGAGAATGCGACAGCTACGTTTATTTCCAGGGAGCGGAGTGCGAGGAGGTAAGGTTCACTACATCTTATTATAATTGGCCTTTTGTTTAAAATAAACCAGGGCTATTAATGTCTGGTTTCCTCTTTGCAGTGTTTCCTGGCTTGTCACAAACGCTGCTTGGAGACTTTGGCCATTCAGTGTGGCCACAAGAAACTCCAGGGTCGCCTTCAGCTGTTCGGGCAGGATTTCTCGCAGGTGTCCGGGAACAGTCCCGGCGGGATCCCCTTCATCATCAAGAAGTGCATCGCTGAGATCGAGAGAAGGGCTTTGAGAATGAAGGTACGCAAGCGACAAGTCCGATTCAGCAGGTCTCGGCCAATAGAAATGCAGGATCTTGATGAGTACATCCCTTCTCTCAGGGCATTTATCGAGTGAATGGGGTGAAGACGCGGGTGGAGAAGCTGTGCCAGGCGTTTGAGAACGGCAAAGAGCTGGTGGAGCTGTCACAGTCCTCCCCACATGACATCAGTAATGTACTGAAGCTTTACCTGCGGCAGGTGAGACTCCACTATATGGAAACATTTTGAAAAATCGTTCAATGTAATATCCTGGAAATTGGGGAGTTTGTATATTATATTCCATCAAGTCTTTTAAGACATTTTTTTTTTTTTACAGAATTTGCATTTGTTCACCCAAATGTAGCTAATGTATTAATAATCTTTTCATTTTTATGTGTTGTATTTTAATATTTTAATTTATATTACTTATATAACTGGGGGCATTTTGGGGTTCTTAAATTAACTAATTTATAATATATTTCTTTTAAAATTCACTCACGTTACATTTTTAGTTTTTATTTTCTTTCTTTTTGTCCTCTGTTGCTCAGCTTCCGGAGCCCATCATGCCCTTTCGCCTGTACAACAGTCTGATGGGTCTGGCAAAGGAAAGCCTGGCTGTAGTGGGTCCAGAGGGAGCTGAGACCGGTAAAGGGCCCGACCTGGTGGACCTCGGCCCAGAAACGGACCCTGAACTCTTGGCTCTCATCGAAAGACTTAAAAATCTCCTTAAAGAGCTGCCCAAACCAAACATCAGCACTCTCCGCTACATAGCGCGGCATCTGAGAAGGTAAAAGACAAAGAAAGGACTTCCTCTTACTTTTAAGAGCTTATAAACATAGCTTTGCAGACTCCATTAGCAGCCATTTATTAACCTTTTAAATGTGAAATGTCGCTCTGTTTTCAGGATTGCAGAGCTGGAAGATGACAATAAGATGAGTCCGTGTAATCTCGGCATTGTGTTTGGGCCCTCACTGATGCGGCCCCGGCCCTCAGGGGCCACAGTGTCACTGTCCTCTCTGGTGGATTACCCATACCAGGCCCGCATAGTGGAAACCCTCATTGTGTTTTATTCCTCCATTTTCCACTCTGAATCCAGTCGGCCTACATGCAGCAGCACCACATGCGCTCAATCCCTACAGCAGGTTTGTGACTCATATGCAGTGTTGGTTTTTAACAAGTCATCTCATTTAATTGATTTTTTAAATGTTTTTTTTTTTTTTTTTTTTTTTAGAAAGTGTTAATGTAGAAAAAATGTAATGTTTTGGTCTGTGCAGCAATGCAGCATTGAAGAAGAACACTGTTTGAATGATGAACAAAGGATCACGGATGAACCTGGTGCTGAAGAATCAGACAAGTTAGAGGGCCAAGGTATTACATTTCAGTATTTTATACTAATTTATTAAAAATAAATGATATAATAAATAAATAAAATGTGTTAATATATATATATATATATATATATATATGTGTGTGTGTGTGTGATAATATATAAATTATATAATATATATATATATATATATATATATATATATATTTAGTTGTATTTAACTTAACTAGTATAGTTAAAGATTAATTGTATAATTAATTTATAGTTTATTAATTTTATATCAATTAATCTATCTTAAATTTTGTAATTAAATATGGTACTCTTTTAAATACTTACTAACTTAAGTTGTTTTTTAATTACATTTATTTAACTTAAATATATATATATATATATTGCTAATATGAATAAAACAAGTTTTACATTTTATTTGTTTTAGTTCAGTTGAAAATAATGGTGACATCTAAACTAAGTTTATTTAACCATTTAAGTTGTTTTTTAATTGTACTTATTTGACTGCTTTATTGATTTATTCATATTTTATTTTAATTTGCATATCCATCTATAAACCATTATTTTTATACTCAAGTTGGTATATATATATATATATATATATACTCAAGTATATACGTGTGTTTTAAATCCTTTTTTGTTTTATTTTGCCATTTACGGAGATACTTTGTGTGTATTTATTAAAAATGTGTAATGTTGTATCCTGTCTCAGCAGAGAGTTCAACAGGAACCCCTGGTTCTCTGGAACAAAGTCTGGACTCTGATTCAGATCCAGACGAGGAACAGGGCAGAAGTGAACTCCAGCCCCCCAGCCCTACGGATCAGGCACTCGACGGGACCACCGAAGACCAAATGAGGCCGCCTGTCCTTCTGGTGAAACTGCAGTGCCCGTCCAGCTCAAACAACGAGCCCCCTGCCCTCCCCGAGAGCGAGCCACCAGAGTTAGAAGAAACAGAGGAAGTACCAACAAGCCCGCTTGCAGCGTTAAATATCAATCAGAGTAACAATAGCGGCAAAACACTCGATCTCTGAGTTTCTCCCAACTGGGGTTTGTTTGTGACGTTCCTATGTATTTTTAAAGATGCGTTTTAATATTTAAAATACTTCACCTTAAAGGCCTTTTTTATTGGTTTTCAGCTTTATTTTACAAACAGCGGTACGCCTCCGGTGTCATCAGGCAACAATCTATCATGCATTCTATCCTATGAGATCACTTTATACTCATCGTTGAATATCTGTTAAATTTTGTTTGTGCTCCTCTTTTAATAAACAAAAAAAATGTAAATCATTTTCTGTTCACTTTGCACTGCTCGCAGTTATATGACAAGCTGTAAAAAGAAATGATACAAGGAGAGACTTACTACGACTTATTAGTTAAAAAAGGAAAAAAAAGGAAATTCAGACCACTTCCAGTTGTTGGAGGAAGCACTGAACCAGTAGGTGGCGATGTCACTTTGTAAAGAAACTATGCAACCTAAGGACTGAACACCTAATGATGACAATGATGGTATAGTTTTCAAAAACTTGCACTTTGAAACCAGTTTTCAAAAGTTCAGTCCCCCAAAACACTGTTGTGTAAATGAACAGCTAAAATGCATAGTATTTTCAGTGTTTAGTTAAACTGTGGCCCTAAACGGCCCATATTTATTCTGTTTTTGCAAAACATTGTTGCAGCTGAATACCATGAACAAAAAACAGCCTAAAGAACTAATATGCTAGACTAATATCAATTTAAAACATTAAAGGCAAGCATACAGTCAGTAATACAATAATAACAAATAAGTAAACTACATTTCAATTCAATTTCTGAACTTTGATCAGTTGTATTTATTTATGATATTGCTATTTTGCTTTACATACATAAAATATAGATTGATCCTTATTACAAAAGTTAATTATTTTGTTCTTTGATTAACAATAATGACACTGATGGCAGAGGTTTATTACGCTGTTGTCACTTTAAGATCTGAGTACACGTGTGACGGATTCTGCGCAGTTTAATATATATATATATATATATATATATATACTGTATATCAATGCAGGAGCCAATCGGAAGAAAGATGTGGAGGATCTTCAGATTAGGACGCTGGGCGATTAATCGAAAAATAATCGAAACCGAAATTCAAATACTGAGTCAATGTCAGCAACAGGAGCTGCTTGTACCAAAGAAACACGTGAAAAAAGAGAGAGACTGACATATGAAATGGATTCGTTTTTTTTTTTTTTTTACAAGTTATATTTTACTTTTAAGATGGCAATATTTACAATAATTTATTTTCGTTTACAAAAAGAACTCTTTTCTACATTTTTTTAAAAATATTTTTAAATATTTAATGAGCATTAAAAGCTATCTGTGTGTTTCCTTATTTTAGAATCTCAAAGAGAGGATTATGCACTCTTTCATTAGAAAATAAATGCATAACTATTTACAGTATAAGCCTTGCCAGTGACATGAGAAAGAAAAAATTTTAAAATAATCGTTCAATAATCGTAATCGAGGTGACTTGTTCGATTAATCGTGATTATGGTTTTGCCAAAATTGTCCAGCCCTACTTCAGATCCAATATACTGTTACACATGCGTTTTCGTTCTCAACTGTTTATGTTCACTTAAGACGTCGCCAAAAGCGTTTAGGAGGATTCCAGAATTGGAATTGATTTGATTCCCAACCTTACACTAATGAACTGAAATACAACAGAAATACTTACTTCACAAGCATTACTGGACCAATCTGTATGTGATGTACCGTCCAGCAGTTTCACTCGGTCTGATGATCTTAACAACCTGAAAAACACGACACAAGTTACTTACACCAAATATTTTCAGAGATGTGAAAATAAGAAAGCTGCACTTTAGATTAATTTCCCACCTGGCCTCTTTTTAAGCCAAAGTAACGGGCGACTGGATCTCCAGCTTGAGTTCTGGGAAGCTGGCTTTCCTTTAGTTTACTGGAGAGGAGCTGGTTAAGGCTAACCAGAAGTCTCCAACCTAAAGCTATAACTACAGATAAGTTCTACAGAAAACCATTCAATTGTGTGTGAGCAGATAAAGTGACTACATGCTTCCAGGTACAAAAGGATACTATCGTGCTAGCAACTCGGTTACTTCCTCTTTAGTCATCACTATGTGCTCTGGAACAAGCTGAAAAGAATTATCACATTTTCATTGCACAAAAACTGGCAAAAAATCTAAAACGTGCTGAAAGTCCATGTTAAAATGCAGGTTTCTTCTCACCTCGTGTTCAGTAATGTTGATTAGAAGCTCCTGCTGAAGAAACTGCTCAAGGATGTACTTTGGTGCCATGTCTACCAGAGACTGAAATATGAAAGACAAACCAAGTTGAATATCTTGCGCGATACAGCAGCTGCAGTCTGCAGGAATCACATTTTCGTCGGCCAAAACTCAAACGGTTTGAGAACATCTGGTTCCATCATTTGGAAGTCAATGGGTTAAATGCTTGAAATGATGTCTGTGGTTGACACAAGCTCCAAATATTTTTGTGTTTTATTCTATAACACAAAATACATCTGTAAAACCTGTGATTCGATTAAAGCTTTTAGTTGTCTCAAAAAAGTGTGGTTGCTAACAAGTGTCTAAAAGTGACTACATTATTTGCCGGGGGCATTAACCGTCATCAGCCGAACAGCTAAACCCAACTACTCTAGTCCAGTTTCACAGCTGGATTATCGGACAAGACTGCATACTTTAAATCTTTCATGAGAGAGAGAACTACAATCCCATGATGCATTGCAAATGATTATTAAGACAGTAGGTGTGTTTGACTTGAAATCCCACCAATCAGAGGCTGTGTCTGAAATCTCCACTCAAACCACTACTCCCTACCCCCTATGTACCCCCCATCATTGCTGTCGCCCGTCCGTCTTTTTTACGATCAGCGCAATGCATGATGGTATGTAGGGCTTGGGTTAGTGACCATCGGTTGTACACTACTTTTCAAAATGCATTCTGGGATACATTGATTGGACTATATAGGGTATAATAATCATCACTATACATTCGGACAGCACTACAAAATGGTGAGCTCACTATATAGCCCACTATATAGTGAGGAGTGGGAGATTTCGGACACAGCCAGAGTCACAGTGAGCAAATTGCAGCCACTCCCATAAATCACCACAAATTATGTGATAAGGTGAGTTTCAACCTGAATACATCAAAACTCTGACTCTCAATTTCATAATTTGCAGTCACATGACTACCATGGATGCCTGGCAGGCAACAAACGGGTATTTTCAACGTAGAGACATGTAGTTCCAGTACTTTCTAATAGCTATCAAGTCTGTTAGCGAGCTAGCTGCATAACTATGGACTAGGATTAACTGCAAGGTGAGGGTATTTAAATTGTGTAAAGCAGACAAGGTTTTTTTTTTTTAGACAATCAAGCGGTAATAATTCAGCCGTAAATAATCCAGCTCTACTGTTCTCATTGAAAACCATAGATATCACAAACCTCAAAACAACCCATCACACACTTTTGTTGTTGTTAGAAAAATACGACAGCTGCGTTTAAACCGCCAGAGCTGAGATATTGAGATCCCACGTAGCATTTATGCCATTATAAATAACTCAATATCCCAGCTCTGGAAGGGTCTAGAGCCTCCATTTTGGCACTCAGGTCGAAGTCCCATGGCCCTCTATCAGAATCCAGAGTTTCAAGAAGATCAGAGAAACTCAAAATTTCGACCCAAAGAAAAAACCATCAGTGGTACCCGTTTCGTTTTTTTTTTTTTTTTTTGGTGCGAAAAAAAAGTTTCTCCAATCTTCTTGAAACTTTGGATTCTGATAGAGGGCCATGTGACTTACACCTGAGTGGGTACATGGGACTTACACCTGTGTGCAAAAATGGAAACTCTAGACCCTTCCAGAGCTGAGATATTGAGTTATTTATAATGGCATAAATGCTACGTGGGATCTCAATATCTCAGCTCTGGAAGGGTCTAAAGCCTCCATTTTTGCACTCAGGTCTAAGCCCCATGGCCCTCTATCAGAATCCAGAGTTTCAAGAGGATCAGAGAAACTCAAAATTTCGACCCGCCCAAAAAAAAAAAACGACAGTGGTACGTACCCCTTTCGGGTTTTTTTTTGGTGCGAAAAAAAAAGTTTCTCCAATCTTCTTGAAACTTTGGATTCTGATAGAGGGCCATGGGACTTACACCTGAGTGCAAGAATGGAGAGTGTAGACCCTTCCAGAGCTGAGATATTGAGTTATTTATAATGGCATAAATGCTACGTGGATCTCAATATCTCAGCTCTGGAAGGGTCTAGAGCCTCCATTTTTGCACTCAGGTGTAAGTCCCATGGCCCTCTATCAGAATCCAGAGTTTCAAGAAGATTGGAGAAACTTTTTTTCCGCACCAAAAAAAAAAAAAAAAAACGACAGTGTTACCCCTTTTGTTTTGTTTTTTCTGTGCGAAAAAAAAAAGTTTTGCGGTAGGTGGTATGCCATACGGAACCATTGCCACTGAAACGCATTGCCACGACAGTGGCGCTCGCGGGTTGGCGCGTATGTTTGGGTTGCGGAGAGTTTGTGAGATTGTGGTTTTCTAACACCTACTCCTTGGAAATCATTATGAACATCAGCTATGCTAATTATTTCCCATCTGCCTTTTCTGCTGTTATCTCGGGATGCTTGTCCCGAGAAAAATGGCGTTCGTCAGGTCCAGTTTTGTATCCAGCCTCTCATGGAGACTTCAAATGCCCCAAAGCCTGTGGTGAGAAGACCAACGCCTGTGAAAAAACAACGCCGGCGATATATTATGCCCTTAATATTACATGACTAACCAAATGTATTTTTTTCCATGTACTTTTCTGATATGCATTTTCTGTAAAGCTGCTTTGAAAAAATATGTATGTTAGCCAGAAGAGAACTGGCCCTGACTGAGCCTGGTTTCTCCCAAGGTTTTTTCTCCATTCAATCGCCTGATGGAGTTTTGGTTCCTTGCCACTGTTGCCTTGCTTTTGGCTTGCTTAGTTGGTGACATTTAATATTCAATAATATTATTGATCTGTGTTGTATTGCTTTCATGTTGTCAGTGTGAAGCTGCTTTGATGCAATTTGTATAGTACAAATCTATATCTGTAATAGAATCTATAATATGGCGTTCGTCAGGTCCAGTTTTGTATCTAGCCTCTCATGGAGACTTCAGATGCCCCAACGCCTGTGATGAGAAGACCAACACTGGCAATATATTATGCCCTCAATATTACATGAGTAATTAAATGTATTCTTTCCATGTACTTTTCTGATATGCACTTTCTGTAAAGCTGCTTTGAAACAATATGTATGTTAGCCAGAGGAGAACTGGACCCCGACTGAGCCTGGGTCTGTGTTGTATTACTTTCATGTTATCAGTGTAAAGCTGCTTTGATACAATTTGTGTTGTACAAATCTGTATCTACAATAAAATCTATAATATCTACATCTATAATATCTATAATAAACTGTTAGTGAATAGTATCTATAGTATCTACATCTATAATAAATTCTATAATATCTACTTCTATAATAAAATCTACAGTATCTACAACGATAATAAATCTATAATATCTACATCTATATTAACATCTATGTATCTACAGCTATAATATCTACATCTATAATGACATCTATAATATCTACATCTATATTAAAATCTATAATAAACTCTACAATATCTACATCTATAATAGAGTGTCAGTGTCTATAATATCTATAATACAATCTATAATATATACATCTATACTCTAGTGTTGGTCTATAATATCTACATCTATAATCTAGTGTCAAAAACAGAAAATACAAAAACAAACGGAAAAAACAAACAAAAAAAAATGACAGGGGTTATTTTGAGTTTCGATATCTCAGCTCTGGAAGGGTCTAAAGCCTCCATTTTTGCACACAGGTCTAAGTCTCATGGCCCTCTATCAGAATCCAGAGTTTCAAAAAGATCAGAGAACCTCAAAATTTCGATCCCCCCCAAAAAAGACAGTGTTACCCCTGTCGGGTTTTTTTTTTTGGGTGCAAAAAAAAAGTTTCTCCAATCTTCTTGAAACTCTGGATTCTGATAGAGGGCCATGGGACTTACACCTGAGTGCCAAAATGGAGGCTCTTGACCCTTCTAGAGCTGAGATATTGAGATATTTATAAGGGCATAAATGGTAAGTGGGATCTCAATATCTCAGCTCAGGAAGGGGCTAGAGCCTCCATTTTTGCACTCAGGTTTAAGTCTCATGGCCCTCTATCAGAATCCAGAGTTTTGAGAAGATTGGGGATACTTAATTTCCCCCCCCCCAAAAAAAAAACGTAAGGGGTAACACTGTTTTTTTTTTCTGGTTGAATTTTTGAGTTTCGATATCTCAGCTCTGGAAGGGTCTAGAGCCTCAATTTTTGCACTCAGGTCTAAGTCTCATGGCCCTCTATCAGAATCCAGAGTTTTGAGAAGATTGGGGATACTTAATTTTTCGCCCAAAAAAAAAATGTAAGGGGTACCACTGTCGTTTTTTTTTTCGGGTCGAAATTTTGAGTTTCGATATCTCAGCTCTGGAAGGGGCTAGAGCCTCCATTTTTGCACTCAAGTCTAAGTCTCATGGCCCTCTATCAGAATCCAGAGTTTTGGGAAGATTGGAGAAACTTAATTTTTTTCGCCCCCCAAAAAAAACGTAAGGGGTACCACTGTCGTTTTTTTTTTCGGGCCGAATTTTTGAGTTTCGATATCTCAGCTCTGGAAGAGGCTAGAGCCTCCATTTTTGCACTCAGGTCTAAGTCTCATTGCCCTCTATCAGAATCCAGAGTTTTGGGAAGATTGGAGAAACTTAATTTTTCGCCCAAAAAAAAAAAACGTAAGGGGTACCACTGTCGTTTTTTTTTCGGGCCGAATTTTTGAGTTTCGATATCTCAGCTCTGGAAGGGGCTAGAGCCTCCATTTTTGCACTCAGGTCTAAGTCTCATGGCCCTCTATCAGAATCCAGAGTTTTGGGAAGATTGGAGAAATTTAATTTTTCGCCCCCCAAAAAAAACGTAAGGGGTACCACTGTCGTTTTTTTTTCGGGCCGAATTTTTGAGTTTCGATATCTCAGCTCTGGAAGGGGCTAGAGCCTCCATTTTTGCACTCAGGTCTAAGTCTTATGGCCCTCTATCAGAATTTGGGAAGATTGGAGAAACTTAATTTTTCGCCCAAAAAAAAAAAACGTAAGGAGTACCACTGTCGTTTTTTTTTTCGGGCCGAATTTTTGAGTTTCCATATCTCAGCTCTGGAAGGGGCTAGAGCCTCCATTTTTGCACTCAGGTCTAAGTCTCATGGCCCTCTATCAGAATCCAGAGTTTTGGGAAGATTGGAGAAACTTAATTTTTCGCCCAAAAAAAAAAACGTAAGGGGTACCACTGTCGTTTTTTTTTTCGGGCCGAATTTTTGAGTTTCGATATCTCAGCTCTGGAAGGGGCTAGAGCCTCCATTTTTGCACTCAGGTCTAAGTCTCATGGCCCTCTACCAGAATCCAGAGTTTTGGGAAGATTGGAGAAACTTAATTTTTTTCGCCTCCCCAAAAAAACCTAAGGGGTACCACTGTCGTTTTTTTTTTTCGGGACGAATTTTTGAGTTTCGATATCTCAGCTCTGGAAGGGGCTAGAGCCTCCATTTTTGCACTCAGGTCTAAGTCTCATTGCCCTCTATCAGAATCCATAGTTTTGGGAAGATTGGAGAAACTTAATTTTTCGCCCAAAAAAAAAAAACGTAAGGGGTACCACTGTCGTTTTTTTTTCGGGCCGAATTTTTGAGTTTCGATATCTCAGCTCTGGAAGGGGCTAGAGCCTCCATTTTTGCACTCAGGTCTAAGTCTCATGGCCCTCTATCAGAATCCAGAGTTTTGGGAAGATTGGAGAAACTTAATTTTTTTCGCCTCCCCAAAAAAAACGTAAGGGGTACCACTGTCGTTTTTTTTTTTCGGGACGAATTTTTGAGTTTCGATATCTCAGCTCTGGAAGGGGCTAGAGCCTCCATTTTTGTTCTCAGGTCTAAGTCTCATTGCCCTCTATCAGAATCCAGAGTTTTGGGAAGATTGGAGAAACTTAATTTTTTGCCCCCCAAAAAAAACGTAAGGGGTACCACTGTCGTTTTTTTTTCGGGCCGAATTTTTGAGTTTCGATATCTCAGCTCTGGAAGGGGCTAGAGCCTCCATTTTTGCACTCAGGTCTAAGTCTCATTGCCCTCTATCAGAATCCATAGTTTTGGGAAGATTGCAGAAACTTAATTTTTCGCCCAAAAAAAAAAAACGTAAGGGATACCACTGTCGTTTTTTTTTCGGGCCAAATTTTTGAGTTTCGATATCTCAGCTCTGGAAGGGGCTAGAGCCTCCATTTTTGCACTCAGGTCTAAGTCTCACGGCCCTCTATCAGAATCCAGAGTTTTGGGAAGATTGGAGAAACTTAATTTTTTGCCCCCCCAAAAAAACGTAAGGGGTACCACTGTCGTTTTTTTTTCGGGCCGAATTTTTGAGTTTCGATATCTCAGCTCTGGAAGGGGCTAGAGCCTCCATTTTTGCACTCAGGTCTAAGTCTCATTGCCCTCTATCAGAATCCATAGTTTTGGGAAGATTGCAGAAACTTAATTTTTCGCCCAAAAAAAAAAAACGTAAGGGGTACCACTGTCGTTTTTTTTTCGGGCCGAATTTTTGAGTTTCGATATCTCAGCTCTGGAAGGGGCTAGAGCCTCCATTTTTGCACTCAGGTCTAAGTCTCATGGCCCTCTATCAGAATCCAGAGTTTTGGGAAGATTGGAGAAACTTATTTTTTCGCCCAAAAAAAAAAAACGTAAGGGGTACCACTGTCGTTTTTTTTTCGGGCCGAATTTTTGAGTTTCGCTATCTCAGCTCTGGAAGGGGCTAGAGCCTCCATTTTTGCACTCAGGTCTAAGTCTCATGGCCCTCTATCAGAATCCAGAGTTTTGGGAAGATTGGAGAAACTTAATTTTTCGCCCAAAAAAAAAACGTAAGGGGTACCACTGTCGTTTTTTTTTCGGGCCAAATTTTTGAGTTTCGATATCTCAGCTCTGGAAGGGGCTAGAGCCTCCATTTTTGCACTCAGGTCTAAGTATCATGGCCCTCTATCAGAATCCAGAGTTTTGGGAAGATTGGAGAAACTTAATTTTTCGCCCCAAAAAAAAAACGTAAGGGGTACCACTGTCGTTTTTTTTTCAGGCCGAATTTTTGAGTTTTGATATCTCAGCTCTGGAAGGGGCTAGAGCCTCCATTTTTGCACTCAGGTCTAAGTATCATGGCCCTCTATCAGAATCCAGAGTTTTGGGAAGATTGGAGAAACTTAATTTTTCGCCCCAAAAAAAAAACGTAAGGGGTACCACTGTCGTTTTTTTTTCAGGCCGAATTTTTGAGTTTCGATATCTCAGCTCTGGAAGGGGCTAGAGCCTCCATTTTTGCACTCAGGTCTAAGTCTAATGGCCGTCTATCAGAATCCAGAGTTTTGGGAAGATTGGAGAAACTTAATTTTTCGCCCAAAAAAAAACCGTAAGGGGTACCACTGTCGTTTTTTTTTTTGGGCGAAAAATTAAGTTTCTCCAATCTTCCCAAAACTCTGGATTCTGATAGAGGGCCATGAGACTTAGACATGAGTGCAAAAATGGAGGCTCTAGCCCCTTCCAGAGCTGAGATATCGAAACTCAAAAATTCGGCCCGAAAAAAAAACGACAGTGGTACCCCTTACGTTTTTTTTTTGAGTTTCGATTTCTCAGCTCTGGAAGGGGCTAGAGCCTCCATTTTTGCACTCAGGTCTAAGTCTCATGGCCCTCCATCAGAATTTGGGAAAATTGGAGAAACTTAATTTTTCGCCCCAAAAAAAAAAAACGTAAGGGGTACCACTGTCGTTTTTTTTTCGGGCCGAATTTTTGAGTTTCGATATCTCAGCTCTGGAAGGGGCTAGAGCCTCCATTTTTGCACTCAGGTCTAAGTCTCATGGCCCTCTATCAGAATTTGTGAAGATTGGAGAAACTTAATTTTTCGCCCAAAAAAAAAACGTAAGGGGTACCACTGTCGTTTTTTTTTCGGGCCGAATTTTTCAGTTTCGATATCTCAGCTCTGGAAGGGGCTAGAGCCTCCATTTTTGCACTCAGGTCCAAGTCTCATGACCCTCTATCAGAATTTGGGAAGATTGGAGAAACTTAATTTTTCGCCCAAAAAAAAAACGTAAGGGGTACCACTGTCGTTTCTTTTTCGGGCCGAATTTTTGAGTTTCGATATCTCAGCTCTGGAAGGGGCTAGAGCCTCCATTTTTGCACTCAGGTCTAAGTATCATGGCCCTCTATCAGAATCCAGAGTTTTGGGAAGATTGGAGAAACTTAATTTTTCGCCCCAAAAAAAAAAAACGTAAGGGGTACCACTGTCGTTTTTTTTTCAGGCCGAATTTTTGAGTTTCGATATCTCAGCTCTGGAAGGGGCTAGAGCCTCCATTTTTGCACTCAGGTCTAAGTCTCATGGCCCTCTATCAGAATCCAGAGTTTTGGGAAGATTGGAGAAACTTATTTTTTCGCCCAAAAAAAAAAAGGTAAGGGGTACCACTGTCGTTTTTTTTTTCGGGCCGAATTTTTGAGTTTCGATATCTCAGCTCTGGAAGGGGCTAGAGCCTCCATTTTTGCACTCAGGTCTAAGTATCATGGCCCTCTATCAGAATCCAGAGTTTTGGGAAGATTGGAGAAACTTAATTTTTCGCCCCAAAAAAAAAACCGTAAGGGGTACCACTGTCGTTTTTTTTTTCAGGCCGAATTTTTGAGTTTCGATATCTCAGCTCTGGAAGGGGCTAGAGCCTCCATTTTTGCACTCAGGTCTAAGTATCATGGCCCTCTATCAGAATCCAGAGTTTTGGGAAGATTGGAGAAACTTAATTTTTCGCCCCAAAAAAAAAAACGTAAGGGGTACCACTGTCGTTTTTTTTTCAGGCCGAATTTTTGAGTTTCGATATCTCAGCTCTGGAAGGGGCTAGAGCCTCCATTTTTGCACTCAGGTCTAAGTCTCATGGCCCTCTATCAGAATCCAGAGTTTTGGGAAGATTGGAGAAACTTATTTTTTCGCCCAAAAAAAAAAAGGTAAGGGGTACCACTGTCGTTTTTTTTTCGGGCCGAATTTTTGAGTTTCGATATCTCAGCTCTGGAAGGGGCTAGAGCCTCCATTTTTGCACTCAGGTCTAAGTCTCATGGCCCTCTATCAGAATCCAGAGTTTTGGGAAGATTGGAGAAACTTAATTTTTCGCCCAAAAAAAAAAAGGTAAGGGGTACCACTGTCGTTTTTTTTTCGGGCCGAATTTTTGAGTTTCGATATCTCAGCTCTGGAAGGGGCTAGAGCCTCCATTTTTGCACTCAGGTCTAAGTATCATGGCCCTCTATCAGAATCCAGAGTTTTGGGAAGATTGGAGAAACTTAATTTTTCGCCCCAAAAAAAAAAACGTAAGGGGTACCACTGTCGTTTTTTTTTCAGGCCGAATTTTTGAGTTTCGATATCTCAGCTCTGGAAGGGGCTAGAGCCTCCATTTTTGCACTCAGGTCTAAGTCTCATGGCCCTCTATCAGAATCCAGAGTTTTGGGAAGATTGGAGAAACTTATTTTTTCGCCCAAAAAAAAAAAGGTAAGGGGTACCACTGTCGTTTTTTTTTTCGGGCCGAATTTTTGAGTTTCGATATCTCAGCTCTGGAAGGGGCTAGAGCCTCCATTTTTGCACTCAGGTCTAAGTATCATGGCCCTCTATCAGAATCCAGAGTTTTGGGAAGATTGGAGAAACTTAATTTTTCGCCCCAAAAAAAAAACCGTAAGGGGTACCACTGTCGTTTTTTTTTTCAGGCCGAATTTTTGAGTTTCGATATCTCAGCTCTGGAAGGGGCTAGAGCCTCCATTTTTGCACTCAGGTCTAAGTATCATGGCCCTCTATCAGAATCCAGAGTTTTGGGAAGATTGGAGAAACTTAATTTTTCGCCCCAAAAAAAAAAACGTAAGGGGTACCACTGTCGTTTTTTTTTCAGGCCGAATTTTTGAGTTTCGATATCTCAGCTCTGGAAGGGGCTAGAGCCTCCATTTTTGCACTCAGGTCTAAGTCTCATGGCCCTCTATCAGAATCCAGAGTTTTGGGAAGATTGGAGAAACTTATTTTTTCGCCCAAAAAAAAAAAGGTAAGGGGTACCACTGTCGTTTTTTTTTCGGGCCGAATTTTTGAGTTTCGATATCTCAGCTCTGGAAGGGGCTAGAGCCTCCATTTTTGCACTCAGGTCTAAGTCTCATGGCCCTCTATCAGAATCCAGAGTTTTGGGAAGATTGGAGAAACTTAATTTTTCGCCCAAAAAAAAAACGTAAGGGGTACCACTGTCGTTTTTTTTTCAGGCCGAATTTTTGAGTTTCGATATCTCAGCTCTGGAAGGGGCTAGAGCCTCCATTTTTGCACTCAGGTCTAAGTCTCATGGCCCTCTATCAGAATTTGTGAAGATTGGAGAAACTTAATTTTTCGCCCAAAAAAAAAACGTAAGGGGTACCACTGTCGTTTTTTTTTCGGGCCGAATTTTTGAGTTTCGATATCTCAACTCAAAAATTCGGCCCGAAAAAAAAACGACAGTGGTACCCCTTACGTTTTTTTTTTGAGTTTCGATTTCTCAGCTCTGGAAGGGGCTAGAGCCTCCATTTTTGCACTCAGGTCTAAGTCTCATGGCCCTCCATCAGAATTTGGGAAAATTGGAGAAACTTAATTTTTCGCCCCAAAAAAAAAAACGTAAGGGGTACCACTGTCGTTTTTTTTTCGGGCCGAATTTTTGAGTTTCGATATCTCAGCTCTGGAAGGGGCTAGAGCCTCCATTTTTGCACTCAGGTCTAAGTCTCATGGCCCTCTATCAGAATTTGTGAAGATTGGAGAAACTTAATTTTTCGCCCAAAAAAAAAACGTAAGGGGTACCACTGTCGTTTTTTTTTCGGGCCGAATTTTTGAGTTTCGATATCTCAGCTCTGGAAGGGGCTAGAGCCTCCATTTTTGCACTCAGGTCCAAGTCTCATGACCCTCTATCAGAATTTGGGAAGATTGGAGAAACTTAATTTTTCGCCCAAAAAAAAAACGTAAGGGGTACCACTGTCGTTTTTTTTTCGGGCCGAATTTTTGAGTTTCGATATCTCAGCTCTGGAAGGGGCTAGAGCCTCCATTTTTGCACTCAGGTCTAAGTCTCATGGCCCTCTATCAGAATTTGTGAAGATTGGAGAAACTTAATTTTTCGCCCAAAAAAAAAACGTAAGGGGTACCACTGTCGTTTTTTTTTCGGGCCGAATTTTTGAGTTTCGATATCTCAGCTCTGGAAGGGGCTAGAGCCTCCATTTTTGCACTCAGGTCTAAGTCTCATGGCCCTCTATCAGAATCCAGAGTTTTGGGAAGATTGGAGAAACTTAATTTTTCGCCCAAAAAAAAAAAGGTAAGGGGTACCACTGTCGTTTTTTTTTTCGGGCCGAATTTTTGAGTTTCGATATCTCAGCTCTGGAAGGGGCTAGAGCCTCCATTTTTGCACTCAGGTCTAAGTATCATGGCCCTCTATCAGAATCCAGAGTTTTGGGAAGATTGGAGAAACTTAATTTTTCGCCCCAAAAAAAAAAAACGTAAGGGGTACCACTGTCGTTTTTTTTTCAGGCCGAATTTTTGAGTTTCGATATCTCAGCTCTGGAAGGGGCTAGAGCCTCCATTTTTGCACTCAGGTCTAAGTCTCATGGCCCTCTATCAGAATCCAGAGTTTTGGGAAGATTGGAGAAACTTATTTTTTCGCCCAAAAAAAAAAACGTAAGGGGTACCACTGTCGTTTTTTTTTTCGGGCCGAATTTTTGAGTTTCGATATCTCAGCTCTGGAAGGGGCTAGAGCCTCCATTTTTGCACTCAGGTCTAAGTCTCATGGCCCTCTACCAGAATCCAGAGTTTTGGGAAGATTGGAGAAACTTAATTTTTTTCGCCTCCCCAAAAAAACCTAAGGGGTACCACTGTCGTTTTTTTTTTTCGGGACGAATTTTTGAGTTTCGATATCTCAGCTCTGGAAGGGGCTAGAGCCTCCATTTTTGCACTCAGGTCTAAGTCTCATTGCCCTCTATCAGAATCCATAGTTTTGGGAAGATTGGAGAAACTTAATTTTTCGCCCAAAAAAAAAAAACGTAAGGGGTACCACTGTCGTTTTTTTTTCGGGCCGAATTTTTGAGTTTCGATATCTCAGCTCTGGAAGGGGCTAGAGCCTCCATTTTTGCACTCAGGTCTAAGTCTCATGGCCCTCTATCAGAATCCAGAGTTTTGGGAAGATTGGAGAAACTTAATTTTTTTCGCCTCCCCAAAAAAAACGTAAGGGGTACCACTGTCGTTTTTTTTTTTCGGGACGAATTTTTGAGTTTCGATATCTCAGCTCTGGAAGGGGCTAGAGCCTCCATTTTTGTTCTCAGGTCTAAGTCTCATTGCCCTCTATCAGAATCCAGAGTTTTGGGAAGATTGGAGAAACTTAATTTTTTGCCCCCCAAAAAAAACGTAAGGGGTACCACTGTCGTTTTTTTTTCGGGCCGAATTTTTGAGTTTCGATATCTCAGCTCTGGAAGGGGCTAGAGCCTCCATTTTTGCACTCAGGTCTAAGTCTCATTGCCCTCTATCAGAATCCATAGTTTTGGGAAGATTGCAGAAACTTAATTTTTCGCCCAAAAAAAAAAAACGTAAGGGATACCACTGTCGTTTTTTTTTCGGGCCAAATTTTTGAGTTTCGATATCTCAGCTCTGGAAGGGGCTAGAGCCTCCATTTTTGCACTCAGGTCTAAGTCTCACGGCCCTCTATCAGAATCCAGAGTTTTGGGAAGATTGGAGAAACTTAATTTTTTGCCCCCCCAAAAAAACGTAAGGGGTACCACTGTCGTTTTTTTTTCGGGCCGAATTTTTGAGTTTCGATATCTCAGCTCTGGAAGGGGCTAGAGCCTCCATTTTTGCACTCAGGTCTAAGTCTCATTGCCCTCTATCAGAATCCATAGTTTTGGGAAGATTGCAGAAACTTAATTTTTCGCCCAAAAAAAAAAAACGTAAGGGGTACCACTGTCGTTTTTTTTTCGGGCCGAATTTTTGAGTTTCGATATCTCAGCTCTGGAAGGGGCTAGAGCCTCCATTTTTGCACTCAGGTCTAAGTCTCATGGCCCTCTATCAGAATCCAGAGTTTTGGGAAGATTGGAGAAACTTATTTTTTCGCCCAAAAAAAAAAAACGTAAGGGGTACCACTGTCGTTTTTTTTTCGGGCCGAATTTTTGAGTTTCGCTATCTCAGCTCTGGAAGGGGCTAGAGCCTCCATTTTTGCACTCAGGTCTAAGTCTCATGGCCCTCTATCAGAATCCAGAGTTTTGGGAAGATTGGAGAAACTTAATTTTTCGCCCAAAAAAAAAACGTAAGGGGTACCACTGTCGTTTTTTTTTCGGGCCAAATTTTTGAGTTTCGATATCTCAGCTCTGGAAGGGGCTAGAGCCTCCATTTTTGCACTCAGGTCTAAGTATCATGGCCCTCTATCAGAATCCAGAGTTTTGGGAAGATTGGAGAAACTTAATTTTTCGCCCCAAAAAAAAAACGTAAGGGGTACCACTGTCGTTTTTTTTTCAGGCCGAATTTTTGAGTTTTGATATCTCAGCTCTGGAAGGGGCTAGAGCCTCCATTTTTGCACTCAGGTCTAAGTATCATGGCCCTCTATCAGAATCCAGAGTTTTGGGAAGATTGGAGAAACTTAATTTTTCGCCCCAAAAAAAAAACGTAAGGGGTACCACTGTCGTTTTTTTTTCAGGCCGAATTTTTGAGTTTCGATATCTCAGCTCTGGAAGGGGCTAGAGCCTCCATTTTTGCACTCAGGTCTAAGTCTAATGGCCGTCTATCAGAATCCAGAGTTTTGGGAAGATTGGAGAAACTTAATTTTTCGCCCAAAAAAAAACCGTAAGGGGTACCACTGTCGTTTTTTTTTTTGGGCGAAAAATTAAGTTTCTCCAATCTTCCCAAAACTCTGGATTCTGATAGAGGGCCATGAGACTTAGACATGAGTGCAAAAATGGAGGCTCTAGCCCCTTCCAGAGCTGAGATATCGAAACTCAAAAATTCGGCCCGAAAAAAAAACGACAGTGGTACCCCTTACGTTTTTTTTTTGAGTTTCGATTTCTCAGCTCTGGAAGGGGCTAGAGCCTCCATTTTTGCACTCAGGTCTAAGTCTCATGGCCCTCCATCAGAATTTGGGAAAATTGGAGAAACTTAATTTTTCGCCCCAAAAAAAAAAAACGTAAGGGGTACCACTGTCGTTTTTTTTTCGGGCCGAATTTTTGAGTTTCGATATCTCAGCTCTGGAAGGGGCTAGAGCCTCCATTTTTGCACTCAGGTCTAAGTCTCATGGCCCTCTATCAGAATTTGTGAAGATTGGAGAAACTTAATTTTTCGCCCAAAAAAAAAACGTAAGGGGTACCACTGTCGTTTTTTTTTCGGGCCGAATTTTTCAGTTTCGATATCTCAGCTCTGGAAGGGGCTAGAGCCTCCATTTTTGCACTCAGGTCCAAGTCTCATGACCCTCTATCAGAATTTGGGAAGATTGGAGAAACTTAATTTTTCGCCCAAAAAAAAAACGTAAGGGGTACCACTGTCGTTTCTTTTTCGGGCCGAATTTTTGAGTTTCGATATCTCAGCTCTGGAAGGGGCTAGAGCCTCCATTTTTGCACTCAGGTCTAAGTATCATGGCCCTCTATCAGAATCCAGAGTTTTGGGAAGATTGGAGAAACTTAATTTTTCGCCCCAAAAAAAAAAACGTAAGGGGTACCACTGTCGTTTTTTTTTCAGGCCGAATTTTTGAGTTTCGATATCTCAGCTCTGGAAGGGGCTAGAGCCTCCATTTTTGCACTCAGGTCTAAGTCTCATGGCCCTCTATCAGAATCCAGAGTTTTGGGAAGATTGGAGAAACTTATTTTTTCGCCCAAAAAAAAAAAGGTAAGGGGTACCACTGTCGTTTTTTTTTTCGGGCCGAATTTTTGAGTTTCGATATCTCAGCTCTGGAAGGGGCTAGAGCCTCCATTTTTGCACTCAGGTCTAAGTATCATGGCCCTCTATCAGAATCCAGAGTTTTGGGAAGATTGGAGAAACTTAATTTTTCGCCCCAAAAAAAAAACCGTAAGGGGTACCACTGTCGTTTTTTTTTTCAGGCCGAATTTTTGAGTTTCGATATCTCAGCTCTGGAAGGGGCTAGAGCCTCCATTTTTGCACTCAGGTCTAAGTATCATGGCCCTCTATCAGAATCCAGAGTTTTGGGAAGATTGGAGAAACTTAATTTTTCGCCCCAAAAAAAAAAACGTAAGGGGTACCACTGTCGTTTTTTTTTCAGGCCGAATTTTTGAGTTTCGATATCTCAGCTCTGGAAGGGGCTAGAGCCTCCATTTTTGCACTCAGGTCTAAGTCTCATGGCCCTCTATCAGAATCCAGAGTTTTGGGAAGATTGGAGAAACTTATTTTTTCGCCCAAAAAAAAAAAGGTAAGGGGTACCACTGTCGTTTTTTTTTCGGGCCGAATTTTTGAGTTTCGATATCTCAGCTCTGGAAGGGGCTAGAGCCTCCATTTTTGCACTCAGGTCTAAGTCTCATGGCCCTCTATCAGAATCCAGAGTTTTGGGAAGATTGGAGAAACTTAATTTTTCGCCCAAAAAAAAAAAGGTAAGGGGTACCACTGTCGTTTTTTTTTCGGGCCGAATTTTTGAGTTTCGATATCTCAGCTCTGGAAGGGGCTAGAGCCTCCATTTTTGCACTCAGGTCTAAGTATCATGGCCCTCTATCAGAATCCAGAGTTTTGGGAAGATTGGAGAAACTTAATTTTTCGCCCCAAAAAAAAAAACGTAAGGGGTACCACTGTCGTTTTTTTTTCAGGCCGAATTTTTGAGTTTCGATATCTCAGCTCTGGAAGGGGCTAGAGCCTCCATTTTTGCACTCAGGTCTAAGTCTCATGGCCCTCTATCAGAATCCAGAGTTTTGGGAAGATTGGAGAAACTTATTTTTTCGCCCAAAAAAAAAAAGGTAAGGGGTACCACTGTCGTTTTTTTTTTCGGGCCGAATTTTTGAGTTTCGATATCTCAGCTCTGGAAGGGGCTAGAGCCTCCATTTTTGCACTCAGGTCTAAGTATCATGGCCCTCTATCAGAATCCAGAGTTTTGGGAAGATTGGAGAAACTTAATTTTTCGCCCCAAAAAAAAAACCGTAAGGGGTACCACTGTCGTTTTTTTTTTCAGGCCGAATTTTTGAGTTTCGATATCTCAGCTCTGGAAGGGGCTAGAGCCTCCATTTTTGCACTCAGGTCTAAGTATCATGGCCCTCTATCAGAATCCAGAGTTTTGGGAAGATTGGAGAAACTTAATTTTTCGCCCCAAAAAAAAAAACGTAAGGGGTACCACTGTCGTTTTTTTTTCAGGCCGAATTTTTGAGTTTCGATATCTCAGCTCTGGAAGGGGCTAGAGCCTCCATTTTTGCACTCAGGTCTAAGTCTCATGGCCCTCTATCAGAATCCAGAGTTTTGGGAAGATTGGAGAAACTTATTTTTTCGCCCAAAAAAAAAAAGGTAAGGGGTACCATTGTCGTTTTTTTTTCGGGCCGAATTTTTGAGTTTCGATATCTCAGCTCTGGAAGGGGCTAGAGCCTCCATTTTTGCACTCAGGTCTAAGTCTCATGGCCCTCTATCAGAATCCAGAGTTTTGGGAAGATTGGAGAAACTTAATTTTTCGCCCAAAAAAAAAACGTAAGGGGTACCACTGTCGTTTTTTTTTCAGGCCGAATTTTTGAGTTTCGATATCTCAGCTCTGGAAGGGGCTAGAGCCTCCATTTTTGCACTCAGGTCTAAGTCTCATGGCCCTCTATCAGAATTTGTGAAGATTGGAGAAACTTAATTTTTCGCCCAAAAAAAAAACGTAAGGGGTACCACTGTCGTTTTTTTTTCGGGCCGAATTTTTGAGTTTCGATATCTCAACTCAAAAATTCGGCCCGAAAAAAAAACGACAGTGGTACCCCTTACGTTTTTTTTTTGAGTTTCGATTTCTCAGCTCTGGAAGGGGCTAGAGCCTCCATTTTTGCACTCAGGTCTAAGTCTCATGGCCCTCCATCAGAATTTGGGAAAATTGGAGAAACTTAATTTTTCGCCCCAAAAAAAAAAACGTAAGGGGTACCACTGTCGTTTTTTTTTCGGGCCGAATTTTTGAGTTTCGATATCTCAGCTCTGGAAGGGGCTAGAGCCTCCATTTTTGCACTCAGGTCTAAGTCTCATGGCCCTCTATCAGAATTTGTGAAGATTGGAGAAACTTAATTTTTCGCCCAAAAAAAAAACGTAAGGGGTACCACTGTCGTTTTTTTTTCGGGCCGAATTTTTGAGTTTCGATATCTCAGCTCTGGAAGGGGCTAGAGCCTCCATTTTTGCACTCAGGTCCAAGTCTCATGACCCTCTATCAGAATTTGGGAAGATTGGAGAAACTTAATTTTTCGCCCAAAAAAAAAACGTAAGGGGTACCACTGTCGTTTTTTTTTCGGGCCGAATTTTTGAGTTTCGATATCTCAGCTCTGGAAGGGGCTAGAGCCTCCATTTTTGCACTCAGGTCTAAGTCTCATGGCCCTCTATCAGAATTTGTGAAGATTGGAGAAACTTAATTTTTCGCCCAAAAAAAAAACGTAAGGGGTACCACTGTCGTTTTTTTTTCGGGCCGAATTTTTGAGTTTCGATATCTCAGCTCTGGAAGGGGCTAGAGCCTCCATTTTTGCACTCAGGTCTAAGTCTCATGGCCCTCTATCAGAATCCAGAGTTTTGGGAAGATTGGAGAAACTTAATTTTTCGCCCAAAAAAAAAAAGGTAAGGGGTACCACTGTCGTTTTTTTTTTCGGGCCGAATTTTTGAGTTTCGATATCTCAGCTCTGGAAGGGGCTAGAGCCTCCATTTTTGCACTCAGGTCTAAGTATCATGGCCCTCTATCAGAATCCAGAGTTTTGGGAAGATTGGAGAAACTTAATTTTTCGCCCCAAAAAAAAAAAACGTAAGGGGTACCACTGTCGTTTTTTTTTCAGGCCGAATTTTTGAGTTTCGATATCTCAGCTCTGGAAGGGGCTAGAGCCTCCATTTTTGCACTCAGGTCTAAGTCTCATGGCCCTCTATCAGAATCCAGAGTTTTGGGAAGATTGGAGAAACTTATTTTTTCGCCCAAAAAAAAAAAGGTAAGGGGTACCACTGTCGTTTTTTTTTCGGGCCGAATTTTTGAGTTTCGATATCTCAGCTCTGGAAGGGGCTAGAGCCTCCATTTTTGCACTCAGGTCTAAGTATCATGGCCCTCTATCAGAATCCAGAGTTTTGGGAAGATTGGAGAAACTTAATTTTTCGCCCCAAAAAAAAAAACGTAAGGGGTACCACTGTCGTTTTTTTTTTCAGGCCGAATTTTTGAGTTTCGATATCTCAGCTCTGGAAGGGGCTAGAGCCTCCATTTTTGCACTCAGGTCCAAGTCTCATGACCCTCTATCAGAATTTGGGAAGATTGGAGAAACTTAATTTTTCGCCCAAAAAAAAAACGTAAGGGGTACCACTGTCGTTTTTTTTTTCGGGCCGAATTTTTGAGTTTCGATATCTCAGCTCTGGAAGGGGCTAGAGCCTCCATTTTTGCACTCAGGTCTAAGTCTCATGGCCCTCTATCAGAATTTGTGAAGATTGGAGAAACTTAATTTTTCGCCCAAAAAAAAAACGTAAGGGGTACCACTGTCGTTTTTTTTTCGGGCCGAATTTTTGAGTTTCGATATCTCAGCTCTGGAAGGGGCTAGAGCCTCCATTTTTGCACTCAGGTCTAAGTCTCATGGCCCTCTATCAGAATTTGTGAAGATTGGAGAAACTTAATTTTTCGCCCAAAAAAAAAACGTAAGGGGTACCACTGTCGTTTTTTTTTCGGGCCGAATTTTTGAGTTTCGATATCTCAGCTCTGGAAGGGGCTAGAGCCTCCATTTTTGCACTCAGGTCCAAGTCTCATGACCCTCTATCAGAATTTGGGAAGATTGGAGAAACTTAATTTTTCGCCCAAAAAAAAAACGTAAGGGGTACCACTGTCGTTTTTTTTTCGGGCCGAATTTTTGAGTTTCGATATCTCAGCTCTGGAAGGGGCTAGAGCCTCCATTTTTGCACTCAGGTCTAAGTCTCATGGCCCTCTATCAGAATTTGTGAAGATTGGAGAAACTTAATTTTTCGCCCAAAAAAAAAAACGTAAGGGGTACCACTGTCGTTTTTTTTTCGGGCCGAATTTTTGAGTTTCGATATCTCAGCTCTGGAAGGGGCTAGAGCCTCCATTTTTGCACTCAGGTCCAAGTCTCATGACCCTCTATCAGAATTTGGGAAGATTGGAGAAACTTAATTTTTCGCCCAAAAAAAAAACGTAAGGGGTACCACTGTCGTTTTTTTTTCGGGCCGAATTTTTGAGTTTCGATATCTCAGCTCTGGAAGGGGCTAGAGCCTCCATTTTTGCACTCAGGTCTAAGTATCATGGCCCTCTATCAGAATCCAGAGTTTTGGGAAGATTGGAGAAACTTAATTTTTCGCCCCAAAAAAAAAAACGTAAGGGGTACCACTGTAGTTTTTTTTTCAGGCCGAATTTTTGAGTTTCGATATCTCAGCTCTGGAAGGGGCTAGAGCCTCCATTTTTTGCACTCAGGTCTAAGTCTCATGGCCCTCTATCAGAATCCAGAGTTTTGGGAAGATTGGAGAAACTTATTTTTTCGCCCAAAAAAAAAAGGTAAGGGGTACCACTGTGGTTTTTTTTTCGGGCCGAATTTTTGAGTTTCGATATCTCAGCTCTGGAAGGGGCTAGAGCCTCCATTTTTGCACTCAGGTCTAAGTATCATGGCCCTCTATCAGAATCCAGAGTTTTGGGAAGATTGGAGAAACTTAATTTTTCGCCCCCCAAAAAAAAACGTAAGGGGTACCACTGTCGTTTTTTTTTCAGGCCGAATTTTTGAGTTTCGATATCTCAGCTCTGGAAGGGGCTAGAGCCTCCATTTTTGCACTCAGGTCTAAGTATCATGGCCCTCTATCAGAATCCAGAGTTTTGGGAAGATTGGAGAAACTTAATTTTTCGCCCCAAAAAAAAACGTAAGGGGTACCACTGTCGTTTTTTTTTCAGGCCGAATTTTTGAGTTTCGATATCTCAGCTCTGGAAGGGGCTAGAGCCTCCATTTTTGCACTCAGGTCTAAGTCTCATGGCCCTCTATCAGAATCCAGAGTTTTGGGAAGATTGGAGAAACTTATTTTTTCGCCCAAAAAAAAAAAAGGTAAGGGGTACCACTGTCGTTTTTTTTTCGGGCCGAATTTTTGAGTTTCGATATCTCAGCTCTGGAAGGGGCTAGAGCCTCCATTTTTGCACTCAGGTCTAAGTATCATGGCCCTCTATCAGAATCCAGAGTTTTGGGAAGATTGGAGAAACTTAATTTTTCGCCTCCAAAAAAAAACGTAAGGGGTACCACTGTCGTTTTTTTTTCAGGCCGAATTTTTGAGTTTCGATATCTCAGCTCTGGAAGGGGCTAGAGCCTCCATTTTGCACTCAGGTCTAAGTCTCATGGCCCTCTATCAGAATCCAGAGTTTTGGGAAGATTGGAGAAACTTATTTTTTCGCCCAAAAAAAAAAAGGTAAGGGGTACCACTGTCGTTTTTTTTTCGGGCCGAATTTTTGAGTTTCGATATCTCAGCTCTGGAAGGGGCTAGAGCCTCCATTTTTGCACTCAGGTCTAAGTATCATGGCCCTCTATCAGAATCCAGAGTTTTGGGAAGATTGGAGAAACTTAATTTTTCGCCCAAAAAAAAAAAACGTAAGGGGTACCACTGTCGTTTTTTTTTTCAGGCCGAATTTTTGAGTTTCGATATCTCAGCTCTGGAAGGGGCTAGAGCCTCCATTTTTGCACTCAGGTCTAAGTCTACTGGCCGTCTATCAGAATCCAGAGTTTTGGGAAGATTGGAGAAACTTAATTTTTCGCCCAAAAAAAAAAAACGTAAGGGGTACCACTGTCGTTTTTTTTTTGGGGTGAAAAATTAAGTTTCTCCAATCTTCCCAAAACTCTGGATTCTGATAGAGGGCCATGAGACTTAGACCTGAGTGCAAAAATGGAGGCTCTAGCCCCTTCCAGAGCTGAGATATCGAAACTCAAAAATTCGGCCCGAAAAAAAAAACGACAGTGGTACCCCTTACGTTTTTTTTTTGGGCGAAAAATTAAGTTTCTCCAATCTTCCCAAATTCTGATAGAGGGCCATGAGACTTAGACCTGAGTGCAAAAATGGAGGCTCTAGCCCCTTCCAGAGCTGAGATATCGAAACTCAAAAATTCGGCCCGAAAAAAAAACGACAGTGGTACCCCTTACGTTTTTTTTTGAGTTTCGATTTCTCAGCTCTGGAAGGGGCTAGAGCCTCCATTTTTGCACTCAGGTCTAAGTCTCATGGCCCTCTATCAGAATTTGGGAAGATTGGAGAAACTTAATTTTCGCCCAAAAAAAAAAAACGTAAGGGGTACCACTGTCGTTTTTTTTTCGGGCCGAATTTTTGAGTTTCGATATCTCAGCTCTGGAAGGGGCTAGAGCCTCCATTTTTGCACTCAGGTCCAAGTCTCATGACCCTCTATCAGAATTTGGGAAGATTGGAGAAACTTAATTTTTCGCCCAAAAAAAAAACGTAAGGGGTACCACTGTCGTTTTTTTTTTCGGGCCGAATTTTTGAGTTTCGCTATCTCAGCTCTGGAAGGGGCTAGAGCCTCCATTTTTGCACTCAGGTCTAAGTCTCATGGCCCTCTATCAGAATTTGTGAAGATTGGAGAAACTTAATTTTTCGCCCAAAAAAAAACGTAAGGGGTACCACTGTCGTTTTTTTTTTCGGGCCGAATTTTTGAGTTTCGATATCTCAGCTCTGGAAGGGGCTAGAGCCTCCATTTTTGCACTCAGGTCTAAGTCTCATGGCCCTCTATCAGAATCCAGAGTTTTGGGAAGATTGGAGAAACTTAATTTTTCGCCCAAAAAAAAAAAGGTAAGGGGTACCACTGTCGTTTTTTTTTCGGGCCAAATTTTTGAGTTTCGATATCTCAGCTCTGGAAGGGGCTAGAGCCTCCATTTTTGCACTCAGGTCTAAGTCTCATGGCCCTCTATCAGAATCCAGAGTTTTGGGAAGATTGGAGAAACTTAATTTTTCGCCCAAAAAAAAAAAACGTAAGGGGTACCACTGTCGTTTTTTTTTTGGGCGAAAAATTAAGTTTCTCCAATCTTCCCAAAACTCTGGATTCTGATAGAGGGCCATGAGACTTAGACCTGAGTGCAAAAATGGAGGCTCTAGCCCCTTCCAGAGCTGAGATATCGAAACTCAAAAATTCGGCCTGAAAAAAAAACGACAGTGGTACCCCTTACGTTTTTTTTGGTGGGGCGAAAAATTAAGTTTCTCCAATCTTCCCAAAACTCTGGATTCTGATAGAGGGCCATAATACTTAGACCTGAGTGCAAAAATGGAGGCTCTAGCCCCTTCCAGAGCTGAGATATCGAAACTCAAAAATTCGGCCCGAAAAAAAAACGACAGTGGTACCCCTTACCTTTTTTTTTTTGGGCGAAAAAATAAGTTTCTCCAATCTTCCCAAAACTCTGGATTCTGATAGAGGGCCATGAGACTTAGACCTGAGTGCAAAAATGGAGGCTCTAGCCCCTTCCAGAGCTGAGATATGGAAACTCAAAAATTCGGCCCGAAAAAAAAACGACAGTGGTACCCCTTACGTTTTTTTTTTTTGGGCGAAAAATTAAGTTTCTCCAATCTTCCCAAAACTCTGGATTCTGATAGAGTTCCATGAGACTTAGACCTGAGTGCAAAAATGGAGGCTCTAGCCCCTTCCAGAGCTGAGATATCGAAACTCAAAAATTTGGCCCGAAAAAAAAACGACAGTGGTACCCCTTTTGTTTTTTTTTTGGGCGAAAAATTAAGTTTCTCCAATCTTCACAAATTCTGATAGAGGGCCATGAGACTTAGACCTGAGTGCAAATATGGAGGCTCTAGCCCCTTCCAGAGCTGAGAAATCGAAACTCAAAAAAAAAACGTAAGGGGTACCACTGTCGTTTTTTTTTCGGGCCGAATTTTTGAGTTTCGATATCTCAGCTCTGGAAGGGGCTAGAGCCTCCATTTTTGCACTCAGGTCTAAGTCTCATGGCCCTCTATCAGAATTTGGGAAGATTGGAGAAACTTAATTTTTTGCCCAAAAAAAAAAAACGTAAGGGGTACCACTGTCGTTTTTTTTTCAGGCCGAATTTTTGAGTTTCGATATCTCAGCTCTGGAAGGGGCTAGAGCCTCCATTTTTGCACTCATGTCTAAGTCTCATGGCCCTCTATCAGAATCCAGAGTTTTGGGAAGATTGGAGAAACTTAATTTTTCGCCCAAAAAAAAAAACGACAGTGGTACCCCTTACGTTTTTTTTTTGGGCGAAAAATTAAGTTTCTCCAATCTTCCCAAATTCTGATAGAGGGCCATGAGACTTAGACCTGAGTGCAAAAATGGAGGCTCTAGCCCCTTCCAGAGCTGAGATATCGAAACTCAAAAATTCGGCCCGAAAAAAAAAACGACAGTGGTACCCCTTACGTTTTTTTTTTGGGCGAAAAATTAAGTTTCTCCAATCTTCACAAATTCTGATAGAGGGCCATGAGACTTAGACCTGATTGCAAAAATGGAGGCTCTAGCCCCTTCCAGAGCTGAGATATCGAAACTCAAAAAAAAACGTAAGGGGTACCACTGTCGTTTTTTTTTCGGGCCGAATTTTTGAGTTTCGATATCTCAGCTCTGGAAGGGGCTAGAGCCTCCATTTTTGCACTCAGGTCTAAGTCTCATGGCCCTCTATCAGAATTTGGGAAGATTGGAGAAACTTAATTTTTCGCCCAAAAAAAAAAACGTAAGGGGTACTGTCGTTTTTTTTTCGGGCCGAATTTTTGAGTTTCGATATCTCAGCTCTGGAAGGGGCTAGAGCCTCCATTTTTGCACTCAGGTCTAAGTCTCATGGCCCTCTATCAGAATCCAGAGTTTTGGGAAGATTGGAGAAACTTAATTTTTCGCCCCAAAAAAAAAACGACAGTGGTACCCCTTACGTTTTTTTTTTTTTGGGCGAAAAATTAAGTTTCTCCAATCTTCCCAAAACTCTGGATTCTGATAGACGGCCATTAGACTTAGACCTGAGTGCAAAAATGGAGAATCTAGCCCCTTCCAGAGCTGAGATATCGAAACTCAAAAATTCGGCCTGAAAAAAAAACGACAGTGGTACCCCTTACGTTTTTTTTTTTGGGGCGAAAAATTAAGTTTCTCCAATCTTCCCAAAACTCTGGATTCTGATAGAGGGCCATGATACTTAGACCTGAGTGCAAAAATGGAGGCTCTAGCCCCTTCCAGAGCTGAGATATCGAAACTCAAAAATTCGGCCCGAAAAAAAAACGACAGTGGTACCCCTTACCTTTTTTTTTTTTGGGCGAAAAAATAAGTTTCTCCAATCTTCCCAAAACTCTGGATTCTGATAGAGGGCCATGAGACTTAGACCTGAGTGCAAAAATGGAGGCTCTAGCCCCTTCCAGAGCTGAGATATGGAAACTCAAAAATTCGGCCCGAAAAAAAAACGACAGTGGTACCCCTTACGTTTTTTTTTTTTGGGCGAAAAATTAAGTTTCTCCAATCTTCCCAAAACTCTGGATTCTGATAGAGGGCCATGAGACTTAGACCTGAGTGCAAAAATGGAGGCTCTAGCCCCTTCCAGAGCTGAGATATCGAAACTCAAAAATTTGGCCCGAAAAAAAAACGACAGTGGTACCCCTTACCTTTTTTTTTTTGGGCGAAAAATTAAGTTTCTCCAATCTTCCCAAAACTCTGGATTCTGATAGAGGGCCATGAGACTTAGACCTGAGTGCAAAAATGGAGGCTCTAGCCCCTTCCAGAGCTGAGATATCGAAACTCAAAAATTCGGCCCGAAAAAAAAACGACAGTGGTACCCCTTACGTTTTTTTTTTGGGCGAAAAATTAAGTTTCTCCAATCTTCCCAAATTCTGATAGAGGGTCATGAGACTTGGACCTGAGTGCAAAAATGGAGGCTCTAGCCCCTTCCAGAGCTGAGATATCGAAACTCAAAAATTCGGCCCGAAAAAAAAACGACAGTGGTACCCCTTACGTTTTTTTTTGAGTTTCGATATCTCAGCTCTGGAAGGGGCTAGAGCCTCCATTTTTGCACTCAGGTCTAAGTCTCATGGCCCTCTATCAGAATTTGTGAAGATTGGAGAAACTTAATTTTTCGCCCAAAAAAAAAAACGTAAGGGGTACCACTGTCGTTTTTTTTTCGGGCCGAATTTTTGAGTTTCGATATCTCAGCTCTGGAAGGGGCTAGAGCCTCCATTTTTGCACTCAGGTCTAAGTCTCATGGCCCTCTATCAGAATTTGGGAAGATTGGAGAAACTTAATTTTTCGCCCAAAAAAAAAACGTAAGGGGTACCACTGTCGTTTTTTTTTTCGGGCCGAATTTTTGAGTTTCGATATCTCAGCTCTGGAAGGGGCTAGAGCCTCCATTTTTGCACTCAGGTCTAAGTCTCATGGCCCTCTATCAGAATCCAGAGTTTTGGGAAGATTGGAGAAACTTAATTTTTCGCCCAAAAAAAAAAAGGTAAGGGGTACCACTGTCGTTTTTTTTTCGGGCCAAATTTTTGAGTTTCGATATCTCAGCTCTGGAAGGGGCTAGAGCCTCCATTTTTGCACTCAGGTCTAAGTCTCATGGCCCTCTATCAGAATCCAGAGTTTTGGGAAGATTGGAGAAACTTAATTTTTCGCCCAAAAAAAAAAAAACGTAAGGGGTACCACTGTCGTTTTTTTTTCGGGCCGAATTTTTGAGTTTCCATATCTCAGCTCTGGAAGGGGCTAGAGCCTCCATTTTTGCACTCAGGTCTAAGTCTCATGGCCCTCTATCAGAATCCAGAGTTTTGGGAAGATTGGAGAAACTTATTTTTTCGCCCAAAAAAAAAAAGGTAAGGGGTACCACTGTCGTTTTTTTTTCGGGCCGAATTTTTGAGTTTCGATATCTCAGCTCTGGAAGGGGCTAGAGCCTCCATTTTTGCACTCAGGTCTAAGTCTCATGGCCCTCTATCAGAATCCAGAGTTTTGGGAAGATTGGAGAAACTTAATTTTTCGCCCAAAAAAAAAAAACGTAAGGGGTACCACTGTCGTTTTTTTTTTCGGGCCGAATTTTTGAGTTTTCATATCTCAGCTCTGGAAGGGGCTAGAGCCTCCATTTTTGCACTCAGGTCTAAGTCTCATGGCCCTCTATCAGAATCCAGAGTTTTGGGAAGATTGGAGAAACTTATTTTTTCGCCCAAAAAAAAAAAAGGTAAGGGGTACCGCTGTCGTTTTTTTTTCGGGCCGAATTTTTGAGTTTCGATATCTCAGCTCTGGAAGGGGCTAGAGCCTCCATTTTTGCACTCAGGTCTAAGTATCATGGCCCTCTATCAGAATCCAGAGTTTTGGGAAGATTGGAGAAACTTAATTTTTCGCCCAAAAAAAAAAAACGTAAGGGGTACCACTGTCGTTTTTTTTTCAGGCCGAATTTTTGAGTTTCGATATCTCAGCTCTGGAAGGGGCTAGAGCCTCCATTTTTGCACTCAGGTCTAAGTCTAATGGCCGTCTATCAGAATCCAGAGTTTTGGGAAGATTGGAGAAACTTAATTTTTCGCCCAAAAAAAAAAAAAAGTAAGGGGTACCACTGTCGTTTTTTTTTGGGGGCGAAAAATTAAGTTTCTCCAATCTTCCCAAAACTCTGGATTCTGATAGAGGGCCATGAGACTTAGACCTGAGTGCAAAAATGGAGGCTCTAGCCCCTTCCAGAGCTGAGATATCGAAACTCAAAAATTCGGCCCGCAAAAAAAACGACAGTGGTACCCCTTACGTTTTTTTTTTTGGGCGAAAAATTAAGTTTCTCCAATCTTCCCAAATTCTGATAGAGGGCCATGAGACTTAGACCTGAGTGCAAAAATGGAGGCTCTAGCCCCTTCCAGAGCTGAGATATCGAAACTCAAAAATTCGGCCCGAAAAAAAAAACGACAGTGGTACCCCTTACGTTTTTTTTTTGGGCGAAAAATTAAGTTTCTCCAATCTTCACAAATTCTGATAGAGGGCCATGAGACTTAGACCTGAGTGCAAAAATGGAGGCTCTAGCCCCTTCCAGAGCTGAGATATCGAAACTCAAAAATTCGGCCCGAAAAAAAAACGACAGTGGTACCCCTTACGTTTTTTTTTTTGGGCGAAAAATTAAGTTTCTCCAATCTTCACAAATTCTGATAGAGGGCCATGAGACTTAGACCTGAGTGCAAAAATGGAGGCTCTAGCCCCTTCCAGAGCTGAGATATCGAAACTCAAAAAAAAACGTAAGGGGTACCACTGTCGTTTTTTTTTCGGGCCAAATTTTTGAGTTTCGATATCTCAGCTCTGGAAGGGGCTAGAGCCTCCATTTTTGCACTCAGGTCTAAGTCTCATGGCCCTCTATCAGAATTTGGGAAGATTGGAGAAACTTAATTTTTTGCCCAAAAAAAAAAACGTAAGGGGTACCACTGTCGTTTTTTTTTCAGGCCGAATTTTTGAGTTTCGATATCTCAGCTCTGGAAGGGGCTAGAGCCTCCATTTTTGCACTCAGGTCTAAGTCTCATGGCCCTCTATCAGAATCCAGAGTTTTGGGAAGATTGGAGAAACTTAATTTTTCGCCCAAAAAAAAAAAGGTAAGGGGTACCACTGTCGTTTTTTTTTCGGGCCGAATTTTTGAGTTTCGATATCTCAGCTCTGGAAGGGGCTAGAGCCTCCATTTTTGCACTCAGGTCTAAGTATCATGGCCCTCTATCAGAATCCAGAGTTTTGGGAAGATTGGAGAAACTTAATTTTTCGCCCCCCAAAAAAAAACGTAAGGGGTACCACTGTCGTTTTTTTTTCAGGCCGAATTTTTGAGTTTCGATATCTCAGCTCTGGAAGGGGCTAGAGCCTCCATTTTTGCACTCAGGTCTAAGTCTCATGGCCCTCTATCAGAATCCAGAGTTTTGGAAAGATTGGAGAAACTTATTTTTTCGCCCAAAAAAAAAAAGGTAAGGGGTACCACTGTCGTTTTTTTTTCGGGCCGAATTTTTGAGTTTCGATATCTCAGCTCTGGAAGGGGCTAGAGCCTCCATTTTTGCACTCAGGTCTAAGTATCATGGCCCTCTATCAGAATCCAGAGTTTTGGGAAGATTGGAGAAACTTAATTTTTCGCCCCAAAAAAAAAAACGTAAGGGGTACCACTGTCGTTTTTTTTCAGGCCGAATTTTTGAGTTTCGATATCTCAGCTCTGGAAGGGGCTAGAGCCTCCATTTTTGCACTCAGGTCTAAGTCTAATGGCCGTCTATCAGAATCCAGAGTTTTGGGAAGATTGGAGAAACTTAATTTTTCGCCCAAAAAAAAAAAACGTAAGGGGTACCACTGTCGTTTTTTTTTTTGGGCGAAAAATTAAGTTTCTCCAATCTTCCCAAAACTCTGGATTCTGATAGAGGGCCATGAGACTTAGACATGAGTGCAAAAATGGAGGCTCTAGCCCCTTCCAGAGCTGAGATATCGAAACTCAAAAATTCGGCCCGAAAAAAAAACGACAGTGGTACCCCTTACGTTTTTTTTTTTTGGGCGAAAAATTAAGTTTCTCCAATCTTCCCAAATTCTGATAGAGGGCCATGAGACTTAGACCTGAGTGCAAAAATGGAGGCTCTAGCCCCTTCCAGAGCTGAGATATCGAAACTCAAAAATTCGTCCCGAAAAAAAAAACGACAGTGGTACCCCTTACGTTTTTTTTTTTGGGCGAAAAATTAAGTTTCTCCAATCTTCCCAAATTCTGATAGAGGGCCATGAGACTTAGACCTGAGTGCAAAAATGGAGGCTCTAGCCCCTTCCAGAGATGAGATATCGAAACTCAAAAATTCGTCCCGAAAAAAAAACGACAGTGGTACCCCTTACGTTTTTTTTTTTTGGGCGAAAAATTAAGTTTCTCCAATCTTCACAAATTCTGATAGAGGGCCATGAGACTTAGACCTGAGTGCAAAAATGGAGGCTCTAGCCCCTTCCAGAGCTGAGATATCGAAACTCAAAAATTCGTCCCGAAAAAAAAACAACAGTGGTACCCCTTACGTTTTTTTTTTGGGCGAAAAATTAAGTTTCTCCAATCTTCCCAAATTCTGATAGAGGGCCATGAGACTTAGACCTGAGTGCAAAAATGGAGGCTCTAGCCCCTTCCAGAGCTGAGATATCGAAACTCAAAAATTCGGCCCGAAAAAAAAAACGACAGTGGTACCCCTTACGTTTTTTTTGGGGGGCGAAAAACTAAGTTTCTCCAATCTTCCAAAATTCTGATAGAGGGCCATGAGACTTAGACCTGAGTGCAAAAATGGAGGCTCTAGCCCCTTCCAGAGCTGAGATATCGAAACTCAAAAATTCGGCCCGAAAAAAAAACGACAGTGGTACCCCTTACGTTTTTTTTTTTGGGCGAAAAATTAAGTTTCTCCAATCTTCCCAAATTCTGATAGAGGACCATGAGACTTAGACCTGAGTACAAAAATGGAGGCTCTAGCCCCTTCCAGAGCTGAGATATCGAAACTCAAAAATTTGGCCCGAAAAAAAAACGACAGTGGTACCCCTTACGTTTTTTTTTTGGGCGAAAAATTAAGTTTCTCCAATCTTCCCAAATTCTGATAGAGGGCCATGAGACTTAGACCTGAGTGCCAAAATGGAGGCTCTAGCCCCTTCCAGAGCTGAGATATCGAAACTCAAAAATTCGGCCCGAAAAAAAAACGACAGTGGTACCCCTTACGTTTTTTTTTTGGGCGAAAAATTAAGTTTCTCCAATCTTCCCAAATTCTGACAGAGGGCCACGAGACTTAGACCTGAGTGCAAAAATGGAGGCTCTAGCCCCTTCCAGAGCTGAGATATCGAAACTCAAAAATTCGGCCCAAAAAAAAAAAAACGACAGTGGTACCCCTTACGTTTTTTTTTTTTGGGCGAAAAATTAAGTTTCTCCAATCTTCCCAAATTCTGATAGAGGGCCATGAGACTTAGACCTGAGTGCAAAAATGGAGGCTCTAGCCCCTTCCTGAGCTGAGATATCGAAACTCAAAAATTCGGCCCGAAAAAAAAACGACAGTGGTACCCCTTACGTTTTTTTTTGGGGCGAAAAATTAAGTTTCTCCAATCTTCCCAAATTCTGATAGAGGGCCATGAGACTTAGACCTGAGTGCCAAAATGGAGGCTCTAGCCCCTTCCAGAGCTGAGATATCGAAACTCAAAAATTCGGCCCGAAAAAAAAAACGACAGTGGTACCCCTTACGTTTTTTTTTTTGGGCGAAAAACTAAGTTTCTCCAATCTTCCCAAATTCTGATAGAGGGCCATGAGACTTAGACCTGAGTGCAAAAATGGAGGCTCTAGCCCCTTCCAGAGCTGAGATATCGAAACTCAAAAATTCGTCCCGAAAAAAAAACGACAGTGGTACCCCTTACGTTTTTTTTTTGGGCGAAAAATTAAGTTTCTCCAATCTTCCCAAATTCTGATAGAGGGCCACGAGACTTAGACCTGAGTGCAAAAATGGAGGCTCTATCCCCTTCCAGAGCTGAGATATCGAAACTCAAAAATTCGGCCCAAAAAAAAAAAACGACAGTGGTACCCCTTACGTTTTTTTTTTTGGGCGAAAAATTAAGTTTCTCCAATCTTCCCAAATTCTGATAGAGGGCCATGAGACTTAGACCTGAGTGCAAAAATGGAGGCTCTAGCCCCTTCCAGAGCTGAGATATCGAAACTCAAAAATTCGGCCCGAAAAAAAAAAAACGACAGTGGTACCCCTTACGTTTTTTTTTTTGGGCGAAAAATTAAGTTTCTCCAATCTTCCCAAATTCTGATAGAGGGCCATGAGACTTAGACCTGAGTGCAAAAATGGAGGCTCTAGCCCCTTCCAGAGCTGAGATATCGAAACTCAAAAATTCGGCCCGAAAAAAAACGACAGTGGTACCCCTTACGTTTTTTTTTTTGGGGCGAAAAATTAAGTTTCTCCAATCTTCCCAAATTCTGATAGAGGGCCATGAGACTTAGACCTGAGTGCAAAAATGGAGGCTCTAGCCCCTTCCAGAGCTGAGATATCGAAACTCAAAAATTCGGCCCGAAAAAAAAACGACAGTGGTACCCCTTACGTTTTTTTTTTGGGGCGAAAAATTAAGTTTCTCCAATCTTCCCAAATTCTGATAGAGGGCCATGAGACTTAGACCTGAGTGCAAAAATGGAGGCTCTAGCCCCTTCCAGAGCTGAGATATCGAAACTCAAAAATTCGGCCCGAAAAAAAAACGACAGTGGTACCCCTTACGTTTTTTTTTTGGGCGAAAAATTAAGTTTCTCCAATCTTCACAAATTCTGATAGAGGGCCATGAGACTTAGACCTGAGTGCAAAAATGGAGGCTCTAGCCCCTTCCAGAGCTGAGATATCGAAACTCAAAAATTCGGCCCGAAAAAAAAACGACAGTGGTACCCCTTACGGTTTTTTTTTTGGGCGAAAAATTAAGTTTCTCCAATCTTCCCAAATTCTGATAGAGGGCCATGAGACTTGGACCTGAGTGCAAAAATGGAGGCTCTAGCCCCTTCCAGAGCTGAGATATTGAAACTCAAAAATTCGGCCCGAAAAAAAAACGACAGTGGTACCCCTTACGTTTTTTTTTTTGGGCGAAAAATTAAGTTTCTCCAATCTTCCCAAATTCTGATAGAGGGCCATGAGACTTAGATTGATTGACTTAGAAGATTGGAGAAACTTAATTTTTCGCCCAAAAAAAAAAAACGTAAGGGGTACCACTGTCGTTTTTTTTTTTCGGGCTGAATTTTTGAGTTTCGATATCTCAGCTCTGGAAGGGGCTAGAGCCTCCATTTTTGCACTCAGGTCTAAGTCTCATGGCCCTCTATCAGAATCCAGAGTTTTGGGAAGATTGGAGAAACTTAATTTTTCGCCCCCAAAAAAAAAACGTAAGGGGTACCACTGTCGTTTTTTTTTTCAGGCCGAATTTTTGAGTTTCGATATCTCAGCTCTGGAAGGGGCTAGAGCCTCCATTTTTGCACTCAGGTCTAAGTCTCATGGCCCTCTATCAGAATCCAGAGTTTTGGAAAGATTGGAGAAACTTATTTTTTCGCCCAAAAAAAAAAAGGTAAGGGGTACCACTGTCGTTTTTTTTTCGGGCCGAATTTTTGAGTTTCGATATCTCAGCTCTGGAAGGGGCTAGAGCCTCCATTTTTGCACTCAGGTCTAAGTATCATGGCCCTCTATCAGAATCCAGAGTTTTGGGAAGATTGGAGAAACTTAATTTTTCGCCCCAAAAAAAAAAACGTAAGGGGTACCACTGTCGTTTTTTTTTCAGGCCGAATTTTTGAGTTTCGATATCTCAGCTCTGGAAGGATCTGTTTGTAAAGACTTCATAGAACAGTCTTTTACGTAAAACAGCTTTTATATGAAACCATATGTAAAAGACTTTATAGATAGTCTTCTGCTATACAGTTTTTATACGTAAACTGTTTATAATAAATACACAGAAACATATTGTAAAATATGTTTATTGGTTTTATAAGAAAGACACAAACATATTGTAACAAATGTTTATTGGTTTTAAAAGAAAGACACAGAAACATATTGTAAGAATGCTTTATTAACTCTTTCCCCGCCAGCGTTTTAAAAAAAAGTTGCCAGCCACCGCCAGGGTTTTTGACGATTTTCGCTAAATTTGAATGCCCCCGCTGAATATTTTCTTCCATGAATATATGAAGATGATATATATAAAAATAAAGATCTGAGCCTCTGCTTTTAGGCAAAAAAAACGTTTTTATTTTATCTTCATCTGTTCTTTTTTTATTGCCTCTTGAACAGAGGTAGGTTTTGTCAAAAACACAACATTTTGGACAAAAAACTGAGAAAAAGGTGTTTTTATCAAACAAGTGCATTTAAAAGCAGAATACATTCAGATGTTGTTTCCTTCATATATAAAACTTTCCAAAATAAATTAAAAACATAAAATAAATGTAAAATATATCAAATTTCCCAGGATGTAAGGGAAATGTAACTTTTGCAATAAAACTTCTGCCTCTCTGTGTTCTACCTGTGAATAATGAATAATTGGAATTACAATAAACAGGCCTAGACACACACACACACACACACACACACACACACAAATACATATTACAATGTGGTAAATGTGCACAAAGAGAGAAATAATTTGACAATTACACCTTCATATTTAGACAGCCACACATAAATGCCTGCACACACACATACATATTATAGTGTCATAATATTATACGATCTATCTGCGGCACGTCACATGCATGAACATGTGCATCTCTCTCACTGACTACTTCGTACCGATCAGATTCAGAATTATCAAATAAGAGTGATCGGACTCCGAGTCCATTAACCTCCAGTACTTCAGCCATATACCTCTGCATTGTCTGTCTGATACATTCTCACTACTCCACTGTTTGAGACGATTGCGATCTGTTTCTCTGATCAAAAAGTTGCGCAATCATTCAGGACATGCGCGCGGGTCTTCCTTACCGTATACCACCTAAAACACGGATACCCGGAAAATTCCGTGTTTGGCGCAGATGCGTTTTTTCATTAAACACGGAAAATTCCGTGTTTGGCGGGGAAAGAGTAATGGAATGTAACCAGTATTATGCATGTAGGTAGTAAAAGAAAAAATGTATTACCTTAATGTTGTGTTCCAAACTAAATGGCGAAGGATGCTGAGAAACTTTGAGTTTCGATATCTCAGCTCTGGAAGGATCTGCTTGTAAAGACTTCATAGAACAGTCTTTTACGTAATACAGCTTTTATATGAAACCATATGTAAAAGACTTTATAGATAGTCTTCTGTTATATAGTTTTTATACGTAAACTGTTTATAAAAAACACACAGAAACATATTTTATGTAAAACAGCGTTTATATGAAACCATATGTAAAATACTTTATAGTCTTCTGTTATACAGTTTTTAAATATAAACTGTTTATAATAAATACACAGAAACATATTGTAAAATATGTTTATTGGTTTTATAAGAAAGACACAAACATATTGTAACAAATGTTTATTGGTTTTAAAAAAAAGACACAGAAACATATTGTAACAAGAATGCATTATTAATGGAATGTAACCAGTATTTTGCATGTAGGTAGTAAAAGAAAAAATGTATTACCTTAATGTTGTGTTCCAAACTCAAAGGCGAAGGATGCTGAGAAACTTTGAGTTTCGATATCTCAGCTCTGGAAGGTTCTAGAGCCTCCATTTTTGCACTCAGGTCTAAGTCTCATGGCCCTCTATCAGAATCCAGAGTTTTGAGAAGATTGGGGATACTTAATTTTTCGCCCAAAAAAAAAAACGTAAGGGGTAACATTGTCGTTTTTTTTTTCTGGTCGAAATTTTGAGTTTTGATATCTCAGCTCTGGAAGGGTCTAAAGCCTCCATTTTTGCACTCAGGTCTATGTCTCATGGCCCTCTATCAGAATCCAGAGTTTTGAGAAGATTGGGCATTCTTAATTTTTCGCCCAAAAAAAAAAAACGTAAGGGGTAACACTGTCATTTTTTTTTCTGGTCGAAATTTTGAGTTTCGAGATCTCAGCTCTGGAAGGGGCTAGAGCCTCCATTTTTGCACTCAGGTCTAAGTCTCATGGCCCTCTATCAGAATCCAGAGTTTTGGGAAGATTGGAGAAACTTAATTTTTCGCCCCAAAAAAAAAAAAACGTAAGGGGTACCACTGTCGTTTTTTTTTCGGGCCGAATTTTTGAGTTTCGATATCTCAGCTCTGGAAGGGGCTAGAGCCTCCATTTTTGCACTCAGGTCTAAGTCTCATGGCCCTCTATCAGAATCCAGAGTTTTGGGAAGATTGGAGAAACTTAATTTTTTGCCCCAAAAAAAAACGTAAGGGGGTACCACTGTCGTTTTTTTTTTTCGGGCCGAATTTTTGAGTTTCGATATCTCAGCTCTGGAAGGGGCTAGAGCCTCCATTTTTGCACTCAGGTCTAAGTCTCGTGGCCCTCTATCAGAATCCAGAGTTTTGGGAAGATTGGAGAAACTTAATTTTTCGCCCAAAAAAAAAAAACGTAAGGGGTACCACTGTCGTTTTTTTTTCAGGCCGAATTTTTGAGTTTTGATATCTCAGCTCTGGAAGGGGCTAGAGCCTCCATTTTTGCACTCAGGTCTAAGTCTCATGGCCCTCTATCAGAATCTAGAGTTTTGGGAAGATTGGAGAAACTTAATTTTTCGCCCCAAAAAAAAAAACGTAAGGGGTACCACTGTCATTTTTTTTTTCGGGACGAATTTTTGAGTTCCGATATCTCAGCTCTGGAAGGGTCTAGAGCCTCCATTTTTGCACTCAGGTCTAAGTCTCACGGCCCTCTATCAGAATCCAGAGTTTTGGGAAGATTGGAGAAACTTAATTTTTCGCCCAAAAAAAAAAACGTAAGGGGTACCACTGTCGTTTTTTTTTTTCGGGCCGAATTTTTGAGTTTCGATATCTCAGCTCTGGAAGGGGCTAGAGCCTCCATTTTTGCACTCAGGTCTAAGTCTCATGGCACTCTATCAGAATCCAGAGTTTTGGGAAGATTGGAGAAACTTAATTTTTCGCCCCAAAAAAGAAAAACGTAAGGGGTACCACTGTCGTTTTTTTTTTCGGGCCGAATTTTTGAGTTTCGATATCTCAGCTCTGGAAGGGTCTAGAGCCTCCAGTTTTGCACTCATGCTTAAGTATCATGGCCCTCTATCAGAATCTAGAGTTTTGAGAAGATTGGAGCAACTTAATTTCTCGCCCGAAAAAAAAAAAAAAACGAAAGGGGTACCACTGTCGTTTTTTTTTTTTTGGGTCGAAATTTTGAGTTTCAATATCTCTGCTCTGGAAGGGTCTAAAGCCTCCATTTTTGCACTCAGGTTTAAGTCTCATGGCCCTCTATCAGAATCCAGAGTTTTGAGAAGAATGGAGAAACTTAATTTCTCGCCCGAAAAAAAAAAACGAAAGGGGTACCACTATCGTTTTTTTTTCTGGTCGAATTTTTGAGTTTCGATATCTCAGCTCTGGAAGGGTCTAGAGCTTCCATTTTTGCACTCAGGTGTAAGTCCCATGGCCCTATATCAGAATCCAGAGTTTCAAGAAGATCAGAGAAATTCAAAATTTCGACCCCCCCCCCCCCCCCCCAAAAAAAAAAAAACGACAGTGGTACCCCTGTCGTTTTTTTTTTGTGCGAAAAAATAAGTTTCTCCAATCTTCTTGAAACTCTGGATTCTGAAAGAGGACCATGAGACGTACACCTGAGTGCCAAAATGGAGGCTCTAGACCCTTCCAGAGGTGAGATATTGAGATATTTATGCTGAGATATTGAGATATTTATAATGGCATAAATGCTACGTGGGCTCTCAATATCTCAGCTCTGGAAGGGTCCCCATTTTGCCATTCAGGTCCAAGTCCCATGGCCCTCTATCAGAATCCAGAGTTTCAAGAAGATCAGAGAAACTCAAAATTACGTTTCTCCAATCTTCTTGGAACTCTGGATTCTGATAGCGGGCCATGGGACTTAGACCTGAGTGAACGGCGTTTGAACGGCAGTGTATGTATTCTTTCCCATGATTCTCTGTGCTGGAAGCTGTTTCTGCCACCTTAGTGACTGACATTTGATGCATCGTGGATCAGGTGTGTGTGTGTGTCCTGTACAGGTGCTAACCCTCCCCGACCTGGAGGTTTCCCCGGTGCAAACAGTCCTGGACCCGTGTCAAACCTGTATGGCCCCAGCAGTCAGGACTCAGCTGTGGGAAATTACATCAGTGCTGCCAGCCCCCAGCCGGGCTCCGGGTTCAATCACAGTATCGCAGGGAGTACGGCGCTCTTTCACTCAAGGCATCCAAAAGTATAGAGAAAGTTCTCACTTTTGTCCATCATGGTTTTTAATTCTATTCAACCTCCAACTAAGAAATAAGTGTCTGATTGGCTGTTCCTTCCATCATGACTCACTTTTTTTATGCCAAGTGCTTGATTGTCAGCGCAGCAATTCATAAACGCAGCACTGGAAAAAAAAAGAAAGAGAAAAAAAAAAAGAATATCAGAGGAATTAGTTCCATTCCAGATGTTCAAAAATACCCCAATGGGTCACGAGTCTCCGTTAGACTGACAATTCTTGTCTCGCTGATGTTTTGTTTGGGGAATAAAAGCATCACAAACAGTTTAGAGAAAGAGCATAAGAAACAAATGAAAAAAAAAAAAGATATTTTATTCATGTTATGCTATGACCTCTGTAGTGGACACCAGGACTCGATTGTTTTAAAAAATAATAATAAAATGACATGAAATTATATATAGGCAAAAATAATGGCAATATTTGAAAATCGATAATAATGAAATAATTCACTTTGAATGAAAAAACCCTCGTTAAATTGGTTGCTAATGTTGAAGAATTGCAAAGAAACAGCTGTTTATTGTGTATAAAGACAATTCATTGGTGACAGGAATATTAACTGCTGGTTAGAAACTGAAGTGAGCAGAAACTTAAGTCTTATTCTTCATTTCTGCCTCCTGGCATCTAAATAAAACATGCCACTGCATGAATTCATAACTTTATTCATCGGCATTAGTGTTTCTGAGCGACGGCGTTTTGTGCTGTGTGATTAATTCCAAATGTAGTGTGCGTTTGTTCAGCTGTGTATTTCTTGATGTCCCTTAACACAAAGGAAGATATTTGGAAGAATGTTTTAATCAAACAGATCTCATTCCCCATTGAGATCTGTTTGATTAAAACATTCTTCCAAATATCTTCCTTTGTGTTCAGCAGAACAAATAAACACATAGAGGTTTGGAACAACATGAGGGTGAGGAAATACTGACAGAATTTTCGTTTTTGGGTGAACTAACCCTTTAAAGCCACAATATGTAATTTTTAATTAAAAATAGCAAAAATAACTGTATCTATGTTATATATTTCTATTAGATGTGTACTTGCATTATCCCGACAGTTTCCACCAACTTCCAAATACGGAGAAACTTTTAGTTTAATTCGAAGACACGGGACGTTTCTTTATTTCCGTTTCGTCGCCCGTGTATGGCGTCATATGACCTTTGACTCCTCTATTTTCTCTAACTTCCTTGCGGAACCCGGCGAAACCGCCAAACACAAAGGGGAACACTGGACTACCGCCAATAAAGCAAAGAAAATGACGAAGAAAAAAAAAGTAGTACGTATTTTTGTGTGTGTAAATCACGTGCCCGCTCACGAGCGCTCACTCTTAACAGACACACTGTCCCCGGTGCTGCTCACGCATAAAGCGCTCCCCGTTCACAGTAACCGTGTCGTCTCATTCAAAAAAGCCAACTGTTGCTGTTAGCGAGCCGCGCACATTGAATACTCATTATGAGTCAGGCTGCGAATGTACGTGCCCGCTGCAACGTTTGACTGCAGTATCTTATGAGCTTTATAATCCGGTGCGCCCTATAAATGAAAAATGTTCTAAAATAGGTCATTCATTGAAGGAGCGTAATATAAATATTTATATTCGTCTGTATTGTTGTTATGGACCACGATTACACTTTGCCTGCACGTTCTGCTGCTACAGCCAGCTCATTAGCTAAAGCTCAAACGTAAGGGTGAAAAATATGACCCGAGAAGGGTTTGGGACAGGAGAAGCATGACACAGGTAAACATTGGCGTTGCATTTAAAGCTTCTTGACAAGCTAAATCTACAGAGAGATGCCGTATATCCGTATATTTTGTGAAACGATGATGTCATGTCATGAGCTGAGCTGGTTGTCATTGACAGCGACAACAACTCCCGTGAGCCCATGCTCTTTCCCGACGTCATCAAAGTACGTCTTTTGTTATTATTTTAAACGAGTGACCCCTGGTGGCCAAAAATCGCATACTGTACGTTTAAAGGTGCTATATGTATTTTTAGCGGCCTCTATTGGTGATGTTTCAGATTGCAATCAATTTTTCCAAGAGCGATCACTCATTGTGCACGGCCACACTGAGACTACTTTACACACACACACACACACTGGAGAAAGCATCACACAGCATGCTGGAAACTCAACTTGCATGCTTTTTTGAACATAAAGCAGCATACTTTGATTGGTCATCTCAAATATTCTGACATTGATGAGCAGTGACAGACCAACGAGACTCAGATGAACGCACTGAATTATCACGACTGAAGTGAACACAAATCTTTCTAGCCTACTCAATTACAAATTATTACTTGTACTAACCCCCCAAACTATAATTTTCATCCCTTTTGGGAGGGTCCAAATGTTTTCAGACTCTTTGAGAAATGAAGTGATGTGCAGTATGAGTAAAATAGTGCTTTTGACATTGGGTTAATGTAAAACTGTTGTAGGAGAGCTGCAAAATAAAAACAGCACTTTAAAAACTAAAGGAAATGTTGATAGTACACAAATCATTTTTTGATGCGGTTTACTCTAAGCATGGAGAGTCTGCTTTTAGCTATTATGCCAGCCACAGCTGGAACCAGCTTCCAGAAGAGATATGGGGTGCTCCTACAGTAGTCACATTTAAATCCAGACTCAAAACACATCTGTTTAATTGTGCATTTACTGAATGAGCACTGTGCCACTGTTCGTCCGACTGTTACTGTACTTCATTTTATTTTTGATACTAAATTGTTTTAATTATTTACTGTATTTTATTTTATCATTATTTTTATTTTTCATTATTTAATATTTTTTTATTCTAAACTGTTTTAATTATTCTTTTTTTAATTTTATTTTTTTGTTGCAGATTAACAAAAGAGTAACACATACCAGGTAAGATTCAGTGAGACACATTTACAATACAGAAGGAGGAAAGGGGAAAAAGAAAACAAAAAAACTAACAAAAAACAAATAAGAAACACAGAGAACAGAAAAATACAAAACAGCCCCACACAGTCATCAACAAATTGGTATATGTAGGCACAGGAGATCCTTTCTGTGATGCAATTGGGTAGTATCTGAATAGTTGTAGAGGATATGATAGAGGCTTTGACAAACACAAAGAAATATATATATATATTAGTATTAGTGGTGGTAGTATCAAAGATAGTATTTATAATGATAATATTCATGACAACAATAGTAATATAGGCTCTAGCAATCTACAGCAGTGACAATAGTACTATGACAATAAGAATACATTTAATTTCATTGTACATCTGCTCTAAACTCTGGGTCAGGGGGCTGATCTAGAACTGCCAGTGAGCGCATCCAACAGACCCCCCAGACACAGACGTCTCCCCTCGATTCAATAACACGATTCCCCTCCACCACCATCAGTGACACCCAACTCCCATCGTTAACCTTCTGGGCTACATTGAGTTTTTCCACCGGGGAACCACAACAGGCACCTCCAAACCAAGCTCCCCCAGTCTGTTTGTGACCTGACATAGCCAAGTGTTATTGGTGGTTGGCCCCCTTTTTTTCCCCCATGGTTTGGACCAAGGTGTACACTGGTTGGCTCCCCAGCCAGAGACACCACATCCAACCCAGGTATCAATTAAAAAGAATTAATTTACCTGTTGGGAGGGGTTTGGCTAGAGGTAGTGAAGGGGAAGGGCCATTCAGTCCAATCACTAACAGGGCGTGCTAGCTGCGCCCACCAACAGCACCCAGAAGGAAAAAAAAAAACAATTCATAAAAATAAATAATAATAAGAAGAATAGAAAATAATGTTACTAATATTTATATACATAGTATTTTCTGACTGGTTACTTATAGAGAGAAAAGGAAGGGGAGGCTCATAATTCTATAATTATAATAATATATTTCATCTTCCATACTACCACCACCCTATAAAGATTTATAGCAATAGTGCAGATTATAAAAGTGTACAGCTTATCAAATATTATACTTATATTATATTATTATTATAAACTGTATAAACTGTTTTAATTATTCTGATTTCTTTTGATTATTTTAATTTTTTCTATGTAAAGCACTTGGAATTGCCATTGTGTATGAAATGCGCTATATAAATAAACTTGCCTTGCCTTACCTACCTAGCTACCAGTAATAACTTTCACATGCAGTTACACATTAACCTACCTACCAGTATTGAATAAAAAAAATTATCAAACAACCGCTACATCCCCACATGTTGTTTGAGAGGGTTTCAAGAAAAATCTTCCTCGCTCTTCCAAAAACAAACTCCAGCATATTCAGTGATCAGACACGACTGGATCTTCAAACGGCACAGGGTTCTGTGGTCAGATGAGACTAAAAAAAGAGCTTTTTGGCAGTAAGCACACTAGATAGTTTGGTGGATATGAGGATAAAAAGTACCCCATGTGTACAATTTAATATACCATTGGATCTTTAATGTTGGGGGCATATTTTTCTGCAGGATGTCCTGGACTTCTTACTCAGACACATGGCATTGTAGATTCTATCAAATATCAACGGATAAAAAAATAAATAAATAAAATCAAAACCTGACACCTTCTGCTAGAAATCTTATAATGAGCCGTGGTTGGATCTTCCATCAGAACAACGATCCAAAACAAACATCAAAAGCAACACAAAAATGTGTTAGGGAGCACAAAATAAAGCTTCTGCCATGACCGTCCCAGACCCTGACCTGAACCCTATAAAAAAAAATGAGTGGTCTGAACTGAAGAGAAGAAGCACCAACATGGATCTGGGAATCTGAAGGACCTGGAGAGATTCTGTATGGAGGAATGGTCTCTGATCTCTTGTCAGGTGTTCTCCAAACTCATCAGGCATTATAGCAGAAAACTCAGAGCAGTTATCTTGGCAAAAGGAGATTGCAAAAAGGTATTTACTAAAAGGGTATGAATACTTGTGGCCAGTGTTGGGCAAGTTTCTTTTAAAAAGTAATTAGTTACAGTTACTAGTTACTTCTTCCAAAAAGTAACTAAATTAGTAACTCAGTTACAAATTTTAAAAAGTAATTAGTTACTTAAGAAAGTAACTAGTTACTTAAGAAAGTAACTATTGTGTTACTTAACCAAAATTAAATTTTAAATGCTCAAATGTGACCCCACCTCTACCCCTATTTAACGGAACTTAAAACACATGTGCGTGTTCAATTATTTATGAAAAATCTGAATTTTATAATGAAATGGACACTTAATACAATACATTAACAGAAACATTGTACACACATCTAAAAAAATGTTGCTGTGGGACAAAGTGAGACTAGCCTCCAATCAAATGCCATGTATGTAGATATTTTGTTTATATAGTGGATCAATGCAAATAACACAATAGATGTTTTGGAACTTTTGATATTTATGTCCCCTCAACAGGCCACAACTGGGCAAAATTAAATTAAGTTTGTTAAGCTGTTGAGTTATATGTCCTCATTAACTATATTATTTTATGTTTCTTACTGTTATTTTGTTTTTACTTTATGCTATTGACTGTTACTAAAATGTGCAAGAGTTCATTGTGCGCATGTGTGAACTAATGGGGACTTTTATTTTGACTTAACTTGTGTTCCTTCCTTGAGATGAATGTCGTGCTGCTGCTCCTCGCTCACTGATGTTATGCCAGTGCATTTAGATGAAAACTAACAAATAAATAACACTGAGAAATTTTATCTGGATGGTATATGTAGGCACACGAGATCCTTTCTGTGATGCAATTGGGTAGTATCTGAATAGTTGTAGAGGATATGATGGAAGCTTTGACAAACACAAAGAAATATATATATATATATATATATATATATATATATATATATATTAGTATTAGTGGTGGTAGTATCAAAGATAGTATTTATAATGATAATATTCATGACAACAATAGTAATATAGGCTCTAGCAATCTACAACAGTAGTGACAATAGTACTATGACAATAAGAATACATTTAATTTCATTGTACATCTGCTCTAAACTCTGGGTCAGGGGGCTGATCTAGAACTGCCAGTGAGCGCAACCAACAGACTCCCCAGACACAGACGTCTCCCCTCGATTCAATAACACGATTCCCCTCCACCACCATCAGTGACACCCAACTCCCATCGTTAACCTTCTGGGCTACATTGAGTTTTTCCACCGGGGAACCACAACAGGCACCTCCAAACCAAGCTCCCCCAGTCTGTTTGTGACCTGACATAGCCAAGTGTTATTGGTGGTTGGCCCCCTTTTTTTCCCCCATGGTTTGGACCAAGGTGTACACTGGTTGGCTCCCCAGCCAGAGACACCACATCCAACCCAGGTATCAATTAAAAAGAATTAATTTACCTGTTGGGAGGGGTTTGGCTAGAGGTAGTGAAGGGGAAGGGCCATTCAGTCCAATCACTAACAGGGCGTGCTAGCTGCGCCCACCAACAGCACCCAGAAGGAAAAAAAAAAACAATTCATAAAAATAAATAATAAGAAGAAGAATAGAAAATAATGTTACTAATATTTATATACATAGTATTTTCTGACTGGTTACTTATAGAGAGAAAAGGAAGGGGAGGCTCATAATTCTATAATTATAATAATATATTTCATCTTCCATACTACCACCACCCTATAAAGATTTATAGCAATAGTGCAGATTATAAAAGTGTACAGCTTATCAAATATTATACTTATATTATATTATTATTATAAACTGTATAAACTGTTTTAATTATTCTGATTTCTTTTGATTATTTTAATTTCTTCTATGTAAAGCACTTGGAATTGCCATTGTGTATGAAATGCGCTATATAAATAAACTTGCCTTGCCTTACCTACCTAGCTACCAGTAATAACTTTCACATGCAGTTACACATTAACCTACCTACCAGTATTGAATAAAAAAAATTATCAAACAACCGCTACATCCCCACATGTTGTTTGAGAGGGTTTCAAGAAAAATCTTCCTCGCTCTTCCAAAAACAAACTCCAGCATATTCAGTGATCAGACACGACTGGATCTTCAAACGGCACAGGGTTCTGTGGTCAGATGAAACTTAAAAAAAGAGCTTTTTGGCAGAAAGCACACTAGATAGTTTGGTGGATATGAGGATCAAAAGTACCCCATGTGTACAATTTAATATACCATTGGATCTTTAATGTTGGGGGCATATTTTTCTGCAGGATGTCCTGGACTTCTTACTCAGACACATGGCATTGTAGATTCTATCAAATATCAACGGATAAAAAAATAAATAAATAAAATCAAAACCTGACACCTTCTGCTAGAAATCTTATAATGAGCCGTGGTTGGATCTTCCATCAGAACAACGATCCAAAACAAACATCAAAAGCAACACAAAAATGTGTTAGGGAGCACAAAATAAAGCTTCTGCCATGACCGTCCCAGACCCTGACCTGAACCCTATAAAAAAAAATGAGTGGTCTGAACTGAAGAGAAGAAGCACCAACATGGATCTGGGAATCTGAAGGACCTGGAGAGATTCTGTATGGAGGAATGGTCTCTGATCTCTTGTCAGGTGTTCTCCAAACTCATCAGGCATTATAGCAGAAAACTCAGAGCAGTTATCTTGGCAAAAGGAGATTGCAAAAAGGTATTTACTAAAAGGGTATGAATACTTGTGGCCAGTGTTGGGCAAGTTTCTTTTAAAAAGTAATTAGTTACAGTTACTAGTTACTTCTTCCAAAAAGTAACTAAATTAGTAACTCAGTTACAAATTTTAAAAAGTAATTAGTTACTTAAGAAAGTAACTAGTTACTTAAGAAAGTAACTATTGTGTTACTTAACCAAAATTAAATTTTAAATGCTCAAATGTGACCCCACCTCTACCCCTATTTAACGGAACTTAAAACACATGTGCGTGTTCAATTATTTATGAAAAATCTGAATTTTATAATGAAATGGACACTTAATACAATACATTAACAGAAACATTGTACACACATCTAAAAAAATGTTGCTGTGGGACAAAGTGAGACTAGCCTCCAATCAAATGCCATGTATGTAGATATTTTGTTTATATAGTGGATCAATGCAAATAACACAATAGATGTTTTGGAACTTTTGATATTTATGTCCCCTCAACAGGCCACAACTGGGCAAAATTAAATTAAGTTTGTTAAGCTGTTGAGTTATATGTCCTCATTAACTATATTATTTTATGTTTCTTACTGTTATTTTGTTTTTACTTTATGCTATTGACTGTTACTAAAATGTGCAAGAGTTCATTGTGCGCATGTGTGAACTAATGGGGACTTTTATTTTGACTTAACTTGTGTTCCTTCCTTGAGATGAATGTCGTGCTGCTGCTCCTCGCTCACTGATGTTATGCCAGTGCATTTAGATGAAAACTAACAAATAAATAACACTGAGAAATTTTATCTGGATGGTATATGTAGGCACACGAGATCCTTTCTGTGATGCAATTGGGTAGTATCTGAATAGTTGTAGAGGATATGATGGAAGCTTTGACAAACACAAAGAAATATATATATATATATATATATATATATATATATATATATATATATATATATATATTAGTATTAGTGGTGGTAGTATCAAAGATAGTATTTATAATGATAATATTCATGACAACAATAGTAATATAGGCTCTAGCAATCTACAACAGTAGTGACAATAGTACTATGACAATAAGAATACATTTAATTTCATTGTACATCTGCTCTAAACTCTGGGTCAGGGGGCTGATCTAGAACTGCCAGTGAGCGCAACCAACAGACCCCCCAGACACAGACGTCTCCCCTCGATTCAATAACACGATTCCCCTCCACCACCATCAGTGACACCCAACTCCCATCGTTAACCTTCTGGGCTACATTGAGTTTTTCCACCGGGGAACCACAACAGGCACCTCCAAACCAAGCTCCCCCAGTCTGTTTGTGACCTGACATAGCCAAGTGTTATTGGTGGTTGGCCCCCTTTTTTTCCCCCATGGTTTGGACCAAGGTGTACACTGGTTGGCTCCCCAGCCAGAGACACCACATCCAACCCAGGTATCAATTAAAAAGAATTAGTTTACCTGTTGGGAGGGGTTTGGCTAGAGTTTGGCTAGGTGAGCTGCGCCCACCAACAGCACCCAGAACAGATGCCCGACCCAGGAAAAAAAAAATTCATAAAAATAAATAATAAGAAGAAGAATAGAAAATAATGTTACTAATATTTTTACGTAGTATTTTCTGACTGGTTACTTATAGAGAGAAAAGGAAGGGGAGGCTCATAATTCTATAATTATTATAATATATTTCATCTTCCATACTACCACCACCCTATAAAGATTTATAGCAATAGTGCAGATTATAAAAGTGTACAGCTTATCAAATATTATACTTATATTATATTATTATTATAAACTGTATAAACTGTTTTAATTATTCTGATTTCTTTTGATTATTTTAATTTCTTCTATGTAAAGCACTTGGAATTGCCATTGTGTATGAAATGCGCTATATAAATAAACTTGCCTTGCCTTACCTACCTAGCTACCAGTAATAACTTTCACATGCAGTTACACATTAACCTACCTACCAGTATTGAATAAAAAAAATTATCAAACAACCGCTACATCCCCACATGTTGTTTGAGAGGGTTTCAAGAAAAATCTTCCTCGCTCTTCCAAAAACAAACTCCAGCATATTCAGTGATCAGACACGACTGGATCTTCAAACGGCACAGGGTTCTGTGGTCAGATGAGACTTAAAAAAAGAGCTTTTTGGCAGAAAGCACACTAGAGAGTTTGGTGGATATGAGGATAAAAAGTACCCCATGTGTACAATTTAATATACCATTGGATCTTTAATGTTGGGGTCCTATTTTTCTGCAGGATGTCCTGGACTTCTTACTCAGATACATGGCATTGTAGATTCTATCAAATATCAACGGATAAATAAAAATAAAAAACTAAAAAAAAAAATCAAAACCTGACACCTTCTGCTAGAAATCTTATAATGAGCCGTGGTTGGATCTTCCATCAGAACAACGATCCAAAACAAACATCAAAAGCAACACAAAAATGTGTTAGGGAGCACAAAATAAAGCTTCTGCCATGACCGTCCCAGACCCTGACCTGAACCCTATAAAAAAAAATGAGTGGTCTGAACTGAAGAGAAGAAGCACCAACATGGATCTGGGAATCTGAAGGACCTGGAGAGATTCTGTATGGAGGAATGGTCTCTGATCTCGTCAGGTGTTCTCAAAACTCATCAGGCATTATAGCAGAAAAACCGTTGGCTACGCACGTAGGCGACGCTTTTGTGAGCATTTATACTTCTGCGTTCAGGTCTTGGTTGCTCTGCAGTACTGCTCCGAAACGCTAGTTGGCAGCGGAGGGTTTTAATGTTCCACTGTTTACATTCCCCGAGGTGCGGCTAGGTTATTGCAAGCCTGAAAGAGAGCGGATCATGTTGGACTTGGAGCTTATTGAGTTGGAAAAACAGTTAATTTTAGTGAAATTACTAAAACTGAAAGGCAGAAATGAGAGAAGACGTCGGAGGAGATGGTACGTGTGGAAATGCGTGAGAAGGCACGTGCGGAAATGCGTAGGAGGAAATGCGATGCTACCAAGCCGACCAATCACAGATCTTGCGGTCCGCGTCGTCGCGACGTGTAGTTACATTTTTGAGGAGGTGCGCGTCAGGCTACGGCGAAGGGTACGCGGTATGGGACGCGTCTCTGCGTATGCTACGCTGTACCTATTGCGCGCACCCTACGCAAAAGTATAAATTGGCCTTTAGCCGATAGTGATAATGGGTCGTTCGCGGAGGAGCGTAATAAGTGATGATGGATCGACTCGTTCGCGAATGAGCTTTTGATGGGTCGTTCGCTATTCGCGAATGAGCCGACTCTTTTATTTGAACGTCGGGACCTGGCTCGCATATCTGAAGAGCCGACTCTATTTATACAAATTTAGCCTATGGAAATTAAATAATTATGTAAAAAAAAATTAAATATTATAGTCAAAGTCATTTAAAGAGCCGCTTGTGAGCCAAAAGAGTCGGCTCTTTTCAGAGCTGAGTCAAAAGAGCCGAATGCTCATCACTACTATGCGTGCTTTAGAACACGCGCCCCAACTCTACCTCTGATTGGCTTACAGTGACAGTTTACTCTACCTCAGCCAATCGTCAGCATCTATGCGCTTGTCTCGTGCTCCATGGAAGAACAGTAAAAAAAGTGTGCCTCTCGCTCAGAGATCTAGTTGGTCTGATGGAAAAACGGGACGCATTTTTGGCAGTAACGGTAACGGCGTTGTTAAGATGAGAAGAGTAATCAATTAGATTACTCGTTGTCGTTACTGGAAAAAGTAATGCCGTTATTTCCATCACTGCTTGTGGCCAACGTGTTTTGGAGAAAATCATTTATTTTATATTGTGATTCATGCAGTTACACATTAACCTACCTACCCACCTATAATAACTTTCACATGCAGTTACATATTAAAGGGATACTCCACCGGGTTTTCATATTAAACTATGTTATTCCCTTAATTAAGACGAGCTGATGCATACCTCTCTCGTCTCAGTGCGTGCACTCTATCGCTCTGTATTGCCGCAAAACTATGTTAGCACTTAGCTTAGCCCAGTGCATTAAATATGGGCCAAAAAGAGAAGCGACCAAACACTTCCTCGTTTTCCCTATTTAAACACAGTTACTCGATTAGTGTAACTCGACCTAGGCTGGTGACACAAAATAAAACGTTGTGTTTTTCTAAGCGTTTAAAATTGATGACTATATTGTATAACGGAATACCATAAAAAAGTGCTTTAGAGCACTTCAACTTGGCGCAATAATACCTTCACTCGTGAAAAGTTCTCTTACCGGCTCCCGCTTTGTCGCATGTCACGTTGGCTGCATTGATGGAAATAAGAGGGAGGGGGAGAGCGAGGAAGCGGGAGCCGGTAAGAGGACTTTTCACGAGTTAAATATGAAAACCCGGTGGAGTATCCCTTTAACCTACCAGTATTAACTTTCACATGCAGTTACACATTAACCTACCTACCTACCTACCTACCAGTATTAACTTTCACATGCAGTTACTCGTTATCTTTTACATGCAGTTACACATTTGACTTTCACATGCAGTTACACATTAAAGTGTACACTTAGTAGAGTAAAAAGGTTACATTAATTCAACTTTATTAAAACTTTTATTAAAACTCCATAATGGTGATCAAATTTCACTTAATACACAAACGTCATACATTTGTGAAAAAATAAAATAAAAATAAACAAATTTACCAATTTATTTTAAGTATGATAAATAAAATGTAAAAATCAAAAGCAGAAAAGAACATTTATTGAACAAACGGCAGAGACGGGAGCGGGCGATAAAGGTAACCAGAAGCAGTCCATGAGACAAATACAGAGGAGCAAAGAAACTAAATATCAAATGAAAAACTAAAAAAATCAAATGAAAACTAATCAGGCGTACAAGTGGTTACTAACATTTTTTTTCTCTGTGAGTTTCCAAAAAAGGAAAAAACATTAAAGGGTTAGTTCACCCAAAAATGAAAATTAAGTCATTAATTACTCACCCCCATGCTGTACCAACCCCGTAAGACCTTCGTTCGTCTTCGGAACACAAATGAAGATATTTTTGATTAAATTTGAGAGCTGTATAACTACCACATTGGCTCCTAAGGGACTGCCTCTTGACGGCCCAGTAAGTCAATGAAGAAAATGTTTAAATATCCCAAGTGACTACCGTGGCTCAACTATATGTTTATCAAGCGACGCGAATACTTTTTGTGCGAAAAAACAAACAAAAATAACGAGTTTATTCGACTATTTCTTTTCTTTCTTGTAGGCCAGAACGAGAATTCCTTAGATTTCCACGACGCATGCGCGAGATTTGCGATCTGCTTACGCCAGCTTACACTACTTTAGATCGCAATTCTCGCGCATCCGTCGTGGAAATCTATAAGGAAGTCTCGTTCTGGCCTACAAGGAAGAAAAGAAATAGTCGAATAAACTCGTTATTTTTGTTTGTTTTTTCGCACAAAAATTATTCGCGTCGCTTGATAAACATATAGTTGAGCCACGGTAGTCACTTGGGATATTTAAACATTTTCTTCATTGACTTTTTGGGCCATCAAGAGGCAGTCCCTTAGGAGCCAATGTGGTAGTTATACAGCTCTCAAATTGAATCAAAAATATCTTCATTTGTGTTCCGAAGACGAACGAAGGTCTTACGGGGTTGGTACAGCATGGGGGTGAGTAATTAATGACTTAATTTTCATTTTTGGGTGAACTAACCCTTTAATGTGCAACAAGGAGCCATTGTTGCGCTTAAGTCGCTGTCTGAAGGAGTGCTGAAATGTCAACGATTCAATCGTGCAAACGTTCTGTTTCCTGGGATATTAGTTATAAATTGCATATGACAAATTACAAAAAACGGTCTGACTCTGCAGCGTGAGCTTTGCAATGCAACCGTTATTTATTTATTCACTTTATGGTTTCCATGGTGACGCGTCATTGCTTGTCACGTGACACACCGCAGCACAGCCACAACAGCTCTGAATGAATGATCTGCTTTATTCAAGTATTACAGGAAAAAGGCTAAATGAATGTGTGACAGGGATGTTGGTTCGGTGAACGGGTGATGGAAGGAGACACAGGGTCGGCGAATACTGGGGCTTGTGCACTTTATTGAATTACTTTCTCTCCCCACAGCGCTTGCTCGCGCTCACACAATTAATTCAGAATATTTCAAAAACAAATCACATATCAAACAATACTCTTCCCGCTGGATACAGCTTCTCAGGTCACAAATGCAGCAACACTCTTTCCACTGAAACAGCTTGCAGCCCAGTGTTTTCTCTCTCTCTACAGCGCGTGCACGAGCTCCCAGTCTCTCTCTCCCCACTCTCACTCTGTCAGCACGGCCCGCTTACCGCTCGGCTCCCCCCCTCGCTCTCCCGCTACAGACCGCGCTGAACCAAGCCCCCCTCGCCACCGAATGCAATCTTTAAGACAATATTTTAACAAACTCGACGGGCCGGGTTAAACAGCATAACGGGCCACATGTGGCCCGCGGGCCGTAGTTTGCCCACCCCTGCTCTAGACCCTTCCAGAGCAGAGATATTGAGATCCCACGTAGCATTTATGCAGTTATAAAAATAGTGGGTTCGTGGACGGTGGACGGAATGGACCTTTTTCACAGCCTTGGACTAGCTAGAGTTAGAAAAGTGAAATCATAATCAACCACCCCTTTAAAATAACTGCGTGACATTTAGCAACACAAGTCATCCAGCTTTTATTAATATGATACTCTAATATCCATCTAGCTAATAGCATTTTGAATCAAATGTCTCATAGCAAGCATAATAAATGCTCCGCTGCTCTCAATGGGACGTGAGGCCCAGTGTGTCGCGCAGGTCTCTCTGATTAGCAATTGCTTCAGCGACCTCGGCCCGTAATGTTAATAAAACTTCAATACATTAGCTCATTAACATGATTTCTGCCTAAGTCCCATCGGATTGTATTTCATCGGTTCTGTAGGTAAAGACAAGACCTCCAACGATTCCACGCCCATTCACGGCATCATCAAGCTATGCCTTTGTTTAGAATAAGCGACTTCTAGTGGCGAAACTTACATACTGTGCCTTTAATAAAGAATTAACACCAACCTCTTTGTTCTTCAGTGTGTTTCATTCTGCAGTGTTCTGGATCTCATGTTCTCAGTGTCCTTCAATAAACTCTGTGTTTGTAGATTTCAGCTCTTCCTCATGGTTTGATGCTCATCTTCACTTGTAGCTGAGAGGAATATTCCAGCGTTTATTGGTGAACTGCAGTGGGAGGAGCTTCACAGGAGGAGGTGGAGCATCACTGAAGGAGGAGATCTGAAAAAAACAATAAGAAAACACTTACTGAATTTGTTTTTATACTAATTTACACATTTTAAATGTTTATGCCCACCTTTTCTAGCTAGTAAAGTAACTTTTAAGTAAATTAATCTCAAAGGTCTGATTTCATAGACAGGGCTAACAAAGAAAAAGGTTAACAAAAAAATAACAAAGAAAAAAGGTTAAGGTTAACAAAGAATTTACTGTTGATTAAAAAGCTTAATTTGGTATTACATTGGGTGTGGAAAAGAAAAGGTTTGGACTTGGTGCTGGCTGGGAAACCAATGCACAGGACCACAGACACCGGAATAAAAATAATTCATGATTCTGAAGCTGAAAATACAGAATTATATTAGATGAATATGCTTGCAATTTTATTGGTAACATAGGACATTTGGCATTATCAGGACTGACAAATATCCCCTCACTGCTTTATTATACTCAACATAATACAGTAGTTTAATGTAGTACTGACACTAAAACTCTATAAACTTGAATTTTTTTGCATACAGTAATTTTCATTTTGGGTGAACTACACTCAAAACCGATTGTTACTATACGCGCAATGCCCTGAACACACACTAAATGAACATGACTAATGTCTTGAATACCGCATTGGAGCGTATCCCATCATGTATCCCATTACCGCATTGGAGCGTATCCCAATTCACAAGATGATGAGGAAAACATTCCACTGTAAGTTAAATGAATTACATATTACATGTAATTTGGTAGAAAAACACATTGTTAAAAAAGTGTCATTATAATGTTGCAAAGATGAGTATGGTATGTGTATTTTGTACATTTGCAACTGCTTTTTAAAATCACTTAATTAAAAGCACCATATTTTTAAATTATGCCTTTTGTTACATTGGGGACTACTAACCAGACATTGTTGATTTTAAAATGCAAAGAACTGAAAATGAAAATAAAGCTCTGTAAACACTTGAATTTGTATGTCACTATAAGTGTGTCCCATTGGGTAATCAAAACTTCTAGTCAACACACCTACTTGAACACTTTTTATTTTTTAAGAAATTTCATACAAATACTTTATTCCTAGGATCTTACCTCTCATTAACATGTTGGCAAATAATTATAGAAAAAATACATAATACAGATACCAAATATAAACAATAATTAAAAAAAGAAAGTAAACTTGCTTAATTAAATGCTGTTATTAGACTTACTTAGATCTAGTAGATGTCACAAGTAAGTTGATCGTTCCATTTGCTCAAGTCTGTTGACGCCAATAAAATGAGCTTAATGAGGCAATTTACAGCTCTAACGACATAATTATAGGAGAACTCCGGCGAACAATGAACATTTGGTCTAATAAAACATCGGTACATAGTCAACCGTTCTCTGAGATTTGTTTTCATGATAATCGAATGCAAAGAGTTTTATCTCTAAAAACTGTTTAGCGTATTATGCTAGTAATGGGGGCATTGACTAAGTAAAAAGAAATCGCTAGTTTATACCACTAACAAGGCTCAAAATAGCCCCACACTAACGCAGTAACATAATGAGTGTCCGTACATGCAAAACGAAGCATTGAGAACTTTGTAAGTGTACAGACCGTTTAATAAGAAGATACTTTATGAAGACAGTTCACTTCGTGTATACAGACAGGAGCCATCTTAAAAAATAGTCTCGAACACAGTTCAGAAGTTCGCTGAACTTCATACAGTTCAGCTCACTCAGCACGACGTTCGTGGTTTGACTTATCGAGACTATTTTTTAAGATGGCTCCTGTCTGTATACGCGAAGTGAACTGTTTTCATAAAGTATCTTCTTATTAAACGGTCTGTACACACTTACAAAGTTCTCAATGCTTCGTTTTGCATGTATGGAGCCTCATTATGTTACTGCGTTAGTGTGGGGCTATTTTGAGCCTTGTTAGTGGTAAAAACTAGCGGTTTCTTTTTACTTAGTCAATGCCCCCATTACTAGCATTATACGCTAAACATTTTTTAGAGATAAAACTCTTTACATTCGATTATCATGAAAACAAATCTCAGAGAACGGTTGACTATGTACCGATGTTTTATTAGACCAAAGGTTCATTGTTCGCCGGAGCTCTCCTTTAATGAGGTGAAAACATGATCTATATAAATAAAAAGGCTTTTCATCTGCTCTGATAATAGTGTAGTGATGATCCATAGACTATCATCAACACTTATTCGACAAGCCAGTCGGCACCAGCAGCAGATCATCTGTTAGAAACAGATTGTTACAGACTGTATACTGAAAGAATAAAAGTGGTCTAATATTAAAATATTATTTCTCAAGTGATACAGTAAAATTGCAGGAACATAAAGACTAATGAAACCCATCTTTATCAAACATTGTAATTCGCCGATATGAATAGTTAATATTCTAATAACTACATTCTTAACAAAGCCGTTTGCTAGCATTACCGTTTTGTATGCGAGTAACATACAGGTCTTATTTAAGTGTTTCAGTTAACACACACGAAGAGCGCTGAACATGAAAGAAGCCATTTAGAAACGACCGCGTAAAATGTGTTTTTAAACTGTGTAATGAGTATTTAAGACTTACTTGATCGCGGCTAGTTACACGCGGTTGCACGTGGCCGCCATTTTGGATTTCTGATGTGTGCGGCTGGACACTTCCGGTTACGCTTTACGCCGGTGCAGGGAGCTGGAGAAAGACGAAAATTATCTCTTATAGTTGTTTATAGAATCACTATATCATTTAAAATACTACTGAAATATATATTACTATCACGCCAGCAAATGGCAATTAAATGCATGGATGCAACGTCAGGTTAATGAATGAAATACAACTGTTCACGAACAGAAGATTGTCTTGGTCTCATGCTTCTACACAATGAGAATTATGCCTTCTGTAAATATAGGGTTACAACTAAGATTTTATTTGTTTGCATACAATAGCCTGAACATTCACACGTTTGCCCTGTCTTGTTTAATTCTCCACGGCACTAGCAGTTGCAGTCGGAGGACAAATATGCCGAGACTAAAACCCTCCCGTTGCTTACCTTTTAATCTTTCAAACCAAAGAAGAAACAACCATATGGATCACTTCACAGCTTTTGGGGGTTTTCATAGAACAACTGTGGAGAAGTTTAATCACGGCAGACGCGTGTTGATGCCGCCGGTTCGGGACCGATGCTTTGAAAAAAACATGCACTTTATTATCCGATTTGCACGTCATGCACTTTTATGTATTATTAATAAGTATTGGCAAATTAAAATTGTTTGTAGAAGATGTTTTCTGTAACTTTCTTTCCTTTTACCATGGGTGCGCTTTGCCAGGCTGTTTACATATGCGTGCAAGCAAGGGCTGGAACATTTATTAAAAGTGTAGAATACTTTCCAATCCGTTACATTTAGTCTTATAAATTCTGACGTTTGTGATATAAAAAAAAATAAACATATTAGAATAACTTTTAAAGTTGTGTGAACAAAAGCAGTTTTTCCCGTGACCGGGAATGGAAAACCAGGAGTGGATTTGGAGAGTTGAGATTTCGGAGTGACAACAGAACGGTAAGAGTGGAGAGAGGAACGTGATTTTGCTCCAGTCCATGCTTTGATTACTCCATAAGCAGGGTGAACCTTCAGACCCATTCAAACTAAAATTAAAACATTTATTACACTATATGACGGCCTTAAAATAACGAAAAGTGTAATTTAAGACATAAGGACAGGGGGCCGACAGTGATGAGAGTGGAATCGGATTTGATTCGGAGGAAGAAGATCAAATATTCCACGGACTCGATGCATTTGAGGAGTAAGTACGAATGATAGATTACTGACAATATATTGTCTAATTGTATAGTTTTTAGTCAGATATTTTAATTTATTATAGCTTTTCGGAAGTAACGGAGCTGTAATCAAACACGCCATGTGCGCATCAAACAATGTGCGCGTTTTGCCCGAATGTATTTATAAGCTAATTCGTTTACTTTGCTTGTCTATTTTATTGAAATGATTTTTAAGGAAAATGTTATTGTAGTTTTTCAGAAATAATAATGCAGTATGCCTTATCTAAGGCCTGTACTATTTGTCTAAATGGGAGGGGGTTTCAGACATTTTATTAACTCTGTGCATATACTATGATAAAGGCTCCAGTAATAATTTTGTCACTTTCACCTGTCAGATGTTCAGCACCACCAGACCAGTTGGAACAAGGATTGGAGACCGAAAATGATCCAGTCTGGGCACAGGTTTTGCCCCAGACTGGAACCTGGAGTGCAATTGACCTTATGCACAGCTGCACAACTTCCTGAACTTAAGCCAGCTCCTTGTTTCCTGTCTGCCATTATTGGCCGAACTTGATTAATTCAGGTGTGTCTGATTATTGTTGCCGTGACTACTGAGGTCAGGCACACCTGGATTAATCAATTTGGCCAATAATGGCAGACAGGAAACAAGGAGCTGGCTTAAGTTCAGGAAGTAGCTGTGCATAAAGTCCATTGGACACCTCAGTAGAGCAAAGGCCCATCTGCCTTTTCAAATACTTTTTTTAGTGCTGATTCAATCAGGACAGTGTGTGCCAACACAAACAAGCTGGCAGAGAGAAATATTTCTGCTGGGAAAAGGTACAAGTGGACCACTATCAACCCTGCAGAGATGTTCAAATTCATTGGACATTGGCTTGGTTCATTGGCTTCATTGGCTTGGTTTTGTACATGGGAGTTCTAAAGCTCCCAGCAGTAAGTGACTATTGGAAGACCATTTTTTTTACAATCAAACATCAAATATTGAAACATCAATATTTCAAGTCTTTCAAATGCAGTGCACAGTGTCATCTAGGGGTGGTTTTGTATATTTTGTAAATTGAGACCATTGAGAATTTTCCATTCTAATGAACATTTTGTTCCCTTTATATTCTTCTTTCAGTGTTTTTCTCAAAAAAAAGTATGGTGACTACTGACTACAGTTACAGAATTGTAAATATCTGTTTTGTTTCTTTATGTTTTTTCATCCAATTTTTTTTGCAGGTGTTCTAAAGCCTTTGAGGAATAAATATGTGTTAAATCCCTTGTTTATTTATTTTTCATATTTTTATATTAAAAATAATAATAATTTTTTTCAATGCCTCCAAATTGTAGCGGAGGATCTGTAGAATCCAGAAATATGTGTCTCTTTACTCCGCTATCAAAATTGACAATTCCAGAAGCCAAAATCTCAACATAGTGCCAGGTGTAACAATCAGAGTAACAATAGCGGCAAAACACTCAATCTCTGAGTTTCTCCCACACACAAGATTGCTGGGGTTTGTTTTATAACGTTCCAATGTATTGTTAAAGATGCGTTTTAATATTTAAAATACTTCAACCTCACCTTAAAGGCCTTTTTTATTGGTTTTCAGCTTTATTTTACAAACAGCGGTACGCCTCCGGTGTCATCAGGCAACAATCTATCATGCATTCTATCCTATGAGATCACTTTATACTCATCGTTGAATATCTGTTAAATTTTGTGTTTGTGCTCCTCTTTTAATAAACAAAAAAATGTAAATCATTTTCTGTTCATAACCAATTCCAACTTGACATCATGGTTGCATGCAAATTATAAACCCAGTGAGGAAGAGGTGTCATTGTGTTGCAGTATGCAATGCTTGGTTGGTAGTGAACAATGTGCACACATCTTTTTTTTTCATTAAACTTGAGGACATTTGCTTTGTGATGATGCCTTTCAGAAAAAAGAAGGTGAGAACTTTCTTTTCTCCACTTTGCACTGCTCAGAGTTATATGACAAGCTGTAAAAAGAAATGATACAAGGAGAGACTGACTTACAGAACCATATTTATTAGTTAAAAAAGAATTTAAAAAAAGGGAAATCAGACCACTTTCAGCAGTTGGAGAAACTGTTGAGCCTGACAAAGGAAAGATGAAAAAATATCAATAACTTACAGCATTATCAACTAACAATGTGAAATTTAAAAGACAAATCATTAGTTAGTAAAAGTTTAAGTTAATGAGACTAAAATAACATTGATTTACAGAATAGCAACTTGAATTTGGATTATCAAAATACTAAAAAAATAAAGTATTACAGGGAAATAAGAGGAAAGACAATAACAGCAAAATTAACTTAGCACTCTAGTAGGGTTGGGTCAAACATCGAGGGTATGTTTACATGACGACAATACTAAAAACGGTAAAGTTTTTCCATTGCATTTTTCATGTACAGATGACAACATTGTCAAAACGATCCCGTTCACACAGATCTGCGAAAACGACAAAACTATTACGCTGCCAGGCCAGTAGGTGGCGATGTCACTTCGTAAAGAAACTATGCAACCTAAGGACTGAACACCTAATGATGATAATGATGGTATAGTTTTCAAAAACTTTGGGGACAGAGTAACATTGCTGTGTTCAGTCCATGGTTCAGTCACGGCGCACGCGCTGTGTGAACAAAAGCCGTAATCAATGCCGCGTTGCGATGCCGTTTAAGCCGGGATCTTTCGCCAACGTGAAACGGTACATAATGCGCTAGTTTATGATCGATTCAGAGAAAAAAAAGCATTTACAATTGCTATAATGTGAAAAGGATTCGTTTTTTGTTTTATACAAGTTATATTTTACTTTTAAGATGACAATATTTACAATAATTTATTTTGTTTACAAAAAGAAAAATTTTCTAAATTTTTAAAAAATATTTTTAAATATTTAATAAGCATTAAATGCTATCTGTGTGTTTCCTTATTTTAGAATCTCAAAGAGAGGATTATGCACTCTTTCATTAGAAAAAAAAATCATACATGAGAGAAAAAAAAGTTAAAATAATCGTTCAATAATCGTAATCGAGGTGACTTGTTCGATTAATCGCGATTATGATTTTTGCCAAAATTGTCCAACCCTACTTCCGATCCAATATACTGTTACACATGCGTTTTCTTTCTCAACTGTTTATGTTCACTTTAGGGCTGCAACTAACGATTATTTTGATAATCGATTAATCGGACGATTATTTTTTCGATTAATCGATTAATCGGATAAATTTATTTCATTTTTTTTGTTTTTTTTATAACTAAATAAAACCCTAAAAACCACACTCTTTTGTGTGTTAAAGTTACAGCAATAAAAGTCTAGCAAGATAGTCATTATATTACGAAACCATAGACCTTTATCTACGGATCAATTATAATAATAACATTGAATCATCTTGGAAAGAGTTTCATCATGTTAACTGTTGTAACGTGACGCGCTGTTTGAAGACCGAATAGAGAATGACTGACAGCCGCAGTGGAGGGAAAAGCTTACGTTAACTTGAATTTAATGACTTAAATATACATTTCTATCTCACATTATACTAGCCTACAGTATGGCTTCATAAAGTATACACGATTAACGCAGGTCACCTATTTTGGTTTCAAAACGGCGAATTTGCCGAAAGGTGAATGATTTTCGTGTATGCTGCATATTGATAGCGGTTTCCTGATGCCCGCAAATTAGTTCAAACTCACGGAATCAAGAATGCGCATGCGAGACAGAAGATAATGTGCTCCAAACCGTCCGTGTTGCGCACAGACCGGCGAGGGAGAGAGACTGCGTGTGTGCCTCATGAAGCGCACGTAAGAAACGCATGTAAGAAGCGCATGTAGCATGTAAACAATCCCCGTGACGTAATCAGACCAACTAATCGATAATGACATTCGTTGACAACGATTTTCATAATCGATTATAATCGATTTTATCGATTAGTTGTTGCAGCCCTAGTTCACTTAAAGGGTTAGTTCACCCCAAAATGAAAATTCTGTCAGTATTTACTCACCCTCATGTTGTTCCAACCCCTTAAGACCTTCGTTCATCTTCGGAACACAAATTAAGATATTAATATCACTCCTGCATACTAGTCCATAGGCTTCTTGAGGGAATGACTCTTGCTGGCATCGAAAAGTCATTAAAGACATTGTTAAAATAGTCCAAGTGACAACAGTGGCTCAATCTTAATTTATCAAACGACGAGAAAACTTTGTGCGCAAAAACAAACAAAAATAACGACTTTATTTCAACTATTCACTTCCTTCTCTGTGGGCCTGTAGTCAGTTAACGTAGTGTGATTGCGTAGAGCTACGTCACACGTAGGCTCACTACTGGCCGACGCTGGTCATGTGTGTGATGCGTGTGACGTACAATAACAGAAGCTTACGCTATTAAACTAGTAACCTCACTCGCGCAGAGGGAGAAATAAACTAATAGTTGAAATAAAGTCGTTATTTTTGTTGTTTTTTTGCGCACAAAAGTGTTTTCGTCATTTGATAAACTTAAGATTGAGCCACTGTAGTCACTTGGACTATTTTAACGATGTCTTTAATGACTTTTCGAGGACAGCAAGTCATTCCCTCAAGAAGCCTATGGACTGTATGCAGGAGTGATCTTAATATCTTAAATATCTTAATTCGTGATCCGAAGATGAACGAAGGTCTTACGGGGTTGGAACAACATGAGGGTGAGTAAATACTGACAGAATTTTCATTTTTGGGTCACCAAATGCGTTTAGGAGGATTCCAGAATTGGAATTGATTTGATTCCCAACCCTATACTAATGAACTGAAATACAACAGAAATACTGACTTACTGGAGCATTACTGGACCAATCTGTATGTGATGTACCGTCCAGCAGTTTCACTCGGTCTGATGATCTTAACAACCTGAAAAACACGACACAAGTTACTTACACCAAATATTTTCAGAGATGTGAAAATAAGAAAGCTGCACTTTAGATTAATTTCCCACCTGGCCTCTTTTTAAGCCAAAGTAACGGGCGACGGGATCCCCAGCTTGAATTCTGGGAAGCTGGCTTTCCTTTAGTTTACTGGAGAGGAGCTGGTTAAGGCTAACCAGAAGTCTCCAACCTAAAGCTATAACTACAGATAAGTTCTACAGAAAACCATTCAATTGTGTGTGAGCAGATAAAGTGACTACATGCTTCCAGGTACAAAAGGATACTATCGTGCTAGCAACTCGGTTACTTCCTCTTTAGTCATCACTATGTGCTCTGGAACAAGCTGAAAAGAATTATCACATTTTCATTGCACAAAAACTGGCAAAAAATCTAAAACGTGCTGAAAGTCCATGTTAAAATGCAGGTTTCTTCTCACCTCGTGTTCAGTAATGTTGATTAGAAGCTCCTGCTGAAGAAACTGCTCAAGGATGTACTTTGGTGCCATGTCTACCAGAGACTGAAATATGAAAGACAAACCAAGTTAAATATCTTGCGCGATACAGCAGCTGCAGTCTGCAGGAATCACATTTTCGTCGGCCAAAACTCAAACGGTTTGAGCACTTTCAGTCCATCGTTTGAAGTCAATGGGTTAAATGCTTGAAATGATGTCTGTGGTTGACACAAGCTCTAAATATTTTTGTGTTTTATTCTGACACAAAATACATCAGTAATACCTGCTTATGATTTAATTAAAGCTTTTAGCTGTCTCAAAAATGTATGGTTGCTAACAAGTGTCATAAGGAGACTACATTATTTGCCGGGGGCATTAACCGTCATCAGCCGAACAGCTAAACCCAACTACTCTAGTCCAGTTTCACAGCTAGATAATCGGACAAGACTGCGTACTTTAAATCTTTTGTGAGGGAGAGAACTACAATCCCATGATGCATTGCAAATTACACTTCATTTAAGGCGAGACACTACAGGTGAATAGGGTAATTTTTTTAACTAGCAGATATCACCATGAAACTTTCCCAGTTGATTACCTACACTAAGATGAGAAAAAATACATTACAAATTTCTGTAATTTAATGTTTAAATATACAGATGAGGTGTTATCTAATTAAATAAGCACTAATTTGCATGTGAAAAAAATTACAGAGGGATTATCTACTTGGATATCTACTATATGGATATATCTACTTTTGTTATCCTGTAAATCAGAATATACTGCCAATTTTTTAAAAAAAAGATTTGCACCATTTTTTTGGAATAAAATGTTATATAAATCAGGCTAGGAATAATATATTTACAAATCCCTCTGTAAATGTCTTCATGATGGAAAGTTTGGTGTATATAGGTGCTACTGAAGTGGAGATTTGGGACTTGGAGTGTGAGAGAAAAGTCATTTTGAGAAAATGGGCTTTAAAGATTTAGCATCAGCCAATGAGATCGCATATTTAGAGTTAAATCCCCCCTTTTACTTTCACAATTGGTTGCTGATAAAAAGGAAATTACTATATTTGGACCCAACAGCGTTGGACAGGAGAAAGAGAGCTTTCTAACGGTGTGTGTGATGACAGGGTGCAGATCGCGATCGAGCAGCAGGATGATTTATAGCGACTGAAGAATTTGAAGAATTTATGAGAAATCTACAGACACAAACAGACAAAGTTTAGTAAAATAAAGACCTAAATGTGTTTTTCTGACTTTTTTTTCACAAGTCTGAAATACGACATGTTATTGAAGACAAATATCCCAAAATCTCAAAATAGACCAATGAAAAAACAAAACAAAGCAACCCCATTGACTCCGCGGGCTCAAACTGAGCGTGACAACAGTCTGACAGTTGTAAATCTTCTAGTAGCTGTGCCAACACAAATCTGAATCGCCTAATTCCTCAAAAACGTTGTTGACATATTTTGTCCCGTTGCTTTTATGGATTCTCTATCTATGGACTTCTCCCTTGACTTTGTGCCTCCATGTCCCTCCGATTGCCTCATAGACAGTAAAAGATTGCTTGCGAGCTTCTGCTCGTGTCTATACGGTAATGTCTCAATTGTGCGACAGAAATTCCCATGGTTATGACGCAACCTTTAGTCTATTTTTACAAAAACGGCTTCTACAGGGGCCGTAAGGTAAGATACAAAATAATGGAGCATTTTATACATTGTTGTATATCTTTAGAACTAAATAATGGACAATTTAAGTCTTTAATCTCCCTCGCTGTACTTTCACGTCATACATCAATACTCTGACTCTCAGTTGTTAAACACGATTCTTTTTAAAAAATAATTGTTTAAATAATCTTAACAACCTCAGACATCAAAGTAGGACTGTCTTAAATGATTTATAAATTACTGTTGAAACCAAATTGACCTATGAAGAAAATAAAGGGAGGTTTTAGTTTCAGAACCCAACAATTGCCCTCTTTAGCCTACATTTACTTCTGGCAACAATAATTAGGCTTTTAAATTCTTTAAAATTGTTCATTTGTGAAGATTATGATAATGAACAAAACATACAAGAATCATAAACTTCTGTTGGTCGCATAGCTTCTTTTCAGCAATAATCCAAAAGCCAATGTAAAACAGTTAGGTATTTGTTGAGGGAGACAGGCTGACGCTAACTTCCGGTTGGCCTACAAAAACACATCACTGCACCTTCGAATAACCTTCCATTGGTGCAGGTATGACATCACTTTGTGGGCCTTGCTAACAATGTGCAAAATGGGACATGGGACACTGAAAAGCTAAACTCAGGCTGCTTTTACAGTCTTGGTATGCTTATAATTGTGAATATAAACTATTCTAATTAAATTTAAACGTTCTGGGAAAATGTTTTAAGATAAAACCTGAGAAAAGTCCAAAAGTCTATGGGAAATCACTATTGGGATTTTGTCGAGGGAATCAGTGTGATACTAACTGCCGGTTGGCCTACAAAGTGACGTCAGACATTCCTGCACCACCATCTAACCATCGATATCGCAGTGAATATGATTGTGGCTCACTCACCTGTTTGGCGGAGGGCGTCATGCCCATCTGCACTACAATAATGGCCCGAGTGATGTTTTCTTCCTGCATACGCTGACAATACATCTTTATGGTTTTGATTCCAACCTTTGGTTCCTCTGAAAGCAAGATAAATATGTATAATCAGTCCTGGACATCCGAAATATATCAAAAATCCATCAATAGTTCGTAAGCGTTAAACAGGGATGGAAGATAGAACATACCAGGGAAGAACACAAACATCTGGTCGGTTGGATCGTCGTTGTGGGCGACCAGGACAGTGAGGTCGGTTCGTCGAGGTCGTCCCTCACTGGGTTTGTCTCCAAACTGGCTTCTGAACTCATCAAGAGTCTGATCCAGCTCATCTTGCGTCACCAAATAACCACGGTCGTGGCAAAGCTACACCGAGACGATATACACAATAATAACATTACATATTTTGATGTGTATTGTACTAATAAAACATTAAACTCCTACGGATCGGAATAAGAGTCACAATAACGGTCTACGCAACATGGCTTATAACGTTACTAAACAAGTTGTGTTGCTGTTCATTTACCTGCATTATAGTTTTCCTAATTTTCCATAGTCTGTAAGTCTCTTCCTCGTCATCCATATCGCGTTAAAACAGATGATTAATACAAAATATTTCGTTTAAAACAGACAGCTGATTCGAGCAGTGTACTGCACGTTTGCGTCCTGCTGATGGCGCGTGTATATGACGTCAGACTGAACAGAACGCGCACTTTGATTAGGTATATACAAAAACAATACGTACTACGTTTTTTTTGTAAATAAATAAGCTTTTATTATAAAAGTGTATGATATAATGTCAATAATAGCAAATAAATGCAATATTAAATTCGATTTTTTTATAACGCATACATTACAGCTAATCTTCATTATTTTATCGTTATCGATTTATCCTAAAAACAAATATTAAAAGGGAGGAGGTTTTATAACTATCCAGAAACAGTTCTGAGTATCTGGAATTTCATGTGGAAAGTGCGTGTGTTTTCTGCAAATAGGTTCGTTCAACACGAACAGTTCAAAGAACCGGTTTATAAAGTGATTCGTTGATTCCTTTGTCGTCCCTTACATCCTAGCATTAGATATATTACATTCACTAAAACGCTCAAATATAAGGGTAAGTATTGTTGATTAATGACATTTTATTAGTACGGGACATTATTGTAATTTCATGAGTTCTCGTAAGTCGGATCCGGATCATACTTTATGAACGAATCGTTCTGTGTCTTATGAACAACTAATTCTCTGAAAAGAATCGACTTAAAGGAACGATTCATTTGGGCATCACCACCGATCGATCACTACTGGACTTTGCGAAGCGTAAAGAACAAAACATGAGTTTTATCAATCGTGTTTTGCTGTTCGGGGCTTTATCGAGCAGTGGGATCATTGGTGCAATGGTATCGAAAAGTTAAATACTTCTTTAACTTACATTTGCCAATTTTAATCATATTACGTAATCTGGTAAATACGATCTAGTGCTGCGTAATAACGGCTTTTGTAACGTTAAATGTTTATCATCAGTATACAGATACATGAGTATAATCAGTCCTATTGCGCAAGATCTAGCTTCGCTGTATGTGTTTAGCCTTTGTGTAGTTATCTGGTCTGTTATTTAAATGATGCGCAATAACAATCTATTTGTTTAATCATGTTTCTTTTTGGCATACAATGGTATATTCATGGGTGTTTTATTGCAATTAATGTGTCAAACATTATTTTATGTATTATTATTGTTATATTTTTTGTTGTTGCATGGATCCATCCGGCAATGTCTAAATCACTATTCATATGAAATATCATATTCTTCTACATTTACAGTATAATTTATATAATGTGCACATAAGAGTCTTATCTGACATGTGGACCGAGTGCCAACACACACATCAAGCTATCAGCTTTATCAGGTTGTGTAAGATCGTCACCCAGTGACTTTTGACCTCAAATTATTTACCATCAAATCCCTTGCATGTGGACCAGTTACAAGCATGAAGTCAGCAAAAATTCAACCTATTAAGAAAGAAACCGTCACAAGTTAATATTTATCAGGATCCCTATATATATATGAGGAGTTTTCAGTGTTCTGGATGTTTCTCGAGGATAAGGTGCTTAGCAAGAGGATTTGATCGAACACGCTGCCTGCTGTTTCAGTAGATAGTACTGAAAAGCAGCCATGCGTTTCTTAGGCTCTGCTGTCGTTTTCTCCCTAGTGTTGCAGACTGTGGTGAGAATGATTTTAATATGTATGAATGTGAACACTGGATTAACAGGTTTTCAGTTGCAGTTGGACTTAAAATACTTGTATTTGTATGTTTTCAAATGTATTCAAATATGTCCTACTTGTTTTCCATCTCAGTCTGGACAGCTAGAGGACTGGCAGACGGCCAAATCCATTTACGACTTCACAGTCACAGATATAGAAGGCAATGAAGTTTCTCTGGAGAAATACAGGTGAGAGATAGAAATGAGCGCGTCAGCTTTTTCATTATTTCATTATATTTCATTTTCAAATAAATTAGTTCTGGAGGAGTCGACGCTAATTGATGAAAGTCAGAGTCAGTCTTCAGTTTTTGGGCAATTGGAATTGACAGATTTCTATTGAAGCCCATTTCCACCATAGAAGAAAAACACATGTTTTGGTAAATCATAAAATGAGATTATTAGATGAATTGACTGTGGAAATTGAAATAAGTCACAGTATGACATCCTAAGTCATATACGACACAAATAGTCACAGTTATGAAATTAAAAACATGAGAAGAAAAATGTAAATTATGAGATTAATTGAGTAGAAATTGACAAGTCACAAGTATGACATTAAGTCATAAATATGACATAAAAAGTCACAGTTATGACAAAAAGGTCAAAATTATGAGATGAAAAGTTTAAATTATGATATATAAAGTCAAAATTATGATATAAAAAAGTAAAAAAATTATAAGATGAATTGAGTCGAAAGATGAATTATAAGTAGGGCTGTGCAAAAATTAATTGCGATTAATTGCATCCAAAATAAAAGTCTGTGTTTACATAAAATATTTGTGTGTTCTGTATATAATTATTTTGTATATATAAATACACACACATGCATGTATATATTTAAGAAAATGTGTTATTCATATATAAAATATTTATATTTATATAATATAGATTATTTATTTATAAATATATACAGAATTTAAGCGCAAATAATTCTTAAATATATACATGCATGCATAGGTATTTATATATACAAAATAATTATACACAGCACACACAAATATATTATGTAAACACAGACTTTTATTTTGGATGCGATTAATCGCAATTAATTTTTGCACAGCCCTAATTATAAGATGAATTGACATCTTGGATGACATGGGGTGAGTAAATTATCAGCAAATATGTTTTTTAAAGTGAACTACTCCTTTAAGAGTCACTGTTTTGTAACACTAACAAAATCTAATCTACTGTATATTTTAGGGGAAATGTTGTCATCATCACTAACGTTGCCTCAAAGTGAGGCAAAACCCCGGTAAACTACTCTCAGTTTGCAAAGATGCACGCCAACTATGCTGAGAAAGGTTTACGCATCCTGGCCTTCCCATCCAACCAGTTTGGACGGCAGGTACGGAAAGCAAAAATCTTTTTAACGCTCTTAAATCAAAATTAATACCATGATCCAAATAATATGCTTTTGTTCAGGAACCAGGAACCAATTCCCAAATCAAGGAATTCGCCAAGTCTTACGGCGCAGAGTTTGACATGTTCAGTAAGATTGACGTGAACGGCGACACCGCGCATCCTCTGTGGAAGTGGCTGAAGGAACAACCCAATGGAAAAGGATACTTTGGAAAGTGAGTTGACTTGTAAATTATGTGTAAATTTGATATCATTCAAGGGATAGTCCTGCCAAAACTGAAAATGATGTCATATTTACTCGCCCTCATGTCGTTTCAAACCTGTTTGACTGTCTTTCTTCTGTGGAATTTCAAAGAAAATGTTCTGAAGAATGCCGGTAATAAACAGTTTTGGTTCCTATTAACTTCCATTGTTGTTGTTGTTTGTTTTTGTGCATACAGTAGAAGTCAATGGTTTTGGACTGGTAAATTCAATCTGTTCATCATATAAAGCAATCAAGTCTCTTCAGAAAATTGGGACTAACCCGCTCGATTCATATGGAATAGTATTACGATCTATTTATGAATTTTTGAAGAGTAAAAGTCGTAGTTGCGTAGACTATCAATAGAGGGACAGAAATCTCTCAGATTTCATGTAAAATATCTTTATTTGTGTTCGGAAGATGAACAAAATTCTTACAGGTTTGGAACGGCATGAGGAAGAATAATTAATGACAGAGTTTTCATTTTTGGGTGAACTATACCTTTAAAAAACCTGATGCATTCTAAAAATTATATTTAAATGTCTATTGACTGTTGTTTTTATTCCATTATAGTTCCATCAAATGGAATTTCACAAAGGTATACATTTTTCCTTTGAATTATGCCAATGCAAAGCGTTTTACGAGTCGCTAAATCTTGTATATTTTGTGGCTTCATTAAAATAAATCCTTAAAATCAATATGTTTTTGTTTTATTTTCAGTTCCTTATTGACCGTGAAGGCCAGGTTGTGAAGAGATATTCTCCCATGCAGGATCCAAGCGTACGTTGTTCAGTTTCTACTAATCTTTGATTGTATTCTAGTCATAAACTAGGTTGTGTTTGCGATTAGCTACAGTATCTAATTGTCACCGTGATATTGGCTCAAAATTTGCAAGTTTTATGAGATATTTCTCTTCCAGGTGGTGGAGAAGGATCTGCCCAAATATCTCTAAGAAGAACCATTAGCTGAGTGTCACATGACCCTACCCTGCCCTGACGCCCCTCTTCATTCTCCCCGACTGACAGCTGGGAATCAGTGATGTCGTCTCAAGGAATAATGATGGTTTGTTTCGAAACCCCGTCTTGAGGAAAAAACAGACCTGATGCATTGGCGTGCAACCCCTCCTGAGAGCATCATCTGTGGCCAGCCGTCAGTCTGGAGAGAGACTTTTGTCCTTAAACTGCCCCAGGGCTTTTACACGAAAATATGTACATTTCTTCAGCACTAAACATGTTATCATGACATTTCTTAATAAATGCAAAGAAATTGATTTTAAAATTTGTGAATGTGGTGATTTGGTGTCAGTGAGAGTTTATTAAACGAAATGAAAATCAGCTGCTTCTATCAGCTTGAATTTTACAATGCATTGAAATTTAGTTTTTACTTTTGATACTTTTAAAAACAAGTACTTCTTTACTTTTACGGTCTTTATAAATTAGCTACTTGTAATGGAGGAATATTTGACCAGTATTTACTTTCACTAAAGTCTCCAGTAAGGAAGTCGTGTCCTTAAGATACACTGTGTATCTCTTTTAGTTTATTCTTAGCTGAAAACACTTAGTTGTTTCAAAAATATATGTGCTCATTAATGTATATTTACTCCGTTCAAGTAATAAAGTATTCTCGTGAGTGTATAATATGCCATTGAAAATACATACGGGTGAGTGGTTCTAACGCATGTTCTAACGTCGGTCGCCATGTTGCCCCTCCATCTTGAAAGTACATTAGCCAAAGAGGGACATACCCGTTAATTTAAGCTTCGCCATTCGCGTTTACGTTTGAGTTAACACTCATGGACGAGGTCGAACTGGAAGCCATGTTAATCTTGGACTACATTGGCCACCGTAGGAGTTAAAACGAAATCAAAATTGAGAGGAACAGAAACTAATATTCACTGGATGATCATATACCTTTTCACCACTAGATGGGGGTAAAAATCACACATTGTAGCTTTCCACGTTACAAACCTTTTTGTAATACTTAGGAAATTCAGAATGGTATAAGAAACGAGATATTAAAATATAAAAATCAACAAGAAACCTGTGAATCAAGAGTTGAATTTATTTTAAGGGTTTTAACAAATGTACACACATGGGTCCATTGGTTGTGGTAGGTTTTTTGTTTTGTTTTGTTTTTTGTAGGATAAATGTCTATGCTGTACATCGATGTAAGTAGACTCATGCTCTTGATATTGAGGGGGCACACAGCTTTTTGACCACACACACAAACACAGCTCAACTGTTGGAAGAGTAAGCGATTGATACAGTTGTATGTCTGAGCACATATAGACTTTACAATCTGAACTGTAAAGTTTATACATATGATACAAAGAAAGACAACACAAGAAATGGTGCATGTCCTCAACACTGGAAGAACGCGTGGGTTTTGTGTGGCCCTAAGCTTGGACATCTTTTGCAAAATAAATTACAAAATAAAAGTTCAAATAACATTTAAAATATATTTTATATGTATTTAAAGATCTATATACAAATTCTCTAAGACAGAAAAAAAGACTGAATCAGTGAATATTTTATAACTACAATAGGATTGAGGTTGGCAAAACAAATTAAGGCAACCAAAATTTGTGTGTGCTACACTTTACAAATATTGCTGCAGTAGTCCTTTTTATTTTAGATACAACTGCAATAGCAACTGGCCACGTCATAAGAATCAGTGTCACACACTTCCATTGTAAAATGATACACTCGCTTACTCAAAACCACAAACACGCTCACTGCATAGGCACACACACAAATTCTATACATATGGATTTACAATTTAAAACATTTTTAACTGAAATATTTCTGATAGTGAAATGATTGTGATATGCTAACAATTTGGTTTACATATCTGGCCTCCCACACAATAATTTGGTCCCATCTTCTTAATAGACCCGATGACGGGGGAGGGGATATCCAAAAATTAAAAAAATAAAATTAGGATTAAAGAACTGCAACAGAAATAGAACACAATATGAACTATCATTTGAATGCAGATTAATTAGAAATAAAACAAATAAATTTGCATTTTTTCAAACGCTACTCATAACCAACGTGCATTGACAACCAGAGTAGCATAAATAACTATAAACAATGTCTTTCTTTTTTAAATTAAGCTCACATAGCCTATAGCCCAAAAGAATACAAAATTATAATAATTCAGTTAAAATATAGCATACAGCCTACTCTTAGGAGTCTTGCACCCCAGAGCTCAAATCGGAGAACACGTTCACAGTATGTAAATTAGACAAGGAACGAAAAAATAAAACATGTCAACAAAATAAAATAATTAAACAAATATATAAATTTTTCCTCATAAATACGTCTGGACATTGGTGTTGTTTGTGAAGTGGGTGATGAAAACGATGAAAATGAAGCTTGAGTTAATGTAGCATCCGACCAGTAAAGCTTCCGGACGAGACGAGTCTGAGGAGTCCAAACCTTGGAGCTGCTCCTCTCTCCTGAGGTCTGATTACTGTTGGGACACATTAATAGCGTTTGAATACTGTGGCTTAAGTGTAAATTAAAGAATGTGCGAGGAATAATCGTCAACATCTAGAATTACAAACCCAGGTCGAACACGACACGACACGGCACGCACTTACTGTTTCACTCTCCTCTTCGTCCTCTGGAAGGGTCTTTGACCCTGTGCTGAAGTGCAGAGGAGAATACACCCAGCTTTTGTCTTCTGGAGGCTGCTGGTACACAACCAAGACAGCAGAGGGAGCCAGAAGGGGTGGAGACACACAGAAGCAGCCAGCAGAGATATGCAGAGAGGAAGACAGATATGAAACAAGAGTGGCAGAGAGGGAGATTAGAAATGCAGTGGGAAGAGACAGATACGGAACCTGTAAAAAAAAAATGTCGTTTTAAAGCTACACTGTGTAACTCTTTTAGTTTATTCTTAGCTAAAAACACTTAGTTCTTTCAAAAATATATGTGCTCATTAATGTATATTTACTTCATTCAAGTAATAAAGTATTCTCATGAGTGTACATTATGCCATTGAAAATACATACGGGTAAGGGGTTCTAAGGTTGGTCGCCATGTTGCCCCTCCATCTTGAAAGTACATTAGCCAAAGAGGGACATACCCGTTAATTCAAGCTTCGGCTTTCGCGTTTACGTTTGAGTTAACACTCATGGACGAGGTCGAACTGGAAGCCATGTTAATCTTGGACTACCTTGGCCACCGTAGGAGTTAAAACGAAATCGGAATTGAGAGGAACAGAAACTAATATTCACTGAATGGACATATACCTTTTCACCACTAGATGGGGGTAAAAATCATACGGTGTAGCTTTAAGTAAATCGTGGCCATGTTATGATAAATTCCCTTGATTTAGTTCAATCAAAACAAGGGAATGAATTAGTTCAACGTGGCCACGATTTACTAAAACGGGGGAACGAATTCTTTAATTCGTGGATACTATTTAACTTAAACGAGTGAACAAATTAGTCAATCGTAGCCATGATCTACTACTAAAGCGATAGAACGAATACTTAGTTTGTGGAAACAAATTCTTATTTTGTCACCATGATATATATATATATATTCTGCATGTCATGTGCAGCCCTGCAGATAGACAAGTAAAAGATTCCTTATTAACGTTAATACGGTTGGAAAAGTAGTCTATATTTTTTGATACACCATGCAAATTTATGAGTGAAAATGCGAACTAATTCGTACCCTCGTATTAAGTAAATCTTGCGCACAGTAAAAATGTGTTCCCTTGTTTTACTAAATCGTGACCACGTTGTAATAATTCGTTCCCTTTTTTTAATAAAAATTCAATAAAATCAAAACAAGGGAACGTATTAGCTCAACGTGGCTACGATTTGCTAAAACGAGGGAACTAATTAAAGCTACACTGTGTAACTCTTTTAGTTTATTCTTAGCAAAAAACACTTAGTTCTTTCAAAAATATATGTGCTCATTAATGTATATTTACTTTGTTCAAGTAATAAAGTATTCTCGTGAGTGTATAATTGGCCATTGAAAATACATACGGGTGAGTGGTTCCCCTCCATCTTGAAAGTACGTTAGCCAAAGAGGGACAGACCTGTTAATTCAAGCTTCGCCTTTCTCGTTTATGTTTGAGTTAACGCTCATGGACGAGGTCGAACTGGAAGCCATGTTAATCTTGGACTACACTGGCCACCGTAGGAATTAAAACGAAATCGGAATTGAGAGGAACAGAAACTAATATTCACTGGATGGTCATCTACCTTTTCACTGCTAGATGGGGGTAAAAATCACACAGTGTAGCTTTAAAAAAAGGGATCGAATTATTACAACATGGCCACGATTTAGTAAAACAATGGAACAAATTTTTACTGTGCGCAAGATTTACTTAATACGAGGGTACGAATTAGTTCGCATTTTCACTCATAAATTTGCATCGTGTATCAAAAAATGTAGACTACTTTTCCAACCGTATTAACGTTAATAACAAATCTTAATCAAATTACGAAACGCAACACGTTTTATTTTAGCACTATATAACGCAAGTATTTTCAAACAGAATAAATAAATGGAAAATACAGTAGGACAGGACATTTTATCCATCAGGATTTGATTGGATAACGATAAACTAACATTGATATTGTTGGCTACTTTTATTTCCCCCCGCCCACAAGGCATTCATTACATCAGCAAACAAGAAAAGTCATTTCACTTGTAGAGAAGGTTATACCTTGATCAAAGACTACACTGTAAAAAAATTACTATTTTCATCTAAAACAATTGCAAAGGTATTATAGTGAGTTAATTTGCATATAAAAGTCTTAAAGGTACAGTAACAAAAACTGCCTGTTTAATTGAATAGTATTTAATAGTCAAAGGGTGGGAAAAAAGCTAAAATAGTCTAAAAAAAAACTATGAACATCAAAGGCTAATTCATTCTAAAACTAGTTTCCTCTAAAACTTACATTGTGCCTTTTTCTGTGTGTGATGGGCTGACAAACACAGACGCCGCCATCAGAGAACTTACAAGAGGCAGAGAAAGAGAGATGGACAGAGACAGCAGACACATAAAGAAAGATAGCAGGATGGTAATGAAAATGCCAAGGAGATGGAGTGCAGTTTAGCAGTCGATAAATGAAAAAATTGACAGCTCCATTAATAAGAGGAAAGAACGACGGAGCAGCTGGTGCAGGGTGTTAATGGATGAATAATTCAATAGATGGCGCTTGAGTGTCTCTAAGCCTCTTTTCAGCATTCAACTGAGTTCATTAGGCATCCGAAGGGCCTCAATGTGTCTAACAAATGCTATTTCTCAGTTTTCTTGGCTGTTCTCAGACACATCCCTGTGGATTCATTGGCACGTCCATTTATTTTGTCATTCATGGGCCAGAATGCGTCTATTGTGTGAGTGTTCTTCAAAGCTACCACACATATAATGTTATCATCAGCATTCAGAAATAAACAAAAGGACTCAAACATCATTTAAATGGGTCTTATCTAGTCATACAGAGACTGAAGATAAAAATAGGAGGTCCTAACACCTCCGGACATAAATACCCACCCACCCACGTGCCAACAGAGACCCTCTGTGAGATTCTGTCTTCTGTCCCGTATTGGAGACGTTTCCTTTAGTCACCATTAATTCAACAATGGTCACATTAGCACTGTTTACTACTTGGGAGAATCTCACAAAGTCTATCAAGAACACGTCACAGTCATGTTTAACCCCTAAATGAATGTATTTTTACTTGAAGAAAATATTTAAAAGAAAAAAGGTGGGGTTTTTTGGTATTATTTCCATGACAATTAAATATTCATTTATTAATGATAAATTCTCATAATTCTCATTGTCAGTATCATAATATTATAATGTTTTCTGAGGTCTGAACACATGATTTTTCTTAATAAATAACAAATTGAATAAAAACAAAAAACGCCTAAAATAGTATCATAATTTAAACATACATACAATTAAAATAATACATTCTTGTTTGTTTTTATTGCAACAAAAACATTTAATAGTATTGTCAAAATCAGGGCGAAAATGTTTTTAATTGTCATAAAAAAAATTGCAAAATTAGTAATTGGTTCTAAAATATGCTTAATTTTTCTTTGTGGAACATTATAGTTTCAAAAATTAAATTTAACACATCATCATATTTTTTTTTTCTTTCATTCGAGTAAAAATATTTAAACATCCTTCAATTAATCAAAAATAAATAACTAATAAAAAAATAATAATAAAATTTTTGTCTTAGAATATATCATGTATTTTAATCTTATATTTTCTTATTTTTAACCATAAACCTAAATATTGTTAGATTTATGCTTAATATTAGATATAAGAAAAATATTAGACTGTGCTACAAAAAACTCTCAAGATTTATTCTCATATAGTCTATCTTAATGCAATAGCTGTTTTCCTTTTTAAGTAAATTTATTGCGTTTTAAGAATGTTTAGATACTTTTATTTGTACGAAACACAAAAATATTATATATTATGTTTTTAATGCTTTGACATTAGGTCATCAGGTGGTTCAAGCTCTCCTCGGATGCATTTCTTTATAAAAACAATACATATTTGTAGTTCAAATGAGTGAAGGGCTTACAAAATAAATGTCTGTAATTGGCACATCATCATCCTCGTCCACAGAGGCACGGCTCGTACAGCCCGAGGCCTGACTGGCGCTGTCAGATTCCACGACTATCCTGGGGCTCGCTGGGACGGAGGAGGACGAAGCTTCTAGAAACGTCTCTGGAGCTTCACTGCATGTGGAAAAGGAAAAAATATAACAATTTAGAGATTTTTTTGTTGTATGCAGTGTTATTCAAGTATCATTTATATACTATTATATTATTTATTAATATACTGAATTGGCTTTTCATTTTAGTTATGTGCTTTTGCCATTTTTATTAAGTTTTTGTTTTTAAAAATATTTCTATATACCAAAAAAATTTTTTTCAGTTTTAGTTAACTTATTTATTTGATAGTTATCATAGCAAACTATCTAATATTTGCATATTATTTCAATTCAGCCTTATTTCAATTACTGAGTTTATGCAACTTTGTATGGAAGAGTGCAGCATGAACTTTCTTCAAAATTTCTATTTTTTTCTATTTCTTCAAAATTTAAAAATTATATATATATATATATATATATATATATATATATATATATATAATGTGCCTGGCAAGCACAAAAACGTTTGGGTTTAGCTGATTAAGCGCTTCCTGTTTGGTTATGTTCCTCTGTGGGAGTTTCCATGGTGTAGTTTTGCCATTACAATGAGAAGCTTCAGCAGGTGAGCTCAGCTGAATGAAGCATGTCTAATTCCTTATTCCCATGATACCCTTGATCTCACATCCACACAGTGCATTTGCATTTAAATCATCGCCCTTAATTCCATGAAACTTCAATAAGATCTTTTTTTTTCAACACGTTCAACAACATCTGGTGTTCAAAAATAAATATATAATAAGTGCACAGGTAGTTTCTCAGTTTTTAGTTCGTACCTGTTTTCTGGCGATACCTGGGGAGCCACGAGGGTGAGCTCGCTGTCGTATCGCCCCTCCACTTCCACCTCCACTGTGATGGTCTGCTGGTCCTCATCCTGCATTCTACAACAACACCAGCAGAGGGCTCAGCCAACGACATCACCAAGATCAAACCCTTCCATTAAGAAGAAGATCAAGCCCAAGAGGGCAATAAACATTGTATTTTATGTAGTATGTAATTTATAACAAGTGTTATGAATCATAAACTTTCAGAATAATTTTGCGAGAATAAGACAGATGATTGACAGAATGATAGCGAACGCAATTAAAGGGGTAAGAGAACTTCTGATAACAAACAACAAATAAAAGTGTTTAATATAAGTGACTTTGTCTTTGTTTTATTGTTTTCTCGGTTGACCACAAACTGAGACGTCATTTTAAAGGGCAATTTCCAAATATCTTTTATTTATTTGTTATAATATGGGTATTTTGGGTCATTCGTCTTATTAATAGTATATTTGGTAATAAAGTTGATGTTTTTTTATTGTGTTTTCATTAAAAATAAAGGCCATCATAACAATTTATAAAGATCAAAATGAGTTGGGCCAACAATTTAATTGAGTTGGGCCAACTTAATTTTGGAAAATTAATTAAAATTAATAATAAATTTATAATTTTATAAATTAAGATGCCTAAACTCGATAAAATTAAGTTGGCCCTAAGTTGTTATGATGGCATTATTTTTATTCTTTATTTTATTTTATCTTTATTGTTTTCATTAAAAATAAAGGCCATCATAACAACTTAGGGCCAACTTAATTTTATTGAGTTTAGGCAACTTAATTTCTAAAATTATACATTTATTATTGATTTAATTTGTAGAATTAAATTGTACAAAATTAAGCTGGCCCAACTCAATTAAATTATGTTGGCCCAACTCATTTTGATCTTTATAAGTTTTTATGATGGCCTTTATTTTTAATGAAAACACAATAAAAACAACAACTTTATTACCAAATATACTATTAATAAGACGGGTGACCCAAAATACCCATATTATAACAAATAAATAAAAGATATTTGGAAATTGCCCTTTAAAATGAAGGCTCGGTTTGTGGTCAACCGTTCACAAAGTCACTTATATTAAACATTTTTTTTGTTTGTTATCAGAAGTTAGTTAGTTGAAATAAAGTTGTTATTTTTGTTTGTTTTTTGCACACAAAAAGTGTTCTCGTCGCTTGATAAACTCAAGATTGAGCCACTGAAGTCACTTGGACTATTTTAACGATGTCTTTAATAACTTTTCGAGCCCGGCAAGTTTCAATCCCTCAAGAAGCCTATGGACTAGTATGGAGGAGTGATCCAGCTCTCAGATTTCATCAAAAATATCTTAATTCATGTTCCGAAGATGAACGAAGGTCTTACGGGGTTGGTACAACATGAGGGTGAGAAAATACGGACAGAATTTTAATTTTTGATTTGAATTTTTTACATAAACTTGACCAATCAGTAGAAGGGGGCATCTCATGAACGCCCACATGTAGAAAACGAATTTTGAAGTCATGAAAAAACAAAAACAACAAACAAAGGAGCCGTTTTCTCATTTCTGCTTATTTCATTTCAAATTGGAAATCAAATGATCGGATGATACACGGACCCATATTGCAGACCAGTCTCCGTTTTACTTACGTTTCTTCATGACTGGACTGGGTGTGTCTCCTGTACGGAAGAGGACAGAGAGTTAATTGTACCCGCTACAGCCATGGCGCTGGAACATTACAGAGCGACAGACAGGGTCTTACTCGTACCTGTAGCGCGGTTGTTCGGAGGTGTCCGAGGGGGAGCGTTCTGGGATAGACAGAGAGGTGGTGGAGGACAGCGTGGTGGCGATGGAGGCTGTGGTGGCCTCCTCGAATGAAGGAGGGGTGCAGGGAAGCACATCCGTCCGACCTGAAACTGTAACCATTAAAGGGATAGTTCACTTTGAAATACATTTTTTGATATGTTTTAGCTTACCTCAAGGGCATCCAAGATGTAGGCGTCTTTGATTCCGCAAAAGTTTCAATTTTGATATTTTTAGGTCAAACCGTTGTTGTCTATCAGTCATATAATTGAGGTCTATGGTCACCACCTCAAAGAGCATGCACAGAGAAGTCCAAATTAAACATGATTTAATGACTCATAAATGTAAGTACACATTGATGGCCTAAAACACGAAACGAGCGGTTTGTGTGAGAAAACGGACAGTATTTATATCGTTTTTACCTCTTGTAATCACAGCCACAAAATGCCCGCACCCTCAGATCACTTGGATGTGGCTGTAGTTACAAGAGGTAAAAACGATATAAATACTGTTCGTTTTCTCACACAAACCGCTCGTTTCGTGTCTTAGGCCATTTACGAGTCATTAAATCATGTTTAATTTGGACTTCTCTGTGCATGCTCTTTGAGGTGGTGACCATAGACCTCCATTATATGACTGACATACAAGAACGGTTTGACCTAAAAATATCAAAATTGAAACTACTGTGGAAACAAAAACACCTACATCTTGGATGCCCTTGAGGTAAGCTAAAACATATCAAAAATGAATTTCAAAGTGAACTAACCCTTTAAGTCCACCTAGTTGAGAATGAAGAATGTATTTCGTATATTGTTTACCATCATCGTCCAGTGTGGGAAAGCTACGGGCTCCTCTCAAGTCGTAGATGTTTTCGTCTCTCACAAAGGGCAGCTGACTGGCCGACCAGGCCGCTCCGGGCCCGCCGTATTTGCCCACGGCTAGACCCCCACGACCCCTTTTTGACGGAGAGGATTTTAACGCTGAAAGAAACAGTTAAAATAGTTTCGATATCTTTGATTATCATAATGAAAGTAGGCGAAGCTTCATTAGAAGGGTTACGGTTACGACTTTTACTTTCATTATTATCTAAAAATAAAAATCTTGTAAATTATATTGATAATAAACATCTTTGGTTTTTTTCACATACATTTTAGATATAAATTTGAAAGTACATTTTAGGAATGCAACGTACCTTATCAGTTATCAGCCGATATGACAGATTTTAGAAAAATGTATTGGTACAGAATATTAAAATTACTTTTGCTGTCATTTTAAGTTCATCTTTTAAAAATATTATTTAAATAAAAAAATATTTAATAAAATATTATATGTAATCTATAGGAAATCCCAAAATAAATATCCTATTTCATACTACACACTACAATTCTGTGTTTTATTTTTCCTTTATGTAGCCCAATTGTGGTCGAATTTTCAAACTGGTGCATCCCTATTACTTTATCATTAAATCTTCATGCGGACCATGAAATTATTCTATGTGATTCAGTAATATAAATTCAACTCACATGAAGTCTTTCTGAATACAGTAGTGCTCATGAATCTGAAGAACCTGTCCGCATAGAAAGATGGTCTGTGAACAGACACTGTGTCCTGAAGAGTGAAAGAGACAGCGAATAAGTAAACCATCTGAATAGCTGCAGTTCCAGTTGACCAAATGGAAAATTACAGTTAAATACTGAGTTCAATACTAATAATTTTCATGGAGGCTTTAAGTCAAACTTAAGGTTTCCAGTGAAACATTATTCATGGAGACACCAGACAACACTTCAAGCTGACTTGATCAAGATATACCAGCTCTAATTCTATAAATATCTTAATTAGCATGCAAATGAATCTCGAGCCATTCACAGTATGACGTAGACTGACACGTCACAGGCAGGGTTGGAGAAATTTCCTCTATTCACAGCTGAGCTGAGGAGAAAATTAGTGTCTGTGTGTGTGTGTGTGTGTGTGTGTGTGTGTGTGTGTGTGTGGGGGGTATGTGCATGTGCGTTTCATATCCAGCAATAGCCCAATTAGCACATCCTCTAAAAAAATGGTCCCAAATTAGTGCACATTTTACAAGCATTTCCTCCAAAACCCCATAATTCTCAGTAAACACCGTTTGTGCTAACGTACAGCAGAAGACCCTGCTTTATTAACATGAAAATGTAGGAAGAAGGAAGAATTATAGTGAAGGTCAAAGACCACAGAGTCTCAAAACACAGCTGGATGTTAACTTAAAGCTATTCATTCAGAGCGACTTTCATGGAACAATGGTGTTCATATATTAGAAAAGGTCTTTTCTAGATAAAAGCCATTGAAATGCAAGAAAATCCTCACCCCATCATGGACTAGAGCCTTCCACGTATGCTCCAATTTCTTTATTAACCTAAACAGAAAAAAAGAAAAAAAATCACTCCATGGTGCTTTTAAATCATACTGGCAAGCGATGAATCACACGCCTCATGATGTAAATCATAAGTGACGTGAGTCGGGGAGGTTGACGCAAGCACCTGTAAGACTGCAAGATGTCGATTATTCCGATGTACAGTAAAAGCCGCTCTCCTCTTCCATTGACTGCAGGAATGCCGCCCATCCTGGCAGGGAAAAAACATGAGAAATATGGATATGGATATTAAAGTTTTTATGGCCAACTCAAAAGTCTAAACCTTGATAATCTGAAATGAAGCGCTTAACTATACATTTGGGAACAAATTTGCAATAGTACTGAAAAGTGTTTGCCAAAGTTGGCAAAATCTTAAATAATTTTTTTTTTTTTAAATAAATAAATAAGATAAAAACATAGAACACAAAATTTCATTTCTAAAAACTAATTTTTTTTTGGGTAACCCACAGTCACATTAGACCAAAATGTCTACGCACACTGCAACGGTCACAAATAATCACAAAAAAGTTCAAATACACAATGTTCTCCACTTTTAATTTAGCTAAGAGTTCAAGCCGTGGCTCATCGATCTTCTATTGGTCACACGGCTTCATATGTCACAAATTTGCAGGTCAGAGTTCACTAAACTTGAAATGCAAAGTCAATGAAACGTGTAGTGAACGCCCCTTTAGTCAACATGAATATGTTTCTTGCAATCCATTTACTTCCATAATGTGACACATTTCAAGATGAAACAAGATATCTAACAGACAGGACTCGATTTTAGATTTTAGGAAAAAAACAAAAAAATTTATTTGTTTTGGAAAAAAAATGAAAAATTAGTAGCTATAGTTTTGGGAGCAAAAAAGGAAAAAAATTCAAACAAATAAAATACGAAAAATAAATAGGATTTAAACACCACAAAAACAAAAGACAAAATAAAAATGTCTGTTCGCTTTTAAAAAGTTGCATTTTTGGGTTAGTAAACATGAATTTGTTGTTTGCAATCCATTACCATCCATAATAAATGCTATTCCAGATGAAACATGATATCTAACAGGACAGGGCTTGATTTTATCCAGAAATGTTTGGTTTTTTTTTTTTAACTGTAAAATTAATCTTTAAAAAATAGTATCAAATTAGTAGAGAATTCAATGTAGTGATTATAGGCAATAACATCCCTATAATCATGAAAATTAATTACCAGGCTATTGGTATCAGCTAGAATTTTGAATACTTGAAAATGCGTCACATATCTTTTTAAATATCCTAAATATATTTGGGCCGCTCACGTGTCGTCAGTGTCGATCTCCTCTCCACAGGCCGACGCTCCCTGTATGGACTCCATGGCAGTGGAGTAAAGCGCCTTCTGTGCCAGCGGCCTCTTTTCGTCACTGTTGCCCTGAGATCCCTCTATCTGCTGCTCTTTCTCCGCCTGGTCGATGTTGTGTACTCCCAGCAGCAAACTGTAATCCATAATCTTAAAGCTTTCCAAGACCTAAACATCAAAAACACATCAATTTAGCTCCTAATCAGACATGCTCTCTAGGCACCAGCACACTGTACAAAACGTACCAAACAGTCCCTCTGCAACGTCTTGACCAGGGCGCTGTGCGTGTCAGTATCAAGCAGGAGACCGTCTTGAACGTCCTGCATGAAATCGAGGTCTTTGAAAGTGGGCTTCGCCTTTTCCCGCTCTTTCTTAGAGGCTCGTCGCTTGTAGGTGGATCCCTTCAGGTCGTATTTGAGGTGCATGCGCACCACCCTGGGCAAAACGTTGTTCATCACCACCATTCGAATGTTCTTGCCGCCCGATTGTACGCAGTACAACCCGAAGAATTTGGGCAATAAGGTGCGAGGATTCTGATTCAAGTTCTGCAGGAAAAATCAAAATGCCCAGAGTAAACGAATCAGAGTAAACGAATATTCAAGTTAGAGCCAGACCGATATATCAGCCTGCCGATATTATCGGCCGATATTAGGCATTTTCTAAACTATCGGTATCGGCAGTTATAATGGCCGATAAATGAATATTTCAAAAATGAAATAAAAACGGACAAAACACGCTTCAATCATCTCTCTTTGGCCTGTTATATTGAAAATGTATGTTTTACAATTTGCAGTATGACGTTATCCATTGCTAAATTATGGCTCATCATAGACTAGCTAACCACAAAGCTAGCTAATGCCACTATCATCAGTGGAAGACCGCTAACGTTAACATTAATGAGCTTGGAAACCACAATGAACTTTTTCTGCCTAAATAAAGTAATGATTACTGTATTTATAACTAGCATATCTCTAGTTACCGTCTCCGCATTGTAAAATGTAAGTTCGACTTGCGAGGAGTGAACATTTAGACATAGAGTTGATACAAAAAGTATCAAACGTATCTTGTGCTATCTACGTAGGTTTTAGAAAGCAGGCAGCAACTGATGATTATAAGGCAATGTAGGGACTAATTATTATTTTATTTATCAGAACTTTAATATATTTTGATGTTTCTCTGTTCTGTTGTGACAATAAAAGAAACAAGTTTCTTTGTAAAATGCTTTATCATATTATTTTAGTTAAAACTCAAAAATAACTACAAATAACTATGTTAGGGAAATCTGTTAATGTTTTGTTGCGCGTTTCTGAAATAAAAATAATAATAATATCGGCCGATATATCGGATTTTAAAACCCAAAAATATTTGTATCGGTATCGGCCTTCAAAATCCTTTATCGGTCGGGCTCTAATTCAAATCCAGGTCGTCCATGCAGTGCTACACATCTGTGGAAAAACGATTGTATTAGTATTTGTTGGTTACATGCATTGTGTAATTAATAGATTTCATCTTGAAAGGAATAGTTACAATTCTGTCACCATTTATTAACCCGATACTAAAATGTTGTGCGGCAAAATGTGTTCCGCCATGTTTGACGAACTTGCCAGTTTAAATATGAGGAAATTCAAATGAGATATTCAACAAACAATAACTCGTCTGCCTTTTCCTTACACAAAAAGAGTGCTTTAATTGAGCTATTTTGTCATATTTTAACCTTAATGGTCACATGTGGAAAAGAGCAGCATGAATATTCTTCAAAACCTCTTCTTTTGTGTTCCACGGAAGAACAGAAAAGAATCTCATCTTTTCAGCCTTTTCCCCACACAAAAAGAAGTACTTGTATGATACTTTTATATAGCTTTTTTGTCATTTTTTCGAGCCTCTGAGCCAAGTTCACAGTCACCGTATGGAAAAGAGCAGCTTCTTTTGTGTTCCACGAAGAAAGAAAGTCGCGCGGATTTAGACCGGCATGATGAATAAATGATAGAAGAATTTTAGTTTTTTGATACTATTCCTTAAAATCGCATGCAAACCACACTTTTGCTGATGACCACTTCTTAATGTTAATACTAGTTCAATAACAGCATTTATGCATTACCTTGAAGTAATCATTATTTGTTTTCCCACATTCCAGATTCAAAACACACGATTTCAACCACACACACACAAAAAACGCCAAAGGCATTTAGTTTGCGTTGTAAAAACAACTGATTCCAATTAAATTGGACTTTACATCCTCTTAAAAAGCACCACACAAAGGCAAAGCAATGAAGCAGATGTCCAACCTAGAGGAGCTTTGTGGAACAACCATCACCTTCCCAAAGGTGACCTGTCCTACAAGATATGATCAAAGAGGAGAAACAGAAAGAGGAAAACAGCTAAAGACAGATTTCTGTAGGCAAACCGGCCAAGGTCAGCATTGTTGCTGAACAACAACTGATCCGTCACTATTCATGGGCTCATTAGCTCCAGCTGAATGGATGGAACAAGCCAAGCCAGTCACTGGTCTGACTCTGCTGACACTGAGAACCCATTTAGGCATCGTCTACTGAAAGAAAAACCCATGTTCTCTTGGAAACCAAACCCTTTTGTACTTATATTGTGAATTGGATTGGTCCAGTGGAGACATAAAGCTGGAACAAGCACAGTTTATATGCTAATTGTGTCATTTATTTTATTATTCAGGAAAATAGCCGACAAATCGCCTCAAAATAGCTTGTTGGGTAATCAGCAGTGTTGTTGTTTAACCAGGTGGTTGATTTGTGACAGCATGTGATAATAGGCTGGAAAGCATCTTTCTCGAAAAGTACTGAATAACAACATACACTGTGTATTTTAGCCTAGCTTATTGTAACTGAAAAACTAGATCTTCATGATTGACTGCACAGGCTGATAATAGTTCAATATATTGAAAATAATGTTATTTTATTAAGGCTACATCTCATTTTCTATCATTATATTCTATTATATAACGTACTGTAGCATAATTATCAGTATTATATTAACCATCAGCCACTCTAGTCTAGATATTTTATTGGACATTGAAAACCAATATCAACCATTAATTTAAAAAAAAAAAAAAAACATGAAATGATAATACAACTCTGTCTGATACTGATGAGCCAATAACTATTTTCATGTTATGGCCAATAAAAATAATTTATTGTCAAAGTTAATTAAAAATAAAATGTAAACATTTCACCGATAATTAAAGAAAAAAAGTCAATAATCGATCTGTTACAGATATATTGTTTCTCACAAAGTAACAACATACCAAAAAATAACATCATAACCTCTGTTTTTACTGTGAAATTATTGTAGCTCAAAAATTTAAATAGTAAGTCAACAAAAAAATACAGATAATTGGCCGATATTTGGCAATAAATACTAGCTCACGATTGTTTCAGTTCTAAAATGTATTTTAAAATTGTGTCAAAATAATTACTTTTAGTAATTTTATATAGGCTACATCTAGTTTGCTATCATTAAATTATTATATCATGCCATATTTATTGTCCTGCTCTATAGATATCGGCATAGGACATTGAAAATATACATTAGTTGACCATTAGTTTTAAATAAAGATGCACACTATTAAAATTCTGGCTGATAATAATTGATCATTTATTGTCAGAATTAACTAAAAATAAAACACTAAACACTTTATCACCCCCAATAAATTTGCATATCCGTTTTGCCCGATAAATTTGAATAAATTCTAATATCGTAAATAACCGATATCTACCGATACTCAATTATGTAGCTTCTCAAAAAGTAACAGGCTGCATTAGTGATACACCAATAAACATTTGACAGGCAGATAATCGGTTAATATTTGCACATAAATATTAGTTCACCACTGTGTCTGTTTCAAAATAAATTAAATATTGTGTAAAATAAGTATTTAACTAATTTTATGTAGGCTACATATAAATTTCTGTCAATAAACTGTGCGATATAATGCAGTATTAATGTCTTGCATAATATATACACCCTGTTCTCTAGATATCGGGATTGGACATTAAAAACCCAATTTAAAATGCATCAGTCAAAGTACAGCAACTCACCATGTAATATCCAGGAAGGAGCTTCTGCAAAAACTCCGCCTCCTTGTGCATAACTGTCTTGATGATGAACTCATCGTCCTTGGTGACATAGAAGACTGAACCACTGGCTCCCGGATTGGACAGCTCAATCAGTGGTTCGTTACAGAGCGAATACTAAAGGCCAACACAAATATAGATAAATTCAGGTTGAGCGATTCTTCAGTGGCCCTGAATAAATGCAAGCATTTATTACAAAAACTAGACTTTAGCTTATATCTCTCACCAAATAGTCATCCGGCCGTATCCCGAAGAGCTCTCTGAAGTAACGGAAGGCCACGGGAGCGTAGGTTTTGAAGCGGAAGTCTGGGAAATGATGAGCTGGTGTCAGGTTGCTCCCTTCACTGGAAGAACAAGGAGAAGAACATTTATTGCATGTGAAATGATACACACAACATCAATCTCAGACGGATAGCTCACCTGGGGAAGAAGATGCTCTCCACCACATAGAAATCCTGCATCAGGACGTCCCGCTCCGGCTTGGAACTCAAGTTGCCAACCGTGTAGCCAATCCCAAGCTGAATGGCCCCCTTGAGTGCTGAAGATGTGGTCTGAAAAAAAAAAAACACAGATATAAATGACTTGAGATACATTTTCTTAAATATTAACCCAGAGATTCATTTTCTTAAATATTAACCCAGAGATTGATCATTTAATCTACGTTTTTTTTTTTTGTTCCGATATCTAGTGCCACATTTCTGTGGATCGAGCTTATAAGCAATATTGCAAATCTGGTCGATACAGATAAACCGATAATTTTTTTATTAATATTATAATACCATACAATAATTTGTATGTTTGTACATTTTAAAAATAAACACTATTTTTTTCTAAAAATAAATAAATAAATAAATAAAATGAACCTAAAATAAAATGGTTTAAATGTTAGGCATTACATTTTTAAAATATACAGTATGAAAAGGGATATTTATTTTGAGATTTACTAAATATTACATTTTACTGTTATTAAATTATTAGTGTTTTTATAGATTCATTTAAGGCTAGTGTTAGATGGCAAGGGTTATCTAAATGTAACAAAAGAGAAAATAAGCATCTACAATTAAATATACAATGTCAACCGATATCAAACTGAATCTGAATGAAATTAAAATCGAATCTAGAAAAGGTTTTTAGGTTAGCGTTAGAAAACGGCAAACAATCTAAATGTAAAAAGAGAGAAAATGAGCATGTACAATTAAAAATACAATTTTGACCAATATATATATATATATACAAAGTATATATAAAGGATTTTGAAGGCAGATACCGATACAAATATTTGTTGGTTTTAATATCCGATATTCCGATATATCGGCCGTTATTATTATTATTTCAGAAACTATATATATATATATATATATGTATATTTATTTATTTTTTATTTATTTATTTATTTATTTATTTTTATTTATTTTTTAAATAAAACACTGAACATTTAAAATAAATAACATGAGCTGATTTCGTACAAGAAGTAACTAAAATAATTAAAATGGAACCAGTTACGAATTTAGAAAAAGTTGTTGATATTGATTCGAAGCAATGCACCTTCTTATATGTGGTTTCTCCTGAAGCATCCACTCCTCTGTGACCGATCTTCTTCCCATGAGCCGGCTGGCCTGATGATGAAGGCATCTGGTGTAAAAAGAGCAAAAATATAAGATACCACCAACCTGTAATGCCTACATCATGAACAGGTTTCCTTGCAATCTAATAGTAGATATTCTTGATATGTGGTAAAGGAAAGTACCTCTGTGATGAAAGCCTTTTTTGATATCGTGTCTAGGAAAGAAAAAGAACAGTGATTAACCGGGTATTGACGACACTATCTCAATTAAAGGATTACATTTCATTGATTGCAAAATGAAAAATTCAGACAGTCAGGATTTAAATCCAGATTTGTGTGCCTATGATTATTTGACACATGTTCATCTGAAATTATAACCAGACTTCAAGGGTCAACAGGTCACCCGCTAAAGCGCAGACATCATCAGCCGGCTTCATTATTCTTCAGCCTCCATTTATATTCCATCGCTGCCCCTCGAGCATCAGCAGCAGCTGTCAATGGCGACTGGGATGTTTGTGGACAAAGACGATTTGATGAAAATACACCATGTGAAGCTGACGGCTGGATTCCTTGGGCTGTGCTTCACACCCCACGGTCGTCCCAGACGCGTCTGCACACGCTCCCATTCACTTCCTCGGTTTCCATGGCATCCCAATCAAGGTCAACAAGCTTTCTCGGAGTTTGCATATGCATGTGGCATCAACAGACACATGCTGCTCTAAATAGGGCATTGGCCGCTAGACAGAGCAGCTCATAGCCATGCAGCGAGAAAGAAACAGCAAAACCAAGACGACGGACATGCTGGAAATTACAGCTAAAAACAGCTTTGAGGAAAACTCAACCCAAAAATGTTAATTCTGTCCCCATTTACTCAGCCTCATGTCGTTCCAAACCTGTAGGAGTTTCTTTTGTTTGTAGAACAGAAAAGGAGAAATTTTGAGAAATGTGCTGGTTACTCTATTCAATGCCTTTACAACGAATTATTCTGGAGGTTTTAAACTTTAAAGACATAAAAGCATAATTTTAGGGCTGCACGAAAATAATTGTGATTAAAACGTGATTAAAAAATTGCTGTGCTTGTTTGTAGTGCTGCACAATATGGAGATAAAATATGTGAATATCTCTCAATATGGCTATAAAATAAAGTTATATAAATTGGCAATAAAATAATACAACAATATTATCATTAGTAAATAAAAATACAATAATTACAAAAAAAACAAGATAATATTACTGTTGTAATATAAAATAAAATAATTAAAATACTTTATCTTCTCTTGCAACTGTAAAATTACAGTTCTTAAAATGTATGGTTATTGTGACCGTTAACCATCATACTTTTATTTTGACAGAATTTTTTTATTTATTTTGTAAGATTGAAATGGTTCACAAAATCAGATCAATTTGCTAACAAATCAGACTGAATTAGTTCTTGACTTTCTGCCCAGTTAAAATGATTATTAGCAGAAAATCTACTCTTGTGATGGTTAAAGGAGTAGTTTTACTTTTAAAAAAACTTTTGCTGATATAATTTACTCACCCCCATGTCATCCAAGATGTCCATGTCTTTCTTTCTTCAGTCGAAAAGAAATTAAAGTTTTTGATGAAAACATTCCAGGATTTTTCTCCATATAATGGACTTCAATGGGAACCAAACGGTTCAAGGTCCAAATGAGAGTTTCAGTGCAGCTTCAAAGGGCTTTAAACGACACCAGACGATGAATAAGGGTCTTATCTAGGACCCTTCGAGTCATGACTCGAAAAAAGATTTTGATGAACGAGTTTGATGAACGAGCTCATCACAGAACAGAGCAAGGCGACCATTTGTGCTTATAAAACTTTGTTATTTATTTTTGAAATGACAGATCGTTTCGCTTGATAAGACCCTTATTCATCGTCTGAAATAGTTTAAAGCCCTTTGAATAGTTTGCAGTTTGCACTGAAACTGTCTTTTGGACCTTGAACCGTTTGGTTCCCATTGGAGTCCATTATATGGAGAAAAATCCTGGAATGTTTTCATCAAAAACCTTAATTTCTGTTCGACTGAAGAAAGAAAGACATGGACATCTTGGATGACATGGGGGTGAGTAAATTATCAGCAAAAGTTTTTTTAAAAGTGAACTACTCCTTTAACAAGTTCGATCTTCAATGAATCATTGGAAACCACTCAGTTGATCTGAATCAGTTCTTGACATTTTAACTCATTGATACATTTGCAACAGTTACCAGCTAACTTGGAAGATTATTAGTAAATAATATTTTTTTGGTGAACTAACTATACGTTTAAGCTGGTAACTGTGTTTTGAAACATGGCAGGTGGTCCACCATCTAGTGCAGATGGCTGGACTGGTAGACCAGCTAAAATGACATTTACCAACTGTAAGCTGGTTTGTTGCTAGCTCGATGTTCTACCAATTACCCGTGCTGGCTAACTTGGCTAGCGAGATATTCATTACAAGCTGGATTTTCCACCTGAAATCTTCCCACTTTAGCTCAATTTGTTGTTGTGAAGTTGGAAGCTCAAAGTCAGTAAAAACATAAAGGCTGTAATGTCTCTTTTCACCTCTGAAATAGCACATCCACACCAACAAGCCTCATGACCAATAGTTCCTGTTATTTCTGGATCCAGCTGTAAATGTGGGCTCCTGAAACTGGTTTGGACTGTTTGGGCAACATTATGGTTCTCCATAAAAGAGCTTTTTCCTAGACCTTGTTCGTTGATGTTAGGTTTGGCCTCAGTTCAAGCTGAAGGGCAAACATGCTGTAGGATTTTCTGCTATACTTCACTAGCCAGGGTCAACCACACATCTAATAAAGACCAGCAAAAATGTGCTTTTTATTTATAGGTACAGAGGAAAAGAGATTTAAACTGCCTACTTGAGACAGTGCCTGAGCATATGTGCTATCATCTAAGCTAGCTACATATGTGACACACAAAATGTATAATAAACTGTTGAAAGTTGTTACAAAACATACAAAGGTTCAGAAACTGAATTTGTGGAAGGGAAATTGTGTTAAATAGAGCTGTGGGGAATATTATTTTAAGCTAAAGCACTATAAACATTACCTTAAACTAGCCTAAAGTTAGCCTAGCCTTGAGTTAGCCTAGTGTTGAGTTACTCAAGACTACACTTTTATATATTGATTCTATTATGAAATGATGTTCAGACACTTCTATGTCAAGCCATAATGAACTTAACAAACTTTTAAAACACGGGTAAGAGCACATAACATCTCCAGTGCTAATGAATTGGCATAACACCTCCTGATATTCCATATGCTTTGGGTGTGATCACAGCCAGCTCAAAATGGACTTGAAATGAAAAACTTGACGACATAATCTTTGAGGTGTCACCTGACACCTCAAACTAACATTCATTATATGAGACTAAATTTACCAAAGACTTAGCATGTATATGCTACTTTGGGTGAATGACGATATCACATATATGATGGCAAAAATCTAAATACTTGAAGTAAAATGACAATACATATGAACAACTTCTCATAACCTCGCAAAACAGAACCGTATAAAGAAAACCAAAGGAAACGAGAGATTATAAACCTACCATTAAGCCCACAAAACCATTTTCATGGCTCACTTCTGATCTGAGAGATGAAAACAAAAACAAGTTCCTCTTGCTAATTTAATTTAAGTTACACCCCGTTCAACAGACGCTTTTATTCAAAGTTCATTCTTAGTTAACAGACTTAAGCCCGAAGTATACTTCATTTTTATGCCTACGGATGAGACAAAACAACAACAAACTACTGGAGATGCAACAACAATAGACACACTTGCACAACACAACAATACACGTCACTTTAGCAACTATTTGACAACGTTCTGGGAACCATTTCAAAATAGCTGTTCCGGTAACTCTTCATAAACAACAGTTGGTTACAATGCATTAAACACAAATATGTCAATCGGGGAGTCTGCGTCCCATAAGACACTCTACTCCCTCTGAGGTGCCGATGGGATTGAGTGTCTTCCAGTGCCCTGGTCAGCTCTGCAGGGCCTATAAAAAGCTCCATCCTCTTCGGGACATGAGCGAGGAGGGCAAGGAATACAGAGAGACACCATTATGCAATTCTTGCTTGTTTTCCATTTCCCACCAGAGCTTGAAAACTCCCATCAGTCTGAGCTCTTAGAATAACACGGGTTGAGGAAATAGATGGAGTGCGCAGAGTGTGCAGACAGACCTGCCCTGTTTTGCAAAGCAATATCAGCGAGCTATAGAACACTATAACAGCTTTGAGTATCGCCTAGGGTTTGATTATATATGCATCTCATGGGATGTTATGTGTATAAACCGAGAAAGCCATGTCTGCATTTCACAGATGCTTTAATTGTGTACATTAACCACCACCACCACATGATCATACCGAAGTGGTGCTTGAGATGGTCCATTTGGCGGTAATGAAATTGTTTTACAATTCATCTACAATATAGATCTTTTCCTATCTCGGCCTTCATCTGTTCAATTTTGTTCTTATGAGCCGAGCGAGACGGCCTCTGAATAGAACAACAATCCAGGTATTTATCATTCGGACGGGTCGATACAGGAGCAATCATCTGTAAAGAGTAATATTATTGCTCACAGTTAGGGCTGTCAAACGATTAATCACGATTAATCGCATCCAAAATAAAAGTTTGTGTTTACATAATATATGTGGGTGCTCTGTGTATAATTATTTTGTATATATAAATATGAATATTTTCATGTATATACTGTATATAGATTTATATATAACTAATAATAAGAATTAATATAAAAAGAATATTTTTTTTCTTAAATATACATGCATTTGTGTATATATATATATATATGTACAAAATAATTATACACAGTGCACCCACATATAGTATGTAAACACAAACTTTTATTTTGGATGCGATTAATCGCGAATAATTGTTTGACAGCCCTACTCACAGCTTTGAACTTTATAATTTTTTTATTATAATCATTCTTTTAATGTATTATCATAATTATAAACACACTAAACAAATAGTTTTACTGTTTACTGCACTGTTATTTTTCTAATTATAGACCTATTGCAGTAAATTCCTCGCCATTGACGGACATTTCCAGCTTTCCGTGTTTTCACTGTTGTACTGTAGGGGGCGCTATGACACATCTTCTGAAAGAGTGCTGATCAAAGCACAGGCGTCATATGTAATCATGTGCATATGTAAAATAACATGATCACCAACAGTAAATAGCATATAAGTTTAAACTGCCTAATGTTTTCAACTTTTCTATACATTGTAACTTACAATTTTTCGAGGCAATAAAACAACAAATAAAATAAACAAATAAATCACACATTTCTTCACACTTAAGAATTTATAAAAATTTTGTGATACTGCATAAAAAAACTGGATGGAAACACTAAGGCCGTGTGTCCACCAAATCGTTTTTCCACGCGCCTGGCGTATGTTTTCAATTGTTTTCAATGGGAGCGCCGCGTTTTTTAAACGCCATGAGCGTACCGAGGCGCTGAGCGTTTTTTTTTTGTTTTCAACTGTCACAACATTTAAACTGCTGCGGATATTCTGTATCATAGCAACGAAACGTCTCAACGGAAAAAACGCTGCGCTGCCAAAACGCTCTCAAGCGCCCAAAGGACGGCGTCTTTAGCAGAGCGTCTGGCGTTTTCAGCTGGATAAAAACGCTTTGGTGGACACACGGCCTAAGATGCAAATAAATACACAACAAAATCATCTCATCTCGAAAGACATGAACATAAACTATGTCAGAAACAAATTTACTTGTAACACAGCAGAGCAAGAACGGTTTATTCGAAAATTGTTTCGCGATGTTCCAATTTTTTCGCAGAAATTAAATTTGCAACTTTTTTGCAAATTTTTTGGGAAATTTGCAAAAAAAAAAGTATGCGGCTACCAACATCCTAGTGTTGTGGCGGTGAGTTTTGCACAGGCGAACAATAGCAATATGTTTTTATCATATATTGGCCATCGGCCGATAATAGTTTTTTCTTCATTTATCGTATCCATCAAAATGGGATATTCAGCTGTGCATTATATCCCCTATTTGAACATTTAGATTAAATATGCCATCATCTAACACTCGAAAACAGAAAAAAACAAATAATTTTAAGCACAAATGTAAACATTTAATTTCTTAGCAACCTTTTTGGACATATAAACACAGCTAAAGAACTCAATTAAACATGTGACTCACTAAAATTGTATATAATTTTAGGAGCAAAACATAAAAACCCCAAAAAAACAAGGGTGGATGACTGTGTCCATGTCCCTTCAGGTGAGAAAATGACTGACAGGCCATGTCACGTGATAGCATGCTCAACAGTCAGTCAGCATGTTTTTCCAGTATCTACACGGAGAAAACCAATGAAAACAGGAAGATGCCGAGGCAGGAGACGCCGGGGGAGTTCAGGGAGTGTTTGGATGCACTTTTAGCAATTAAAGAGAAGATGATGGGACTACAAGAGAGTATGTGACATTTACTACGAGCCAATTGCGTTGACATTTATGTCTTTGAACAACGGTAACCACAATCGAGTTTGCAAAGCTTCAACACATACGCAAAAGAACAAACCTTGTCAACAATTAGCTGGATAAAGGTCAATCTTAAGTGCATACTACTGAACATGGGCTCTTTTTGGAACGGATCACATTTTGTGCTCTTCAATATAATGACTCGTGTGTGTGTGTGTGTGTGTGTTCACAAGAACTATCTTAAACTGATATATTGTTTTGTTTTTTGTGTATAACCGTTTACATACTCATGTTAAAAGCAGAGGAAAAACTGAAATTAATTATAATTTGAAACATAGCTTTCAATCCTTTTATTGTAAAAAAGGTTGCTGCCTTAAATTTGTAAGTACAATCAACTTGGTTGTTTAAGTCGTTTCAACTTAAATTACATTAAACTGACTTAAAAACTGAGTTGAATCTTGCATAAATTATAAAAAAAAGTAGACCATTGCTTAAATTATTTTAAAGTTAAGTTAAAGCAGTGTTAAAACATATTTCCTTTTTTATTTTTACTGTGTTCTGGGTTTACAGAATGAGGCGATTTTTGATGGTTATCTGCGTAGTGTGCATGTGAACACACTCATTGACACCTCACACACAGATACGTGACTTATTTAAAGCAGGAAAAAAAACGCAAATGGGGAACCGAGAAGATAATAGCAAATTCCCTTAGAAACAAGAGTGTATTTGATAAATAAAGTAATTGTTATGAAAGCAAAAAAATAAAAATGATCAGATTGAATCAAGTGCAAGGCTCAAGAAGGATTTGTTTGTGTGTTTGTTAACATACCATGGCATACAGTGGGATAAAAAAATTAAATTTGAAAAAAAAAATATTACAAAATATATATTAAGACATAAATTAAGAAAAATTTTAGACTGCACAATTTCTAGGTCAATAAGATTTGTATTGTACACTGTCAAGTCAACTTAGATCATTTATGTAGTTCAGATAACATAATATTTTGAGTTTCTGGTGATTAAATCAATATTCTTCATTGTATTAACTCAGTTTTTCAATTTCAATGAACTTAAAATGTTAAGGCAACCAGGTTACTTATTTTTTTAAGTTAAACCAACAATATTTATATGTGTGTGTGTGTGTGTGTGTGTGTGTATACAACATAAGCTATATAATGGTTTTAAAAATGATTTATAATGAATAAAATAACAAAAATGCTAAATCGAAGTGACATAAAATGTTTCTAAGACACATAAGCTATTGTACACACTGAAATATATTAGGAAAAAGGGCATTCTGAAAAAAAATCATGAAAAATCATTCTGAAAACAAAACATTGCTGTAAAATGCCATCTAGTCTACAAAATACATTTTATGCATTCAAATTTGCATGTTTAATAAACATTGTATGGCATTTATTCTCAACAAATGCAATACAAGCCTTTACCCCATTTCTCACCTGAAACCCCCATCATCCCATCTGTCATCTACCCAGTGTCCCTGCTATGCTGACGGCTAGCGAGCTGATTCTGGTTCTAACCCGTCATATCAAACCAACAACATGCCCATAAAACTAAATAGCCTTTTATGATCGCACAGTACACACTCTCTCTCTTTCTCTCTATGGCTGCATGAGAATCCCAACAATCTGATGCAGGAATGATATATCACATGCATCAGTGTCCCTTCTCCATGCATGAATGCTAGTCTTGCTAGCTCTATCCCAGAGTGCATCCCAGCCACCTGAATCAATCAGATGAAATTGCATGAACCGAAGTATTTTTAAAGCCCTCCATCGAATCAAAGCCCGAATGGTTAGTTACCCGCGTCCCCGTCGTCTGTCGTCCCCCCGTCATCGGATGATGCTGCCCCGGATAACGGACTCCCTTCCCTGGCCTCACACAGGCTGGCCGCCCCTTCAGCCTCCACTTCCATTCAAAATCCCGGGATGAATACTCTGAGCGAGAGCGCTGGCAACGGATGATAGCGAATATTTTAAACTACACACAGCTTTCTGTGGCCTTTATGATTAAATATGAATCTGAATAGCTAACAAAAAATAATGAGAGAGATTGAGGACTGTTCCTGCGCGTCGTGGTCCTTCAGACCTCTCCTCTGAGCTGTCAAGCACACGGTTGGGATGTCCGATTCACAAACGAATCGTTCGTTTGAACAGACTGAATGGTTCAATTGAACCGATTTGGTAAACCACGGACAAATAATTTTTTGGGCTGGTTTTGCTGTTTGTCTTTCAGCCTATGCTAACTTGGTATTGAAAATAAAGTAAATCTGAACGAAATTACGACATATATTGTGAATGCCTTTTACACTGATTATTAGAGTTTTGCAGTGACTAATGTGGTAGTTTGACGAAAAATTTCACATTTTGCCAGACAACTTTTGACACCTCTGATTGAACAAAATCTTAGCGATAAACAGTAGGGAAACACGGTTATTTGATTCATTTTAAACACATTGTTGATTGTGTGAACTAGTCCATTGACGCGAATTGAATGAATCGATTGGCAAGAATGAATCGGACTTCCCCACAGGAGCTTCTGAGTTGTTTTGATGAGGCTGCTGCTGCTGCTCTCTGTTGGTGAATCACTATAATATATTTCCAACAGCGTTGTTTTCACTGTTATGGTTGTAGGCCTACCTACAAAATTTGAATTAGTGTTCAGTGTATTCTTAATTTACATTAACTGAAGTAATCAGCATATAAAACAAGCATTATTTTAAAGCTACACTGTGTGATTTTACCTCCATCTAGCAGTGAAAAGGTATAGGACCATCCAGTGAATACTAGTTTGTTTCTCTCAGTTCCGATTTCATTTTAACTCCTACGGTGGCCAATGTAATCCAAGATTAACATGGCTTCCAGTTCGACCTCGTCCATGATTGTTAACTCAAACGTAAACGAGAAAGGGGTATGTCCCCCTTTAGCTAATGTACTTTCAAGATGGAGGGGCAACATGGCGACCGACATTAGAACCTCTTACCCGTATGTATTTTCAATGGCATATTATACACTCACGAGAATACTTTATTACTTGAAGGAAGTAAATATACTTTAATGAGCACATATATTTTTGAAAGAAGTAAGTGTTTTCAGCTAAGAATAAACTAAAAGAGTTACACAGTGTAAGAGTTACACAGTGTAGCTTTAATGCCGCATCAGGTTCTAAACCAATTAAACAGGTTTTTTTAAAAAGCAGCAAACTTTAAAATGAATACTGCACATGTATTAGGAAAAAAATACACTAAAAATTTTCCATTCCCTTTTAAACACTTTAAATAAAAGCATCTGCCAAATCCATAAATCCAAGGTAGCCAGGTTTGCACAGGCGCACCAAATTTGCAGAGATAATGACTAAAAAGGACCACACATCACTGTTTAAGTTCTCAATGTTGAGATTTATTAGCAAACCTTTAACAAAGGCAATTTCTTTGAAAGCATCACAATAAAAAGTGGGGGGAAAAAACAAAAAAACATTTGGTCTCTAAAAGTCATAAGCTAAACTAAAAGTGTACCATTCGGCACAAATACAAATATGTAACTTGACAAATTAATTGGAAAGCATAATGAGTGGGGTGGAGGGAATCATATGCAGAAAGCAAAAGATGACAATTATGCATTTCTGTCAATCCTGACGTCAATCTCTCGTCCACTGAGCCGGTAGCCGTTCATGGTACGACAGGCTCGCTCGGCAGTATCCGGATTATCGAAGCGCACCACACCACAGCCCTTGGATTTGCCATTCTCCATCTTTATGTCCGCATACTGCACCATGCCTGGTAGAAAAATGCACATCAGAATGGATTAGTTAAACAAGAAATATCAATACACAACATGGATGGGTTTGCTATACATGGAAAAAAGTCTCACCACATGAATTGAAAGTGTCCTTCAACATCTTCCATGTGAAGTCAAAGGGCAGCTGAAAAATATAGACATTTATATTACAAATGAAGGAAAAGTTATATATGGAAAAACATTTTTAGTCTTTAAAAAACGTTTCTTGTCTACTGATATAAAGGCTGTGTGGGCCGGAACAAATACTATCAAATTTTTACTTTCCAATCAAATCCTAATGTATAAACATCAGAATAACAGTTTTTGGTCATACATGCTTTCCTGCATTTTTGTTTAATCTGATCTTCTTTTAAAGATAATACTTACATTTCTGACAAAAATCTGGCAGCCCTTCCTGGCATTGGCACCGCCAATCCCTGGACCTCCTTGTCCAGACCCACTGAAAGGAGTGCCGAAGTTTCCGCGGTCCATATCAGCAGGCCTATCAAACTGACCACCAACGCCACCAGAGCCCATCCGATCCATGCTGGTACCCATGCGGTCAAGACCCGAGGTGGGGAAGCGGTCCATGCCACCGGAGCCCATGCGGTCGAAGTTTGTACCCATTCGGTCGAGGCCTGTGTTCATCCTATCCATACCCATAGGAGAGGCAAAGTCCATTCCGCCACTCATACGATCCATGCTGGACGGGCCCAAGCGGTCGAACCCTGCAGGGCCCATGCGGTCCACAGTGGAGCTCATGCGGTCGATGCCTGATCCCAGCCGATCCATACTGGGCCCTAGCCGGTCGAGCCCTGAACCCATTCTGTCAAAGCCAGTTCCTAACCGGTCCAGATCAGACATGCGGTCCATGCGATCCATTCCCATTCGGTCTAGTCCTCCCATGCGGTCCATGCCGCCACCACCAAGCCGGTCCATGCCAGAATTCATGCGATCCATTCCCATGGTGTTTCCTAGCAATCAATCAAAAAGCAAAATTTAAAATAAAAACATGCAAATAAAATGATAATTTTATAAATGTTAAAGAGATTAAACAATCACTAACCCATTCCTCGGTCAAAAGAGTCTCCGAAGTTGCTACGGGACATTCCCATGTCATTACGACCACCAAATTCTCTATCAAAGCCACCTCCAATTCCACGATCCATATCTGCAATAATAAAAAAAGGTTTCAAACTTAAAACCGAAGAGCAAATAAGATTTAAATAAACAACTGTAAATGCATTTACCATTCATTCTTCCCATTCCAGAGGGTCCAAAACGATCCATGTTGTTCATACCTCCTCCAAAATTATCCATCCCTGAGATATCATAAAATGATAATTACATACTATATACTTTTCAAATACATGTAATTCACACTAAAACTACGCAAAAAAAGCACATAAAATAAGCAGCAACTTAAAGCGATACTCCACTTCTTTTTTTCTTTTTTTTTGGAAATAGGCTCATTTTACCCACTCCCCCAGAGTTAAACAGTTGAGTTTTACCGTTTTCAAATCCATTCAACCGATTTTTTTTATATTTAGAAGAATATCAGTAACCAGACAGTTTCTGGTCTCATTGACTTCCATAGTAGGAAAAAAATATACTATGTTACTGATATTCTTCTAAATTTCAAAAAAATCGGTTGAATGGATTTGAAAACGGTAAAACTCAACTGTTTAACTCTGGGGGAGTGGTAAAATGAGCCCATTTCCAAAACAAAGTGGAGTATCCCTTTAAAATTCTTGAAGATAAAATAAAAGCGCTGAAGATAACTCTCCTGCTCAAGAGTTACTGCAGCTAGAATGTAATGCAGTTTGGATATCACCAATTCAAACAGACTAACCGCCATTTGAACTATGGCATGCAAATCATAACCCTGCAGGTTGCTTCAAGATCTAAAAAAAAAAAAAAAGAGTCCAAAACAGGCAAAAAAAAAAAAAAAATGGCTGATGAGATGTCCTGAAAAACATACCTCCCACTCTACCCATGCCACCAAATCCCATACCATCCATTCCTATAAAGAAAATTCATTCATGGAGAGGGGTGGAGAATGATGGTCAGTGAACATGCACAAACAATCCAAAAAGGTTCAACAGGCGACATGCTTTTACCTCCTGGTCCCATGTTGCCCATTCCACCCCGGTTGAGCTGGGTGGCATCGATGGGTTGACCGCCAGGTCCCAGGCCAAGACCGATACCGCTAAGACCACCTGCATGAGATTGTGAGAATTGGTTTAGGGGAACAAAACAAGCCAATTGCAAGAGACGGTTCACATGACAAACGTGAAGATGAAGTTAACACTTACGAGGGAGTGCTGGAGGACGATCTGGGGGTGCAAAGTCACCTTTGGGAAGGGATTTCTCATCCTGAAAAGACAATGACCGATGTTAAGAGGCAGATTTGAATGAGCATACAATCATTTGGCGTAACCTACATGATAACTTACCAGTTTGACATGCATGACCCTGTTGAAGAGGAGCTGTCCGTTGAACATGGCTAACATCCATTAAGGAAAACTTCAAGTATTGCACATTAAATAACCTTATTCCATCCAATTCCACATATCAAAAGCAATTGTAAAGGATACAGACTGCTTGAACGGCCTCAATGGGCATCTCAAACGTCACCGTTCCCATGCCTCTGCTTTTCCCATCCTTATCCTCCAGGATATCAGCACGCACAACCACTCCAGCCATTCCGAACACCTCTTTGAGCTTCTTCCAACCAACCTTGTAGTCCAGCTGTGCAGAGAGATACCATATGAACAGTCAGGGTTCACGTTTTAAAACTCAACGTTTGGTTAGAGTGAATTAAAACTCCAACTCTTACATTGGCCACAAAAATGGTGCTTCCGATTTTTCCAGACTGGAGTCCATGGATGATCTCATTGGGAATGTTGGGGTTGTTCATGAGACTGGGAGGGATGTTGACCAGTGGAGGAGCGCCAGGCCCTGGACCCATCCCCATGCCGCCTCCCATGCCGCCTCCCATGCCTCCTCCCATGCCTCCTCCCATGCCTCCTCCCATTCCTCCACCCATGCCTGGTGGTCCACCACCGCCGCCGCCACCACCCCCATGAGCCCGATTAGATTCACGCTGCGCAATCACTCCATCTGGATCCTGTAAGAGCAATACAGTTAATAATTGGGATGAACAATAGACCAAAATAATGCACCGAGAAAGACTAGAAACAGATCCTTTAACTATATTCACGTGAGATGTTTTTGTTCATGTTTTTTTCTCATCTACTCTACAAGATGCACTCACCTCCTTGACCTTAAGAGGACGGCCATTCATGACATGTTTGTTGACTTTTTCCACAGCCTTTTTCATGAGTTCTTCAGTTCTGAACTCAACCACACTTTAAGAGAAAAAAAAATTGTTAGCAAGAGAAGTGCAGAACAGACAAATATGAGAAATCATGATCGATGGGCTGAATGATACTTACGCACAACCCTTTGTTCAGTCAGCACACCAGCCAGGATGAACAAACAAATAAAACATGAAGGAAAGAGACAATTAAAAAAAAGGCCACAGGACATTAATGACAACTGACTCAGGAAACCTTTAAAAAAAATACTTCACACTAAATTAATAAAAATATATATATTCATATAATACTTCTCTGTGGTGTTCACTTAGTGCAAAACAGTTACAATTAGTGCATAATTACATCCAAACTCAAAATGGCTGACAGGATTAATTGACCAGAATACACAACCGGCCTTCAGTTCCAATTACGCATTCAAACTCCATTTCTGTTGTTATCCCACTAGAATCGCTCAACAAATCATTGACGCCATATTATCCTTGTTTAGTTACTGAACACCACCTTAAGTCCGAAATGAGACTCGCAGTGCAATAAAGCTACCTCTTAAATCAAACAAAAACCAGAATTACTATATAACTGGTTCCACTCAGAACCGCAGTCGGCGTCCATTTTTGTTCGAATGCCACCCAAGACAACACATTTTGAACTCTCAACCCAGTCCTGAACATCCCACATTAAAATCTAAGAGTACATGTAAGAACTCAAGCGGACAAAGGGAGGTTCGTCTCTTGCACTTACCCTTGATTTGCCTTCTCCGTCCATTAAGTGTTCCACGTACGTTACCTCACCCACTACAAATCAGATTCCAGACGACACACACCAAGGGGAGAGAAGCCGAGAGAACAATTGGGGTTTAGAGCAGACACAAACGGGGGGACGGTGAGAGTGAGCTCGGCCTGCGAGTCCAGAGCCTCCTCCCCCAGCACCTCAGCAGCACAAATTCTGGTACAGGTCTACAAGAAGCAAGCTGTAAATGGTTATGGAAAACTTCTTAAGCGGTCCTTGCTGGGATCCTCAACATCCAAGTCTGACCAAAAGGATTTTACCTCCCGAGCCATTGAAAATTGGATGGATTGCCAACTAAGGCCTTTGTTGGACGTCAATGAAAACGTCAAGTTAAGGTTAACACGTCTTCGGCTACCTCCGAAACATTCAACACACCTAAACCGTGTCAAAAAGGCAAAAAAAAAAAAAAAGTAGCTAAATAGAAATAGCTAAACCTATGTTATAAAATGTTTAGAAATTACAGAAACTGAAACCTCATCCACCTGGAACCAACTTGGCTTCCCAACTAAACAATTGGCATTGAGACTCTTGAATTTAACGATTAGCCAAACCAGCTTCAACAAGTCCCGTTGGATGAACACTCAAGAATAGGATTAGATGCTGACTTTGCATCCGATGAGACTGCAAACCAAAACAAGGTCTAGTCTGTTTGTCAAAAACTACATCGAACCACCTGGCATTTCTCCAGCAAGAACATCTGTCCATAAGATAAAACAAGGACCAGCTTAAGAAGCTGCTTTACTCTGTAGACCTGTACCCCCAGAAATCAATCACACATCCATTTTTTTTTTATGGGGACAATAATGAAGATCTGCTGCAAAAACATTCACTCTGGCAAACCTAAAAAAGAAAATGCAATTTAATTCTACAGGCAACAATTTCCACATGAAATTCCCCATGCGTAAGATTCATAAGGCATGGAGGGGGTGCTACACATGGATTGGGAAAAATGTGACCACTCATGGGTTGTTCTGAAATACTATCCAACAGGTTAGGGTGAAATCTACACACTTTCTCCAAAGCCAAAGAGACCGATTGATGGCATCAGATTCATATGAATGGATTAAACTCTGTTCTAGATGTATGTGCAGTTCACAAAAGTTTAAAGTGCCATCAAGCCACATTAGGAATCTTGAATAATTTAACTTTTCCACAACAGCCTTTTTCCCCACAAGACACTTTTCGAACAGCCTTTTTTTTTCCAAGACCACTTCCCCATGATGGGATGTTTATCCTCTGACCTAAACCAACTGTGTAGTTGGCCACCTTCAAAACCCCCAAAACTAAAAAAAGGTCCTAACCTAACCTGGGATACACAACCAAGCAGCACAAAACCTTACCTTTTTCCTTCATGAGATCTTTCAGCGTTTGCCATTTAACATCATAGGGAATGTTGCTGACAAACACACGGTATCTCTTGTTGGGGTTTCCGTAAGGTTCAAATCGTCCCCCGCCGCCACGCTTTTGGGGCCTCTCCTTTCTCGACTCATGGTTGGACTTGCCATTCACTGAATTTCTGAATGGAAAAGAAAACATGCAAAATCAACAAACTCAGGAGACAAAACGACATTTTGTGTGAGCAGTTGTGTTTCTTTGTTCATGTACAGAGTTTAAATTGTTACACGCCTAAGATAAAAGACTCGATTTGACACGTTTTTGGTCTTATTGCAATAAAATGTATTAAAATAAGACCCAACAGGGTTGAACATTGTGTAATTTTAAACCATCACTCTAATTAGTTTGAGATCAAATGATTTTGTAATATCTGAAATTATACTTGCCATTAATCTAAGGATAATATGTTTATATTTTGCCAAACAATAACCTGGCAACAGGGTTGAGATTGCAATTATAGAGATTTTAGTTATCAAATTTATCATAAATTGATTGATTTTTTTTAATAAAATATATATACAATAATATTTTTAAATGAAGGGTTTGTTCGATATTAATGAATTGATTTTTTTATACGCATTAACGTCTAACGAGGGCCACAAACTGAACAGACATGCAACTAACTTAGGCCAAGCAGCAAACAAAGGACACTCGTCTTGTGCGTGTTACATATCAAAGAAGTGTTTCATATGTCGTCTATCTATATGCTTCATTTCGTGTATAAAACACATTTAATGCATGATGTTTCCTTAGCTTGTTTTCTGCCGTTGTGAATCCAACGACTCTTTGTTTCAGCAGGGTATGAACCAACCAAACGATTTTGTCCTTAAGCAAAAAACCATGATATTTTACTGCAGCTTAGCTATTACGATAATTATCATTAAAAATGCACACGGCATCTAATACTATTTTAAGCATATAAGAAGCTAAACGTGTAGAAAAAAAAACAAGCAGCGAGTTGTCGCGTTACCCTTGGCCTGGTTTCTCTGGCGAAGCCTCAGTCGACATTTTGCCTTCAGATGTTTGCTGTTTTCCTCCTCTTTCAGATTAAGCTGCTCTAAACCACACAGACTAGGTCTAGATAAAGATAAACACGAATTTAAAGTTGTAAAAACAATGCTCGGGCGTGTTGCTGTATCGGTGAGGTGATGTTTCTCTCTGGAAATGAATGTCCAGCCACTGAGTCCTTCGTCTGGTGAAATGGCGGCGATAAAGAGGGAGCGAAGCTGATATCGGGGGTGAAGAAAGGCATGATGGGAAACAATGTGTGACGCGCGTTCTCGTTTAAAACTCACAGGAACGCGACCCGTAATTAGGTGTTGTGTTATAACTATTATTTTATGACATTAAATGTAGTTCACCCAAAAATCACCCGTATGAGTTTCTTTCTTCTGCTGAACACAAAAGAAGATATTTTGAACTGAACAGTTGATGGAACAATCAACCCCATTGACTTCCATAGTATTTTTTTTCCATATGGGGAACAACTGTTACCAACAGTCATTCTTCAAAATACCTTCTTTTGTGTTCAACAGAATAAAGAAACTCTTTATACAGGTTTTGTACAACTTGAGGGTTTGTAAAATGACAGAATTTTCATTTTTGAGTTTACTATCCCAGGTTCGTTAGTTAACTAGCCTACCTAGTTAACATGAACTCAGAAAGAATAATACGTCTACAGCATTTATTAATATTAGTTAATATTAATTTAAACATTTACTAATTATTGAAATCAAAGGTTGTATTTAACATTAGTCAATGCACTGTGACCTAACATGAACAAACAATGAACAGCTGTATTTTTATTAACTAATATTAACAAATACGAATACTGCAACAAATGTATGTTAATACATTAACTAATGAACCCTATTGTAAGGTGTTCCCACTATCCTTTTGTGGTTTATATTTACAAGTTTCAACCTCTTCTTTTTGTTATCTGAAGATCTGTGGAAATAAATAAAATAAATAAAGAATTCAAGTTGTTATTTTGTCAAATTATGCACGTGGAAAATATTTCTTTGTATTTAGGATACACAAAATTCAAATTATGCAAGTAGTAGCCCATCTGTTAATTTCTTTTTCCCCATAAATGTTTGAAATGTCATTTCCATCTCATTGTCATTGCTATTAAACAATAGATGTTGTGGAAATGACACTTTGGTGGGAAATTTCTTGACTATCAAATGCACATAGATACACTTTTGGACTGTTGCAATCAAACAGAATGTACTATCAAAATAAATGGGTTGTGCTACCATTTAGCAATCTCTAGAAAGAACAACCGCACAGTTATCAGATCCAGAGCATCATTTTTAATTTGCTTTGCACACTTTTCTTGGCTGATTTAAAGCACCAACATATTTTGGTGAGGACATTACAGACATCTTTCTTTTAACCACTGCACAACATAAACATTGTAGTTTGCAAAAGTTCAGAGTGATAAAAAATCCTGTGCTCCATGAACAAATGAAAACAAAACGGAAGCAAATATGATACAGTATGAATACATTAAAAACACACACTGGCAAAATTAGAGAGATTTCAACTGAATCAACAAACCATGTGAACATGTTTACAATTAAGTTCAGATCCGATTTGAAAATGTCTCCCTTTTAAAACAGCAACAAAAGCTAAAAACCACCTCAGAAATTTACAACAGAAACTGCATTTCCATTATAAATTAGTGAAAGTGACATTGTATTTAAATAAGAAAGCATGCATTGGAGGAACAGATAAGTTCGGTTTCATTAACATCACTTGAGCTGCTGAACTGCTCTTGCAGGGTTGCATATTGTGGCCAGCTCATTGGCATCCACTGCAAGTTAATAATACAAAGTAAAAATAAAATTATGAGTTCAACATTGTCCCTCTCCTCCTAAAGTCCTTCATATGCAACAACATCTACATCTATGTTTATACCATACATGTATTGTTAAGGTTATAGGTAAGAATTGCATTGTAATATTTTGGAAATTGCACTCTTGATGGCCCAAAAAGTGAAGAAAGCAGGTTTCCACCTGTGGAACAACGCACAACAATGAGGCGGCATTCCTCAAGTTAACATGTAAAGTTGCCTGTCGTTGGTTAAACCACTAGTTAAACCTCTCTGGTTTGAGATAATGGTTCATATCAACACAAAAGGACAACTTCCTTCTGAAATCACTAAATAATGGGAAAGAGGACAATGATAAAGATGTATGATTTCTAAAACCCTTTAAAAAAAAAAAAAAAAACAGAATTATCCACAAATAATGCCATCATATTTTGTGTATCTATTGCACAACTTTTTTCCCTTACAAAAAAAAATCCATTTAGAGAGGAACGCGGTTTTACATTTTTACAAGTTTGTATTCCTCTGGTGACATCTCTCCCATTCTCCAAAGCAAAATGAGCTCACGGGAGATGGGGGGATGGATGCATTGAGGGGAAAACATTTGCATGTTTGAATTTCCAACTACAGAAGCACCTTTTGATTTCAAACTCGCTTGTTTTTGGCACTGAACTTTGTCAGCACCGCTCCGCCGCGTGAACTACGTGTCTAACCGCAGGCCGATCAGCTGCGTTCTTTAAAAAAAAAAGTGGTCAAAAAATAATCCAGACATTCATGGGCCTGTCTGCTCCACACACACACACACACACAACCCTGGACCTACAGCACACAACACTTCTTAATAACAGAGACATCAGTTTATCTACACATTTACAATTGAGACGCACTCAAATTTACAATAAAAGAAATCGTGGACCTACATATTTTAGGTAGCTCATTTTATTAGAAACACTGTCATTATTTACTCACCCCTCATGACGTTCCAGTCTTTTTAATATGAAACCCACAGATGATTTTTCCAGAACGGTTAAAAAACAAAAAAGTGGTCCATTCAACTTGCGCACTATATTCCAACTCTTCTAAATTCACACGAAGGCCAAGACTTAAAGGAGTAGTTCACTTTTAAAAAAAACTTTTGCTGATAATTTACTCACCCCCATGTCATCCAAGATATCCATGTCTTTCTTTCTTCAGTCGAAAAGAAATTAAGGTTTTTGATGAAAGCATTCCAGGATTTTCTCCATATAATAGACTTCATTGGGAACCAAACGGTTCAAGGTCCAAATGAGAGTTTCAGTGCAGCTTCAAAGGGCTTTAAACGACACCAGACGATGAATACGGGTCTTATCTAGCGAAACGATCACTCGTTTAAAAAATAAATAAAAAAGTTTAAGTTTTATTAGCACAAACGCTCGCCTTGCTCTTTTCTGTGATTAGCGTTCGCGACTCTCCTGTTCAAACTCTTTTTACGATCTTTTTTGACAATCGTTTTTCGAGTCATGACCTAGATAAGACTCTTATTCATCGTCTGGTGTCATTTATAAGCCGCACTGAAACTCTCATTTGGACCTTGAACCGTTTGGTTCCCAATGAAGTCCATTATATGGAGAAAATCCTGTATTGTTTTCATCAAAAACCTTAATTTCTTTTCAACTGAAGAAAGAAAGACGTGGACATCTTGGATGACATGGGGGTGAGTAAATTATCAGCAAAAGTTTTTTTTTAAAAGTGAACTACTCCTTTAAGCTGTAAGTCACTGAAAAGCTTTCAAAAATAAACTAGGCATGGCAACAACTCATTTCAGAGCTTCAGGAAAGAGTACCTCCATAATTTTGTTCTGGTTCTCTCGGAAACACATGGTTCATGTCTCGGTGGATGTCGCAGTAATGATTCGTCAAAACTGTTCGACGATAAAAATAACAGCAGTCAAGATTGGAACGACATGAAGGTGAGTAAATAATAACATTTTCAGGTGAACGATTACTTTACCGCCCAAAGTTCAAGCCTCAAAAATTTGCACACTTTCAGACCTAGATCTTCCACAGCATAAGGTGTAAAAAGTCTACTTTAGGAGTGGCAAATGTGCAATTATAACAACACTGCGTATCCCAAAGAACCATTCCCACGGGTTACACGTTACATTACCGTAGGGAACTAAAAGCTCTGATGGTTGGTGTTCTGCAGATTCCAATATGACAGCTAAAAGACACCTTTGCTTGACACCGCAGGAAGATAGACGGTGGTTTTATAACTGGTCTGGCAATAATGTTTAACTTCACAATGACTTCCTCTGTTGCTTGACCTGCATCTTTCACAAGATAAACTGCTACAAAATTCCAAGTATGCCATCATTAACCTCAGCCATTTTATACTAACTAAACAGCACAAAGAGCCAGAGCTAACAAAATGCATACTGTAAACACACATACGCATTCTTCTTCATACGTACTGAAAATGAATGTAAAAAATTATTAGAGCCATTTGAAAGTGATTCAGAACAATGAACTGTAGAGGTCTGTTTGCATCTGCACTTACCACAACTCATAACAACAAATAAAGTTGCAACACATTTGCATCCCAAAAAAGCGCACACCTATCTACATTTTATCAGCTCACATCTAGGCTACGTTGTCAGAAAGTGCTACAACTTCAGAATCATCGTTGTGCTGTTTTACCATTCGATTTGGACAAAACAGCCTTTGATTCGTACACAAAACTGACACGAACAGTCACCAATTTGATGAGATTTGCAAAATGAACTAGGCATGCATGAAAACCTGCGCGTGTCCACGGCAGAATCATGCCAATGGTGACGTGTTATTGCACTTTTTTTTCATCGACTGCCCACATTATGAACATCCACTACATCGCAGCAGAAATACATCAGCCTCCACATTCATTGCCCGGGCCACCCAACAAAGCACCCAATAATACTCATGTCAATTGAAGCTTAGAGCTTACTCGTTCACTTAGTGTGTATATATTTATAGATTTTATATTGACTAAATCGTATAGGAGCCACGAGTACTACGTTCGCGAGAATCGCTTGGGAGCGACTCGGTCGGGTTAAGATGGAAAGTACTTGAAGGTAGATGAGTAGAAAAACAATACATTAAAAATGAAAGAAAGGTTTGGTTTTAAGCTTCAGCAGCCGTGCGCACTTAAGTCGTAATCCCTCGCCGCTGTGCTCAAAGGAATCGTCTATACACATAAGTTAGATTTCTGATTGTTTCAAATACAATGCATACTGAACGGTATTGGGCCTCAGCCTGGCTGTTCAAGCCCGAAAAATAAATAAAAGGTTTCTTTAAAACAACACACTCAAAAAGGCTCAAAAAACATTAAAAGAGACTGATGAACAAAAAAATGAAAATAAATGAAGTGCTCACATGTTTAGATAAAAAGGATTAAATAGAAAAGAATGCATCCAAAAGTGCCGCGGTTCTAGTTGACGACGCTGCGTCGAGAACCTGAAGCACGCTAATACCACCGCGATCGGGCCACGTTCCCCTGCACCACGTCTCTCATACTATGGTCTCGTCTGCTGTCTTTTTCAGCAGCTTTGTGGAAAGCAGGGAATGCTGGGTAGAGTGTGCACCCTTGGTGTCAGGAATGAGCAAGCGGACTTTCTGATTGGTTCGTCTCCACTCGGAGTACAACTGACAGTGGTAGCGGAATGAGACCTGCAAAACAAGGACATTTTTTGCTTTAAGCGATTAAAATTATGAATCTTATGAAAAACATGCCTGGGTGACATTTCATGCAAAATCAAAAGGAAAAAAAATGTGAAAAAAGAAATTATAGGAACATTCCCTCCAACTGTCATTCTGGAGTATGACAATTATCATGTCACAAAGGACACAAAGATGTTTTTGTATTAAAATCAACATAAATTAAAAGCATTACAATATATATATATATATATATATATATATACTGAGACAGGGTTTTTTTGCATTACGGTAATGAGAATCAGAATTTTTTATGCATTACGGTAATGAATAAAAAAATTGAATTACAAAAAATATGTATATATGCGTGTATGTGTATAATATATATATATATATATATATATATGTGTGTGTGTGTATATAATATATATATATATATATATATTTTTTTTTTTTTTGTAGTGCCTTTAATTTCTTAATTTCTATATATAGGCATTAAAATATATATATATATATATATATATATATATATATATATAGTACTGAGACAGGGTTTTTTTTGCATTACGGTAATGAGAATCAGATTTTTTATAATACATTATGGTAATGAATCATGAGTACAAGATTTGTTTTGCATTAAGGTAATGGGAAAATTTAAACACATTTAACACAAAGGATTATTTCTTATTTCATTTCAATGGATTTTGGGAAGATTTTTGAAACGTGACCCAGACATGTTCAGACAAGTGAATTTAAGCATTCTGAATAATACATGTAAATCCATTTGAATGGTTTGTAATACACTACCAGAGTCCAGAGGACGTAGATAGTGAAGAGTGCGATGGTCAGGGCGATGAGGCCGACCGCCTCCAGGCGACTGTTGAAGTGCAGGTGGTCCTGTGCGCCCCGTAAACACAGCCAGCCAGAGATGGCCGCCAGGGGCGTTATAAACAGGAAGCACACCATGTCACAGAAGAGGGTGCGCTTCTCATTCCGGGGGCCCGGGTCCCTAAGCCACTATTGAAAGATGATGTGAGGTTTAGTGATAATGTATCAACAGTAAGGGTGTTACAATATAGTGTCAATTTTAAAAATGTAACAATATGTATCGTGTATAGTTCACCCAAAACGGAGCCATGCAGACGTGGCTATAAGTTACCTCTGTGAGGGGTCGGGGCCGGCGCTCAATGGTGAACTCAGTGTGGCACAGCTCACAGTAGCTGGTGTTGGAGGAGGACAGCCACTTCTCCAGGCAGCTCTTGTGGACCGTGCCCAGTGTGCCTGTGCAGTCGCATGGTGAGAGAAGCCCCTCGCTGTTGCACACGTCTTGACCCTCGTGGCAGATCCGACAAATTGGCCGATCACTAACAGAGAACGAAGTTAACAGGTTTATCTCTAGGTCACGGAAATGAGCATCACGTGACTCTATTTGTCAAAACTAATACATTAAATTGGATATTACACAAAATATTGTTTTGATTTGTTAACCTCTGGGTCCCCAGGGCTTTGATAACAGTAGATAGTAGACGTCCATCCTTGGCCGTGACCTGGGTGACGTATTGGGCCCGGCGGTTGTCAGCCTCCTCCACGGTTTTGGACAGGGCAGCGTTGCCAGTGCAGTCACACAGGGAGCCTGGGAGGTGGCAACACTCCCCTGTGGTCATTTCGGGGCCGTCCAGGAGGGCGGGGGGCAGGGGAACACCGGGGGGATCAGGGAGCAGCCTCGCTCCCACACCTCAAGTCACAAAGACCCTACCACTGTAGGGAGAAGTAACATTTACACTAGAATTTTGAGGGGGAATGGCTAGTTTTGGCAAAATGTATGTATGATGTATGAAGCCAACAGCCCACACAGAAGTCAATGCTGTGAATCCATGTGACCGACTGAAATAAATGCTAAATAATCAATGAGTAAATATCTCACCTAAAGGATTATTAGGAACACCATACTAATACTGTGTCTGATCCCCTTTCGCCTTCAGAACTGCCTTAATTCTACGTGGCATTGATTCAACAAGGTGCTAAAAAACATTCTTTAGAAATGTTGGCCCATATTGATAGGACAGCATCTTGCAGTTGATGGAGATTTGTGGGCACGAAGCACATCCAGGATACGAAGCTCCTGTTCCACCACATCCCAAAGATGTGGGACTTCTACTGTGACAGCTGCCCGAATGTTGACCGTTTGTCCGAGTGAGTGGAGGGGGCGTGGCTTAGCCATAGGTCAATTGGCCTTTACAGCGGTAAACCCTAAATTATTATTTAAAAAGCTTTACAGCTCAAATAATAAATCAGTTTTAACAGACAAAACATTGTAAGTGAATAACATTATAAGCTAGCTCCACATTTGTGCTTTTAAATCATCCAATTTATTTGCATTGTAAGTGCCTAACTGTAACTATATTTTTTGCTTTTTTTTAGGAATACAAGAGACGAGTCTTTTATTTATTTTCTTTTTATTAGTAAGAGGTCCATATTTTACTTTTAAACGTGAAGCCGTGCACTATAAAAGTCCCACAAAAAAAGAGAATAAATTGCCCACTATATTCCAAACTTATTGTCAGAAACATTTTAAAACCAAAAAGCTCATTTTAATTGATTTCACAGCATGACAATCATAATCACTACATGCTTTCATTCTGTATATAAAAAAAGTGCAGCTTGGATATTCTTCAAAACATCTCCTTTTGAGTTTCAACAAACAACGTGAAGATTTTTGAACACAATATGTCATTATAATCAGTCACCCAAAAAAGTCATAATTCCAATAAAAGTCACAAGCTACTAATTGCATATTCAACCATGTAATTAGATTACTGTACTAATTAGGCCTACTCTCTCAAAAATTTAATGCATTACTTACTCGAAATTACTTTCTAAATCCCAAAACAATACAAAGACATGAAACTGCTCTTTTAATTCTTTCAAATAAATAATATTAAATTTCAGAAATTATTCTTGAACTGACTATTTAAAGAGAGAAGGTTACATTAAAAAAACACATAAATTACTGAAAAATTAAGGGACAAAAGAAAACCTAGTGAGCGGTCTACCTAGACAGCATTATTTAACACATCTTTTGTGAGATGGCAATTTGCTGGACTATGAAATCTAAAATCAAACCAACATCATAACATGGGACTTTATGGACAGAAAAAGAGACAGCATAAATTCACTGCCATTTTAGATTAAAAGCTCCCCAAAATACTAATTCAACACAAATTTCTTCCAATGTAGCGTTTAAAACTTTTAAATGTTTTAGAGATTTCAGACTAACTTATTTTAAACAGAAATGGAAAACGCAGCGTTGCATCGGAATTTTCGTCAACAGCTTCGTGAATAACCGTCTTCCGAGAAGTGCCTATTCTGTTGTTATTTTTATCCAAGGAGCTTTACGTGGTGTGATGGAAAAAAATATGGTTTGATTTGAGAATCATACTTTAATTGAAACACTTGTCTTTAATTTAGCAATAGTGAACAATAGTGTTTATGCATTGCTTCCTGTAGGCTAATATTTCATTTTTGTGTAAGAACGTGCACTTTTATAGCCTGTCTTTTTTATTTTTTATCCATAATATATCAAATCCACTGTGTCAGTCCACATTGAAAACCAGTGATCTGGTTTAATCTGTCTGACACTGGTCTTGGGTGGGCCTTTGGCACACATCACAAGCTGCAAATCAAACATAAATGTCCTCTGATACAGCGCTGAATGTTGTATAGATTTCAGACTATTCGTTTCAATTGAAATTAAAACGATTCAATAACGTTACGTATTAAGACACAGTCTGGTTGAATGTGGAATAATGCAGCTGTAATAGGCTGCTAGTTACATTAGCCATGTAGCAAACTATTTCACCAAAGCCTGGGATTATAGGTTAAAACAAAATTTGTTGTCTAATCTTACCTTCTGATTCTCCATTTTGAGCTGTTGTTTGTAAATGTGAATTCCTTTTGAAACTGACGTTTGTTTTCAAACGATAAGGTAAAAGTACAAGTCTTGTTTGGGTTTGATCCTTTCAGCAAACGACTCGGCTCGGCCTCCTACCGACGTCTCTGATTAGCGCTGTGTGTGTAGTGTGTACGATAAGAGCGTAGGAGGAGGAGCTTCTGTACGCGGCGCTGCTTCGGAATTTACGTAAACAGCTTTGTGAATAACCGTTGTCGAGAAGTGCCTATTGTTATTTGACTTCTCACGGGGAGCTTTTATGTGTTGTGATGGAAATATGGTTTGATTTGATAATCATTCTTTAATTTTGTCGTCATTTTTTAGCAGTAGTGAACAAAATGTGTCTGTACATTACTTGAGTAACCTCATTATTTCAGTTTTGTGCATAAGAATGTGCACTTTTATTCCCTGTCTTTTTAGTTTTTACCAAATTGTTTAATAAATGTAATCTAAAAATGTTTTTTCTGCAATTTTTTAATGTGTCAAAAAAATCACACATCAATCATTCTTTAACCTAAAACACTTGTCTTTTCAGTCTATTTCTTAGCAATTAAACAAATTGAATATGTTGACAAACTTAATTTAATATTTATTTACAAACTTAATTTAATATTCAATTAAATCAAACTTAATTTGATAATTCCATCTCTGATAAGTCCATCTTTGATATGAGGCTGTGGTCACATTGTTTTTCAACAAAATTAATGTTTTTTTTGTTGTTGTTGTTGTTGTTGTTTTGTTTTTGTTGTTTTTTGTCTGTCTTGGGTCAATTATTATTACATTTTTACCTTTTTCATGTCATTTTTACCAAGTCTTGGGTTTAAATACTTGAAATAAAACTAGTTTAAAATCCTAAATAGCACCTGTGTAATGCGTTTTCTTATTAACAAAGGCATAATTTTAAAAAAAAATCAAGACATATTGTGACATTGATAAACCATTGTTATTTTAGTTATTTTATTATAGATCCATTAATATTTTAAATTAGCTTTTATTTTTATATATTTTTAGTTCTATATAAAAGTATTTTTTATATGTTTTAATATATATATATATATATATATATATATATATATATATATATATATATATATATTAAATAGGACAAAAGCACATAATGACATTGCTAAATATTAAATTAAATTTTATTTTAATTTAGGCGCTGCTTCAGAATTTACCTAAACAGCTTTGTGAATAACCATTATTGAGAAGTGCCTACTGTTATTTGACTTCTTTATACGTTTATATATATATATATATATATATATATTAATAGTTAAGTTTGATTTACTTTTATTTTAGTTTTAGTTATTTATTCCCAATTAATCATTTTAGTGCTTCAACAAACTTATTTCAGTTTATTACCTAATTAATTTATACTTTCATTTAGAGTATATTTTTATTTTAATTAAGAGAAATGTTTTAATAGTTTTAGGGTACACGTACATTTACACGACAACAACGTACTAAAAAAGGAAAACTTTTTCCTTCGTGTTTGTTCGCATACAGACGACATCATTGTCAAAGCAACTCGTTCACACAGATCTGCAAAAACGATTAAAAACTCATTTTTTCATCTTTTCATTTTTTCATCAAACGATTAAAAACTCATGTATCATTCATGCCAGGCCAGTAGTTGGCGATGTCAAGAAACACTACGTGACTAATAATAATAATAATACATTTATTTTATATAGCGCCTTTAAAAATTGCTTTCTCAAAGCGCTTTACAGGCAAACATGACAACAGAGAAAACTACACACTTTAAATACAAAAAAAATTAAATAAAATGTTTTAAGGAGAAATTAAAGTCACATATTTGCTGCCCTGATGTCTATAGCTTGAACACGTAATATACATGCGCATGACGTTACCATTAAACACAAATACACGTTTTTGTAGTTTACGTTTTCAAAAACATATCCTTTGAAACCCGTTTTGAAAAGTTTGTATTTTCAGGCAGGCCCCCAAAACACTGTTGTCGTGTAAATAGATATAGCTGAAACGCATAAAAGTTTCACGGTTTTAGTTGAAATGTAAACAGCCCCTTAGTTCATGATAACGAACAAGTCTGAGGTCTTTGTATTTAACCTGGTGTATTTCTTGTGACATGGAAACTAATAGGCCGTTTACGCGGCACCTAATAGTAAAAACACGAATTTGTAAAAACGGTGACATCATGCGTATGCACTTTACACGTTCAGTCAGTGCGTGGATTCTTCACAAAGTCGAAATCACCAATGACTCGCCTTCCATGAATAATAAAGCGTTTTTAGACCGTTTCTCATTTGTACCTAACCATTAATAGACCCATGAGTCAAGCCAACAACAGTGCATATACTGTAACACTTTTTAAGTACTAATTCAGACATCATGCTGTGACAGGCGTGTTGTGCAATATGGAGTCAAAAAAAAATAAATCATGATTGCAATTGTGACATTAATTTGGTTTATTTTCCATTTTTATGTAACCTGATAAAAGGCAACACAGCTGCTGTGACTTCATGAATGTGTAAATGTCACATAACCACACTTGAAAAAGGCATCTTAATCACAGTATGGGAAAACATAAGGCATTTCCAAAATAGCCATATCACTTAAAGTCAAACAATCGAATATATAGTGACGTTTTCACAGACCGGTGAAACAACTGACCATCTAAAACACTGCGGAACATTGCATTTTCCCACAGAAGAGATACAATACCTCAGCATCAGCAATGCAATGAATAGTTATATATATATATATATATATATATATATATATATATATAACTGTTATTTGAATAATTTCTCATGAAATGCTTAGTAGACACATTCACATTACTGCTATATATACGGCAATCTGAACGCATCAATCAAATTGCACTGATTCACACCCATCAGCCCTGGCGTAAAACATTGCAAAATAGGACTAAGGGTGTGATGCTTGAAAATGTTAAAGAATTGAAATAAAGATGACAGCAGCCCTCCTTTGGGATCCCCGCGATCCAGACAAGACGAATTCGCATTTTTATTTTTCAAAGAACTCGCCGATTTAAGCTCAAGTCAGACATCGGTTTCTGTTTAGTGTGGATCCCAGAGATACCCATCAGAGTGACTAAAAGCCGAAGACACACTGATCCCTCACCATCCCTTTTCCGTAGGAGCGGATCACACGATCAGCGCCCGAATAATCACTTCCGAGGAAAAACATTTTTTGCCGAGCAAACATGAATTCAGAGTGTGGATAATAATAATAATAATAATAAAGAAAAGGAAAAAACAGGGACAAACAAACGAGAACCCCCCCAAAAAAGGACAAGGAATGTTACCTAGAGATTCACGCATCTAAGGGACATCTAGAATTTGCGCGGAAATCACAACAAGGTAAAAAGAGGAAAGAGCCGTAGCCATAGCACAACACACAGGAGCAAAGCCGAGATAAATAGAGGGGAACTGAAGCTCAAGGGTTCGGGGTGGAGCCGGGGGAAGTGGGGTCACAGGTTCTGACAGCACTGAAATTTGTTGCCCTTTAACCCATCAGTAGTGGGCGGCACACTGATGTCCACTACGTTGTTCCCAGGAGACTCGTCATGCATGGACCTGTCGGCGATCTGCTTCTGTGACACGATCCGATAGATTTCTGCAACAAAAAGAGCCGAGTTACGTTACGAGGTATTTCATTTGAGATGCCCAATTGGAATGTGTTACGATTTGGTCACATTTATCATTAATTGCACATTTTTGGGGCAAAATCCAGTCATTTTAATTGCAATCCACTGAGTTTTGCGCAAGGGTGAAAGATTTCCCAAGCAGATGACCAACAAAAATATTTGTCTACTGTGATCGCACCTTTAATCAGAACCAGGACCCACCTGTTAGTATGTTTTTAAACGCCTCCTCCACATTTGTGGAGTCCAAAGCCGATGTTTCGATGAAGGAGAGATTGTTCTTTTCTAAATAACACAAGATGAGAGATATTTTCACACCTGAAGTAGATCTGTTCTTATCCAACACCAGAAAAAAGCCGGAGGAGATGCTCACCCGCAAAAGCTCTGGCCTCGTCGGTGGGCACGGCCCTCAGGTGCCTCAAATCGCTCTTGTTGCCCACCAGCATGATGACAATGTTGTTATCCGCGTGATCCCGCAGCTCCTTTAGCCAGCGCTCCACATTTTCGTAAGTCAGATGCTTTGCGATGTCATAGACCAGAAGAGCTCCAACTGCACCCCGGTAGTACCTGGAAACAAGATCCACGCAAAACACATACTGAAAATCTAGATCATACAGGATCAAGCATCAGAGGGAGCTTAAAAAGCAGCACATTAAGGTCTTAGAGTGGCCTAGCCAGTCGCCAGACCTTAATCCTATAGAAAATTTGTGAAGGGAGCTGAAACTTTGAGTTTGCAAAGCAAAAGCGAACAAACGTTAAGGATTTAGAGAAGATCTGTAAAGAACCAAAATCCCTCCTGAGATGTGTGCAAACCTGGTGACCAACAACAAGAAACGTCTTACCTCTGTGCTTGCCAAGTACTAAATGTTTTTTTGCTTTAGGATCAAATACTTATTTCACTCACTGAACTGCAAATCAATTAATAACCTTTAAAATGTGTTTTTTTTCTGGATTTTTTTGGTTGATATTCTGTCTCAATCAAAAATTATAGACCCTTCATTCTTTTTAAGTGGGTGAACTTTCAAAATCAGTAGGGGATCAAATAATTATTTCACCCACTGTATATTACAAATAATTTTACAGTGAAAAAACAACTAAACATTTTGACCACTATGACACACACAATGACAAAAACATATTTTATTTTGAGGGCATTGGCCAATTTATTGACAAAAACTAGGTTTTGAAGCATGAATTAAAAGTTTTTGGTGAGTTATTACATTTTGCAGACATGCAATAGAGTTCTGATGTTCCAGCAAACAGCTGTGACAATTGAGATCTGAATCTGTTTCGAAAAATGATCGAAAGCGATTGAGAAAAACTGTAAATGGAATTCAAATAATAAAATAATTTAAAGTTAAAAATGTATCAATATCTATAAGATTACTTTATAAAATTATTACTATAAAAATATTTTAACAATAATAATTCTGAAAATGATATATATTTATTTTTTAAATTATATATTTTTAATATTATATATATATCTATATATATATATGTATGTGTATATATATATATATATATATATATAATATTAACAATAAACTTAAATTAAAAATAAAATTAAAAATATATAAACTATTTTATCTTAAAAATTATTTCTATTTATTTCTATTGATAATAAATAATTTCAAATATTACAACTATTTTAACAATAATAATTCTGAAAATAATATATACTTTTTTTATATTATATATTTTTTTAATGTTATATATATATATATAAAATATTAAAAATAAACTTAAAAATTTAAAATAAAATTAAAAATATATAAACTATTTTATCTTAAATCTATATAATATCTTCAATAATATTTCTATAAAATAAATAAAACTACCCTTTTATTAAATATAATTAAAATAGAGTTTTTTAAAATGAACAATTTTTATGTAATCATGTTATTGTTTTAATATTTGTTTATTTTTTATTATTAGATCACAAAAAAAAAGCCTATTAAACCTTATTTTGGGACCTGCAGTGTGTGCTACCAGTGCTCATGTACTCACGCTGATGTGATGGCTCTGTAACGCTCCTGTCCTGCTGTATCCCAGATCTGAGCCTTTATGGTCTTGCCGTCCACCTGGATACTGCGGGTTGCGAATTCCACACCAATGGTGCTCTTGCTCTCCAAGTTGAACTCATTCCGAGTGAAACGGGACAGCAGGTTACTCTTCCCCACACCAGAGTCTCCAATGAGTACGACTAGAAAACATAAGAAAACATCAGGCTGTTTCGAGCAAGACCTGATATCTAATAACACTTCATAGCTGCTCTTATAAAAAACATATTTATAGTGAAGATATTATAGCCATCCATCACCATATGAATAAAACCTAAAATGAAGGCCAAAAAATGAACAGTCCTTGAAATTAAACCACAAACCAAAAGTGTGCACCCAAATTTAATAATTTGAAAAGCAGAAACACTAGATTAGTCAGTCATCCTGGTTAATACAACATGACAAGGCCAGAGAGATAAGAGAGAAGCCATTATCTAAAACCACACACTTCCACTGTCATTTTTTCTTTTGCTCCATCAATTTGACACCATAAAAACTGAAACATAGGCTTAGCCAAATAATTGCATAAAGAATGAGAAATGCATAGAAAATATCAAACAGCTCATACTGTGTCTGTTGCAACGTGGCCACCTTTCACTTTTTCTAGATGAAACCTGAAGTAATTCACAAAATGGTTGTAGAGAAACACAGGTCAAAGCTTTCAACAATAAATCTGTGGCGTATCTGTGAAACCTCTACAGACAGCTATTTGTGGTTTCTCACTCACTCAAACTTTTTAAAGGCTTAGTGTAAAAAACAGGAACCCAATGGAGCCCAACAGGAACAAGATGTATTTGAATGGGCAAAATACACACAAATATTTTTTTAGAATGACGTCATGATTATCTACTGTTGTCAACTTCACATTACAGAATTCATCTATAAACTTACCGATTTAACTAAGTTACGAGTTGTAAATACGTCCCAGCTATAAAAATGCTTACAATTGCAGACTAATGACCATATTTGGCCTGTTGAAAAAGGGACTCTTGAGTAATAAACGACAAAAAGTTTCATATGGCCTAGCAACACAACCACCCTAAACATTAAGCAACACATTAACGTTACTAAACGAATAGAAAGTTTCCCGTTTTTGACGTATATTCCGCTGAAGTGAATTGAACAGATTTTGTTTATCATTTAGGAACGAACTGCGTATATTAAAACAGACAAGTTAGTTTTATACAGGTTCACTTTACTGCAGTTGAGTTTGAGAGCTATGTAAGTTAGCTGCTTAGCTAACATAATAGAACTAAATCAATCAAATTGCATTATGGTTTAGTGAATAGTGTCGATGCAAATCATGAAAATCAACATTAAAATGTATTAATCTACTTTCAACTTTTGATTCTTTGAAAGTCACCGGGTAATATTTCTATACTAATGTCAGCACCCTAGCATTCCAGCTAAACCAGCTAGCCACAGTCATCAGGAAACTTGATAATACGGAAACCAAAATACGTCTATTCTTCTCTTTGATACTAAACTAATCACTGACCTTTAAACAAATAATCGTATTCGTCGTCACGGGTCCCCATGGTTGGTTTACCGCACTGAAATGGTGTTGTTGTTGGCGACGGATCTCCCTTGATTAGCGATGTCCGATTCGTGAACGAATCGCTTTTGAGTCGAATCTTTTTAATGGCCGTTTGAACCGGTTCACAAAACAAATGGATTCAAACCGAAAATTACATTCTATTTAGGACAGAGCTTATTTACAGTTTTTTTACAATCATTTGCTACTATTTCAGAACATTGATGTAATTTTTCAAAACTCTAGACACAAAACTCAAAACGGTTATCACTTGTAAGACAGGCTAATGTTCAAAACAATGCATTGTTCATTCACATCTTTAAAGAAACCTTGCACTTGCATAATCATTCGTTCAAAAAACAAATTTACTGTGACATATCATTGAAACATAACCATAGATCACCCACATACAAGCAACCGATAGTTTCCCTGTGTCATTGTTCATACAACCATTAAATATTGTAGAACATAATGTGATACTAGGTTTCATTATGGTAGAATACTGTACAGTAAATATACATCTCTGTAAAAGTACTGCAGTAGAAGAGAGAATACAGACATAGTGGAATCATTGAACAAAGTTTGTAATGCAAAATACTACAATACAATCACAACATAGGTTTTATTGGAATTACATAAAGCAAAAATATAAAATATTAGGCAACATTCATGGATATTATAGTCAAATTGGTTCATGCTCCACGCTAATTGGTGACAATAAATCTCTTATCTTGAAACTTTCATGATTTACTGTTACAGTAGGCTAACATGGAAGATTGTGTGTCTGTTTCCATACAACTACATTAAGAGTACTATCATTTTGAGCAGTTGTATCAATTGATAGTTAGATCATTGTAAGTAAATGAATACACTCATTTGAAATGTATACATTTAATCTGTACATTATAATTTAATGTATACATTATAATGTGTGAATTGCATTTTGAAATAGTAGTACTTTGATAGGTGGATGGATGGATGGATGGATGGATGGATGGATGGATGGATGGATGGATAGATAGATAAAGAAGGGCAGATCAGTGTTAGGCCTATAGGAGGAGCTTGTGTGCTTTTTAAATGCTGGTCTTGTACGAACAGCATTTCAGTGCATGATGCTCAAAGTTACGGCTAAAAAGGTAAGCTTCATAGACAAAAAATATCATAAATCATGAATATCAAAAATTGTGATGTCGACATGTTGACTAAAACACATATTTATCTTAAGTATCGTTTTTTGTCGTTTATCTATCTATTATTTTCCATCACGAAAGTTTCTCAGATAAGTATTTCACTTTTAACAATCTGTTATCACATTGCAGGGATTAAAATAAAAATAATTCGTCCATTCAGTCATTCTTTGTCGAGCTGATTTCAGTTTATTTCTAGTTCACGGTCTTGTGACCGGCCGTATGCAAACACTGCTTAGCAGGGTAGCCTTTTTTTCCATCGAGCTCCATCTGGAATACCATGGTAGAAAATAATGTTAAAGTAAACATCTTACAATGTCAAAAATTTATTAGTTTATGCTTATCAAATAAAGAATTGTTTACTGTTAGTCTAATTTGTTAACTAAAGTGTGTTTACTTCTATATGGGTATAAAAAAACTTATAGAAGTGGTATTAATGACTGATATTTTTCATATATCGTCTTTTCTTAAAGATGAACAAAAGCTTGGACACCTTCACTTCTAATTTAACACAAAATCAAAGAAAGCAGCTCTGTGGTTTGCTGGGGAACGTTGACCTGACTCTTCTCTACAAAGCTTCTGTTCATGGATATACTGCTTCTGCCTTCCATCAGCGATGTGACCGTCAGGGTCCCACTTTACTTGTAGCCTATAACAGATCAGGCTACATCTTTGGTGGATACACTAGTGTAGATTATACTCAAAGCGGACGAGAAATAATAGATGAGGAAGCTTTCCTGTTCAACTTTCAAGGAAAGATCCCTGTGTGCATTAAAGTTAACAGTGGATATGATGCCCGTCTTGATGACACTGGAGGACCCAACTTTGGCGAACAGTTGTACTTTTGCTACAACAACCAACCAGCTGTGTATCATCAAGGACAGAATGTATATGGTGGATATGGAGTGAGGGTTAATCCATTCGATTTTAATCCTGCCACACTGTATGGGAATGACACTCAGCTGAATGAATGTGAGGTGTACAAAGTGGAACAGAGTAAGTCAACTATCAGAATTTTTTTAAAATAAATGTTTATTAAGTTGGCTTGTGAGAGCCAACTTACTGAAATTCTATTTAAACTTATTATTATTAAGTTGGCTTGTGAGAGCCAACTTACTGAAATTCTATTTAAACTTATTATTATTATTATTATTATTATTATTATTCTTTTTCTGAGCGGAAAATTTTCTGACTCTATCTCCTCCTAGAGCTTTAACTCCACATACTCCAAACTCGGCACGGACACTCAAACTGTTCTGACTTAGTGTGCTATATCTTTTCTAACTGATCGGACTTACGGTTCTCCTAAAAATGACGATCAAAGTCGGAAAAAACTCCCATTGACTCCCATTGAGAAATTCAAACTGCCCAACTGTCAAAATTTCAAATCTAAATACCTTGAAGCCCCAGACTCAATCAAACTGTCATTCTATACACTATATGAGCCATTGAAACTCATTTAAACTAATGAACTCATCTATCTATGACACTTATCTATCTAATCTTAAACTCTTAAACTCAAACTAAATGAATAAACTCTAAACTTGAACTCTCTAAGACTCATTTAATCTTATAAACTCTAAACTCATAAACTCTCAATTCATAAACTCATACTCTTATAAACTCTCATAAAACTATTAAACTCATAAATGAATAAACTCTAAACACTTACTCAATTAAACTTATAAACTCTAAACTCATTAACTCTAAATTCACACCATAGCAACCAGTTACAGCACCCTAGCAACCGTAGGCCATAGGCACGAGGCCGCAGGCCTCGTGCAATACTAAATATTGCTGATTTCTTAGAAACTTGTAATGTACCACATTTGAAGAGGCTGACAGGCTCTGTAAGAAAATACCTCACAGTGGGGGAATAGTTGCACCCCTGGGGGGCAGGAGCTGCCCAAAATTGCCCCATTGACTTACATGAAATGGGCCGTCCTACACATTGCATTAGGGTTTTATATTGAACATAGCTCTGGATCACAGTGTCATAGAGACAAAGGGGCGGGCTCATTTTACTCATACGACCAATCAGTCTCTCAGGATTACTGTGAAGCTATCAAGCCACGCCCTAGCAACCATTTAGAGCACCTTAGCAACAACTCCCATAGACTTCCATTGAAAGAGATTGAAGGGATATCTCAGGATATAAGTGTCATATAAACATGAGGGTGGTCTCATTTGACTATGGGTAGCAAACAGCCAACCATGCATCACCTCAACAAATTCTGGCCACGCCCTAGCAACAATTAACGAGCACCTTAGCAACCAAATTCTAAAGAGGGATATCTTCCATTCTGAATGTCATAGAGTCATGAGAGTTGATTTATATCATTCATAGTGACAAGCAGCCTTTGGAGATTCATCACTGGCAGCTGCCAAGCCACTCCCTAGCAACTAAACAGAGTACCCTAGCAACCATTAAGCAAGATTTGTATCTCTGCATCAGAACAACGTATAGAGATGGGGGTTGGTTTAAATCATTCATACTGACAAGCAGCCTTTGGAGTTTCATGATTGGCAGCTGTCAAGCCAATCCCTAGCAACCAAACAGAGTACCCTAGCAACCATTTTTCAACAGCTATATCTCAGAATCAGAACATTGTATCGCGATGGGGGTTGGGTCTTTTGACTCATGCTAGCACACAGGACTTTCAATATGCTAAACATGCTAGCTGTGAATAGCTAAATGCTAATATGGATACTTTATAGTAACCATATGTGAACACTACCAACCAAGTAGCAATACCATAGCAACCACCCAGGACACCCTAGCAACCACCTAGCAACACCATAGCAACCACCCAGAATACCCTAGCAACCACCTAGCAACACCATAGCAACCATCCAGAACACCTTAGCAACTACCTAGCAACACCCTAGCAACCACCAGATCACCCTAGCAACACCATAGCAACCACCCAGAACACCCTAGCAACCACCTAGCAACACCCTAGCAACCACCAAGAACACCTTAGCAACTGCCTAGCAACACCCTAGCAACTGCCTAACAACACCATAGCAACCACCCAGAACACCCTAGCAACCGCCTAGCAACACCATAGCAACCACCCAGAACACTCTAGCAACCACCTAACAACACCATAGCAACCACCCAGAACACCCTAGCAACCGCCTAGCAACACCATAGCAACCACCCAGCACACCCTAACAACCACCTAGCAACACCCTAGCAACCACCAAGAACACTCTAGCAACTGCCTAACAACACCATAGCAACCACCCAGAACACCTTAGCAACCGCCTAGCAACACCATAGCAACCTCCCAGAACACCCTAGCAACCACCTAGCAACACTATAGCAACCACCCAGAACACCCTAGCAACTGCCTAGCAACACCCTAGCAACCACCAAGAACACCCTAACAACCACCTAGCAACACCATAGCAACCACCCAGAATACCCTAGAATCTATCTATCTATCTATCTATCTATCTATCTATCTATCTATCTATCTATCTATCTATCTATCTATCTATCTATCTATCTATCTATCTCTATCTGTCTCTTTCTAACTCTATCTATCTCTCTAACTATCTCTATCTATCTATCTATCTATCTATCTATCTATCTGTCTGTCTGTCTGTCTGTCTATCTATCTATCTATCTATCTATCTATCTATCTATCTATCTATCTATCTATCTATCTATCTATCTATCTATCTATCTATCTATCTTTAAACTAAGTTAAACTTAATTTAAACTTTTAGACTAATTTAAACTTCAAACTACTTTAAACTTCTTCAAACTATTTTAAACTTCTTCAAACTTTTTGTTCCAAACTTTCACAAGCCAACTTAAAGTTTGTCTCGACGAACTTTTTAATCTAGTTATTATTATTATTCTTCTTACTCAGGAAATTTACAACTCTATCTCCTCCTAGAGCTTTAACTCCACATACTCCAAACTCGGCACGGACACTCAAACTGTTCTGACTCGCGTTGCTATATCTTTTCTAACTGATCGGACTTACGGTTCTCCTAAAAATGACGATCAAAGTCGGAAAAAACTCCCATTGACTTAACATTGTGGAATCTTCAGCTGTTCAAACTGCCCAACTGTCAAAATTCAAATCTAAATACCTTGAAGCCCCAGACTCAATCAAACTGTCATTCTATACACTATATGAGCCACTGAAACTCATTCAAACTAATGAACTCATCAATCTATGACACTTATCTATCTAATCTTAAACTCTTAAACTCACAATAAATTAATAAACTCTAAACTTAAACTCTCTTAGACTCATTTAAACTTATAAACTCTAAACTCATAAACTCTAAATTCATAAACTCATACTCTTATAAACTCTCATAAAACTATTAAACTCATAAATGAATAAACTCTGGACACTTACTCAATTAAACTTATAAACTCTAAACTCATAAACTCTAAATTCACACCATAGCAACCAGTTACAGCACCCTAGCAACCGTAGGCCATAGGCACGAGGCCGCAGGCCTCGTGCAATACTAAATATTGCTGATTTCTCAGAAACTTGTAATGTACCACATTTGAAGAAGCTGACAGGCTCTGTAAGAAAATACCTCACAGTGGGGGAATAGTTGCACCCCTGGGGGGCAGGAGCTGCCCAAAATTGCCCCATTGACTTACATGAAATGGGTTGTCCTACACATTGCATTAGGGTTTTATATTGAACATAGCTCTGGATCACAGTGTCATAGAGACAAGGGGGCGGGCTCATTTTACTCAGACGACCAATCAGTCTCTCAGGATCATTGTGAAGCTATCAAGCCACGCCCTAGCAACCATTTAGAGCACCTTAGCAACAAGTCCCATAGACTTCCATTGAAAGAGATTGAAGGGATATCTCCGGATAGAAGTGTCATAGAAACATGAGGGTGGTCTCATTTGACTATGGGTAGCAAACAGCCAACCATGAATCACCTCAACAATTTCTGGCCACGTCCTAGCAACAATTAAGAGCACCTTAGCAACCAAATTTTAAAGAGGGATATCTTCCATTCTGAATGTCACAGAGTCATGAGAGTTGATTTATATCATTCATAGTGACAAGCAGCATTTGGAGATTCATCACTGGCAGCTGACAAGCCACTCCCTAGCAACTAAACAGAGTACCCTAGCAACCATTAAGCAAGATTTATATCTCTGCATCAGAACAACATATAGAGATGGGGATCGGTTTAAATCATTCATACTGACAAGCTGCCTTTGGAGTTTCATGATTGGCAGCTGTCAAGCCAATCCCTAGCAACCAAACAGAGTACCCTAGCAACCATTTTTTAACAGCTATATCTCAAAATCAGAAAATTGTATCGCGATGGGGGTTGGGTCTTTTGACTCATGCTAGCACACAGGACTTTCAATATGTTAAACATGCTAGCTGTGAATAGCTAAATGCTAATATGGATACTTTATATTAACCATATGTGAACACTACCAACCAAGTAGCAATACCATAGCAACCACCCAGGACACCCTAGCAACCGCCTAGCAACACCATAGCAACCTCCCAGAACACCCTAGCAACCGCCTAGCAACACCATAGCAACCACCCAGAACACCCTAGCAACTGCCTAGCAACACCCTAGCAACCACCCAGAACACCCTAGCAACCGCCTAGCAACACCATAGCAACCTCTCAGAACACCCTAGCAACCGCCTAGCAACACCATAGCAACCACCCAGAACACCCTAGCAACCGCCTAGCAACACCCTAGCAACCACCAAGAACACCCTAACAACCACCTAGCAACACCATAGCAACCACCCAAAACACCCTAGCAACTGCCTAGCAACACCCTAGCAACCACCTAGAACACCCTAGCAACCGCCTAGCAACACCATAGCAACCTCCCAGAACACCCTAGCAACCGCCTAGCAACACCATAGCAACCACCCAGAACACCCTAGCAACTGCCTAGCAACACCCTAGCAACCACCAAGAACACCCTAACAACCACCTAGCAACACCATAGCAACCACCCAGAATACCCTAGCATCTATCTATCTATCTATCTATCTATCTATCTATCTATCTATCTATCTATCTATGTATCTATCTCTCTAACTCCATCTGTCTCTTTCTAACTCTATCTATCTATCTCTCTAACTCTATCTATCTATCTATCTATCTATCTATCTATCTATCTATCTATCTATCTATCTCTCTAACTCCATCTGTCTCTTTCTAACTCTATCTATCTATCTCTCTAACTCTATCTATCTATGTATCTATCTCTCTAACTCTATCTGTCTCTTTCTAACTCTATCTATCTATCTCTCTAACTCTATCTATCTATCTATCTATCTATCTATCTATCTATCTATCTATCTATCTATCTATCTATCTATCTATCTATCTATCTTTCTTTAAACTAAGTTAAACTTAATTTAAACTTTAGACTAATTTAAACTTCAAACTACTTTAAACTTCTTCAAACTACTTTAAACTTCTTCAAACTTTCTGTTCCAAACTTTCACAAGCCAACTTAAAGTTTGTCTCGACGAACTTTTTAATCTAGTTGTATTTGATATACACACGTATAGTAGTTGTGTTGAGTAAATTATAGAAATTCAGAGTCCAGTATCTTAAAATGTTATGGCGCAAGTAAGTTGTGTAATAAAACTTCCTCACAAAAAGATCCTCAGATCAGTGCCAAGGTGAAGCCGTGGAGAAATGTTCTGTGGACAGCAAAGTAAGTTTTCACGTGATATTTTGCTGCTTATTTCATATAGTTCTGTTATAATAAAGTTGTGATCTCTGTTGTAGACAAAGAGACGAGCTCATGAAAATGATCAGGAATCATAAACCACTGATGACGTCTGTGAGTCGGGTCAGAATCCTAATGATCGGTCCTGTAGGTGCTGGAAAATCCAGTTTCTTCAACTCCATCAACTCCGTCTTCATGGGCCGCATGACCAGCAAAGCCATGTCAGGATCTGCCGGCACTAGTCTCACCACACAGGTACAGATTCAACAGATTCAGTGTTTCCTACAGAAGTGTCTCTTCAGGGCGAGAACAGACTTCAGGTCTTGATGTGTTTCTCTTCTTGGTTGGTAGTTTCGCACATATCCAGTGAAAGACGGCCGTGAGGGAAAGCCGTTGCCATTTGTGTTGTGTGACACCATGGGACTCGAGGAGCAATCAGGTGCAGGACTGGATATTGATGACATCAGCAGCATTCTTCAAGGTCACGTACCAGACCGCTATAAAGTAAGTACATGTTTCTGTGCTTGGAAATGCATATTTATGAGTAAAATTTATCTTTAATTTCCATTACTTTCAATTCAGTTCAACCCCATGTCACCATTTCAACCGGATGAGCAAAAGTCTTCCAGACCTGCATCTCTGCAGGAGAAGATCCACTGTGTGGTGTATGTGATCGACGCCACCAAAATCTCCCTCATGTCTGACCAACTAGAGGAAAAACTCGCTGCCATACGCAAAAAAGTGAACTCACTGGGTGAGTTAACATTTTTTAGATAATTGTTAAATCAAAGATTAATTGTAATCTAGTGAGTAACACTAATACTTGCATAATTCTTGTCCTATGCCAAATGTTCTAAGACTAACTAATGGTTATTTACACATTTAAGGCATTCCCCAGATGGTTTTGATGACAAAAGTAGATGAAGCATGTCCTGATGTGATGGAAGATCTTCAAAATATTTATATCACTTCTTACATCAAGATGAAGGTGAGGCATGATCAACTGATCACATGGACTTTTCGTTCAGGACTCAGTCACCCTCCATAACCTTCAACCTCTCTTAAACCTGGCATTACTACAAATATTGTTGGTTTTGTGACAAATTCCTCACGCTATAGTCACTTTGAATTGAAATGCCTGCTAAATGTATAAATGTAAATGACATGTGGTTTTGTCTGTGCAGGTGCAGGAGGTGAGCTCTCGGTTGGGTGTGCCGGTGTCTTGTGTGTTACCGGTGAAGAACTACAGTCAGGAGCTGGAGCTGGAGCTAAAATGTGACGTCCTGCTTCTCATGGCGATACAGCAGATGCTCAACTTTGCAGACGACTATCTGGATGATGTTGGTCCTATTTAGGACAATCTTATAAAGTGCTAATAGTGGAGTTTTATCTCCCTTTGTAGCTGATTTAATATTATATTTGTGTGTAAGCTTGTAGTACATATTATCGATGTACATCTCTAAATAACCACAAAAAGGCATCTTAAGATTATTCTGTTCTTTTTGTCTGTTCTATTTCTTTAAGAATCTTACATTCAATGTAATGATAGGAAGTGCAAACAAAGTTCTTATATTACTTAAGCATGTTGCATTATTGCTGTTGATTGTTATAATTTTGTACCACCATATAGTTTTTAATAGTAATGAATGTTAGTAGTGTGAATTAAGAGAAATCACACCAACAACTGTGTAAGCATAAAATGTTTTATTTTGAGGACATTTATGAGTCTGTTTGAAAGTTTTGTTCAAAAAGATTAAAATAAAAAGTAAAGGTTCCGTTCCTTGCGATTCCATTTTTCAAACTTAAGTTAGTGTGTAATGTTGCTGTTAGAGCATAAACAATACCTGTAAAATTATAAAGCTCAAAGTTCAATGCCTAGCGAGATATTTTATTTAACAGAAGTCTTAATGAATCAAAATCAATGGCGTTAAAGGGATAGTTCACCCAAAAATGAAAATTAAGTAATTAATTACTCACCCCCATGCTGTACCAACCCTGTAAGACCTTCGTTCATCTTCGGAACACAGATGAAGATATTTTTGAATAAATTTGAGAGGTGGATGATCACTGTTACATAGGCTGCCTAAGGGATCGAAACTTGACGGCCAAGAAGGTCAATGAAGAAAATGTTGAAATATTCCATGTGACTACAGTGGCTCAAGTTTATCAAGCGACGCAAATTTTATAAGTCCCAGGTCAGGTGATTTTGTTGTCTACACAACAAGTCTGTGCATAATCAGCATTATCAGGAGGGTGCTTCTCTCTTTTAATTTTTTATTTTCCATCTTCATCTGCCTTTACTCCTACTAAAGGATCAACGTGCTCTGCATGCAAGAACTGACGGATGCAAGACATGGGCTCTGTTTGTAGTGTAACATTCTTGCTCATGTTCGTGTCCTACACTTGAAGAAATCTGTTAAATGACATTAGAACTTTATTCAGGAAATTCTTAATGAACTTTACTAAAGTAGAAAAAATATGAGAGGCGGCCAAAATCAGATTTTTAAAATGGACTGAATAAAGCTCTTTACGTGCATGAATCAGTGTCACACACACAAGCTCAGAGCAATATTGTAAGTTACTGCATGATTTACATTTTTATAGCTGAATAATAATACATCACGATAAACATTCTCACATTTAGTTACGTCTTTTAACTATAATAATATTTCGAAGGGCAAAAACAAGAACTTTAACTATTGGCTTTAATTCTTCAATCAGCTGTTACTTTAGCGTGACGCCAGTAGCATATAGCATTAGCACCTCAACTCCACCCACGTCACGCCTCTTTGCCCATTTTATTGGTGACGCGCTGCCAAGATGGCAACGGCTGGCCCCGCCCACTTTAGGCTTCAAAAACGCTCTTCAGAAACCTACGGGTGACGTCATGGACACTACGTCCATATTTTTTTACAGTCTATGTTTTTGACCCGTGAACCAAAAAAAAAAAAAAAACCCGAAAAATCAAGCCGAAATCTCGTTTTTATTTTATTTTTTGAAAAACGAATAATGGCGCGATTTCTCGTTTTTGTTTATTTCATTTCAAATTGAAAAACAAACTACACAGTACACAGACCCATTTCGTTTGGTCACACCACAAGCAGTCACTGTGGCCTCAAAGCTTTAGCACTGCCCCTCTGAGCTCGATTGCTGATGTCTGAGGTAAAACAAACTCCCCTCATTAACATACAGAGGAAGAAATCTAGAAATAAACAGGCTAAATGTAGAAATAAATAAACGTGGAAATAAATAAATGTAGACATAATAATACATCATACTAGTGGGGTACTAAGCTGAGACTCTTCACCACACTTGTATCCATTGCGCATTTAAAATATTGCTTATAATGAGCATAATAAGCCTTTTTAATGAACATAAAGGTCGATGTTTAATAGACATGTTTACGAAACTAAATGAAAATGCTTAGTGAAATTAGACATTTAAGAGATCATTAATACAGCTAAATTTAGTTACATACATAGCCTACATATTTTGTTGTACAGTCAAGCCTAATAATCTCAAGTTTTACTGGGTTTTATATTCTTGTGCGCTATTATTGACCTTTTCTTCTCACCGCTCATTCCTGGTGGTGGTTTAGGCCGGGGACTCATTGACACATAGAGCATTGACATTAGCCTACTCCGAGTGCACCCCTGTAGTTTCAAAGAGTGATACAACGGCGAGCGCGTCAAGTATCTCGTCCGTTTGGGGAGGTCCGCGTGCGCGCGCATTATTGCAGCGGGCGGAGTTCACAACTCTAGATGTATGGGGAGCAGGCAACCTGTCTATGAAGGAAACTTTTATATTGCACGATTGCATACAAATTTTTATATTGCACGAAGAAAAAGGTAAGCATCGTTGTCTATATATATATATATATATATATATATATATATATATAGCCTATATATTATAAAGGTAAGCCTATTAAATATTATATGTTGGCCTAATTATTTTGAAAGTAGGCAATTTTATCGTAATCGTAAACGCAATCGGGTTCAAACGTGAAATGCTTTTTTTCTCTGATATGAAACTAGTCTTTATACCTACACAGCCTATTAAATAGGATATTATATGTTGGCCTAATTATTTTGAAAGTAGGCAATTTTATCGTAATCGTAAACGCAATCGGGTTTAAACGTGAAATGCTTTTTTTTCTCTTATATGAAACTAGTCTTTAACTTTTAACTTGAATCACAGTGATGAAACAGAAAAAAACCCTTATCATTAGTTTCTGTTTCGATTCTGGTGTGTTGTGCCGAATTTCGATTCCTTGCCTGCCACTATCCTCGAGTCTGCTACCTGATTGATGATTGGATAATATACATGATGATCTATTTACATAATATACATCCTACATCCAGGGGCAGTATTTCAGATACATATAGCCTATTTAAAATAAATATTTGAAATACAAAATACTATTTTGTGTTTTGAAGCCTTTGGAAAAAAATCAAATGGAATATGTATTTAAATACATTTAAGTGGAGTATTTTTGTATTTTCAAAGTACATAGAATACTTCTTGCCAGTCAACCTCTTTATCAGGGTAGAATTTTCATGCATAAACTAGTTCAGAGACCCGCCCCCAACCGCAACACAATGAGCTGCAATGATTTTTCTGGAATAAAGTGAGGACCTGAGGACGTCATGATCAATTCTACTTGTTGATCAAAGTTACATTTAGAGGCCTGAATAAATAAAGTTATTCAGATTTGCCTTCAGTTAACATGAAAGAATAAAAGAGCACGCACAGACGAGTGGGAAAATAGCATTAGCCTATCAGTCTTGGTCGGTTGTTGATTTTTATCAACTAGTTTGTCAAATGTGTTTAAAGCATTACTGCATGTTAGGGCTGGGTGATACATGTCATAGCGATGATATAAAGTGTGAATCATTGGAACTTTTTCTTTTTTTATCGTTTACGTAGAAAACGTTAGGCCTATTTGTGGGATAAGCACATTTATCCGTGCAGCTTTTAGTGGGCAATTTTAAGAATTATTGGAACGTTTGAGTGGGAAAATAATCTCTGATGAAAGAATACACCACAAAAATCTTCAGCTTTTAGTTTTATTGATTATATATATATAAAAAAAAAACTTTGGGTAAAATAGTGGTAAAATTCTAGATACACTTTCTAATTTGAATAAACTTATAGAAACAAATAAACTTTACATTAAATAAATATAAAATTACTTAAAAATGTGGGTGTAACAATGTTGTGACGCAATATTTCGGAACAATATGTATCGTGAATAGTTTACCCAAAATAAAAACTACTGTGTGAGAGAAAAAAACAAAAAAACAAGTTTTCAGAGTTTTAGTGTGAGTACTATATTATGCTGCCATATATATAATGTTGAATATAATAATAATGCAATGGGGGAATATGTGGTCCTGATAATGCCAAATGTCTGATGTTCCAAGTAAAGTAAAGTAAAGTAAGTGGCCTACATTATTTTATTTATATATATACTGTATATAGTGACAGAGTGCACGCATATTCGTCGTCTATAATTCTTTATTTTCAGCTTCAGAATCATGAATATTGTTTTTGTGGTATATCTATTGTCCTGTGCATTGGGTTATCAGCACCAAGTCCAACATACCGTTATTCATTTCCACCCACAATGTAATATCAAATTTAGCATTTTAATCAACAGTACATTTTTTGTTAACCTTTTATCATATGCCTTGGAGTATCGCAATAACATCGTATCGTGAGTTCAGTATTGTGATATGTATTGAATCGTGACATGAGGGTATCGTTGCACCCCTAGTCCCCTACTTAAAAAGCATTGGGCTACCCAAAAAAAAAAAAGCCTCAAAAGAGTTAGAAATGCATTTTTTGCTGTTCAAAAAAATCTAAAATCAAAACTGATATTCAGAATTGTTAGATTAGATTTTGGGGGGGCTGAGGGAGGTTATTGGCCAGCAGCAGACCTCTAAATGTAAATATAGCATTAGGCCTATTTCATAATGGAAAAGCTACAAAACTGTAAACTACAAGGTTCTGTACGTTGAAATTAGTTCATTCATTAGGGATAAACTAACAATGAATATCTCTAAGTTCACAGTAATGTTTCATGTTCATTTATGTCCATTCCAGGTCTTTTTTTAAAGGAGAAGGCAAATGTGCAGAGAGCGGCAGAGTTCATGTAAGTTCTTGAAATGTGGATTCATAAAGACAAACCGTAATGAACAAACAGATGTTTTTAAAAAGACATCTGTTAAGCTCACCAAGGTTGCATTTATGTGATATAAAATACAGTAAAAATTTACAATTTATATTATATATATTCTGTTGTCTTAAAGATTCAAAATAGATTTGGGGAAGACATGGCTCCCATCGCTTCTGATTTACCTGAAGAGAAAAGAAAGCAGCTCTGTGGTTTACTGGGGAATGTTGACCTGACTCTTCTCTACAAAGCTTCTGTTCATGGATATACTGCTTCTGCCTTCCATCAGCGATGTGACCGTCAGGGTCCCACTTTACTTGTAGCCTATAACAGATCAGGCTACATCTTTGGTGGATACACTAGTGTAGATTATACTCAAAGTGGAGAGCAAATTACAGATGAGGAAGCTTTCCTGTTCAGCTTTCGACTTGGAACCCCTATTCGCTTTAAAGTTAACAGTTATAACGCACGTCTTGATGACACTGGAGGACCCAACTTTGGCCAACAGTTGTACTTTTGCTACAGAAATAAACCAGTTGTATATCACAAAACAGATAATCTGTTTGTTTTATTTGAACCAATCAATACTCTAAAGTTATATGGGAATGTCACTCAACTGACTGAATGTGAGGTCTACAAAGTCAACCAAAGTAAGTCAATTATCAGAAAAAAAGTATCATATTGAGTCCAGTCTCTTAAATTACACTTATTTAACTTCTGTTGTTAAAAGTAATCCAACAAAAGTTCTATAATAATCTTTGGTCAAAATGTTCCAGCCCTTCAGGTCAGTTTCAAAGAGAAGCCATGGAGGAATATTCTTTGGACACCTAAGTATGTTTTCCCTCCATGTTTTCAGAGTTATTTCATTGTTGCTGATTTCCTACAGCAATTTTCAATAATAACGTTGTAATCTCTCTCTGTTGTAGACGAAGAGACGAGCTCATGGAATTGATCAGGAATTATAAACCACTGATGAAGTCTGTGAGTCGGGTCAGAATCCTAATGATCGGTCCTGTAGGTGCTGGAAAATCCAGTTTCTTCAACTCCATCAACTCCGTCTTCATGGGTCACGTGACCAGCAAAGCCATGTCAGGATCTGCAGGCACTAGTCTCACCACACAGGTACAGATTCAACAGATTCAGTGTTTCCTACAGAAGTGTCTCTTCAGATCTTGATCTGTTTCTCTTCTTGATTGGTAGTTTCGCACGTATCCAGTGAAAGACGGTCGTGTGAGAAAGCCGTTGCCATTTGTGTTGTGTGACACCATGGGACTCGAGGAGCAATCAGGTGGGTTGCACTTTATTTTACAGTACGTGAACAATGTACTTGCCCAAGAAAATACTGGGTATTAAAAGGCAACTACAAAGGTTAAAGGGATACTCCACTTTTTTTGGAAATAGTCTCAGTTTTACCGTTTTCGAATCCATTCAGCCGATTTTCTGATATTTAGAAGAATATCAGTAAACAGACAGTTTCTGGTCTCATTGACTTCCATAGTATATTTTTTTCCTACTATGGAAGTCAATGAGACCAGAGACGGTCTGTTTACTGATATTCTTCTAAAAATCAGAAAATCTGCTGAATGGATTCGAAAACGGTAAAACTCGACTGTTCAACTCTGGGGGAGTGGTAAAATGAGCCTATTTCCAAAAAAAGTGGAGTATCCCTTTAAGGTAAGGTTCAGGGTTAGTGCCTATTAAGTACATCATATGTACATGCCATCAGGTGCTGGACTGAATACTGATGACATCAGCAGCATTCTTCAAGGTCTCATCCCAGACCGCTATAAAGTAAGTCCATAAAGATGGTTCACTTATCTCCAGAATGAAGTTGAAGAAGGAATTGAAAATTCAGATTGAATGTGTTCTTCAGTATGCCTCCTGTTAAATTATCTTTATTCAGTTCAACCCCAAATCACCATTTCAACCGGATGAGCAAAAGGCCTCCAGACCTGCATCTCTACAGGAGAAGATCCACTGTGTGGTGTATGTGATCGACGCCACCAAAATCTCCCTCATGTCTGACCAACTAGAGGAAAAACTCAGTTCTGTACGTAGTCAATTGAACTCAGAGGGTAAGTGAAATAACAACGTTTTTAGACCATTTTACATCGACTTGACTCGAAATGTTCCATGACCGGCTGTAAGTTTGTTCAAACAATTTCAGCGATTCCTCAGATGGTCTTGATGACGAAAGTAGATGAAACATGTCCTCATGTGCAGAATGACCTTGAAAATATTTATGCCAGTTCCTACATCAAGATGAAGGTGAGACATGGTCACATGATCACATGAGCTGTTCCCACAGGACTCAGAGTGACTGAGATGTGGTTTTGTCTGTGCAGATGCAGGAGGTGAGCTCTCGGTTGGGTGTGCCGGTGTCTTGTGTGTTACCGGTGAAGAACTACAGTCAGGAGCTGGAGCTGGAGCTAAAATGTGACGTCCTGCTTCTCAATGCTATACAGCAGATGCTTCGCCTTGCAGACGACTATTTTGATGATATTGATACCATTTAGGCCATATAAAGTGCTGGATATATAGGGGTTTACCTCTTGATCAGCACAAGGATTCATCTTAAATCAGATGATTATTCTCTTCTGTTTGTCCATTTTAGATCCTTCATAATCATACATAATATCCATTTAAGAAAATGATGGGAAATGCAAAGTTCATATATCACTTAAGCTGCAGATTTCATGATGATTTTGTTTTTGTATTTGACATTGTTGCTTTTGTAGACAGGTTTATAGAATAATAATATAATAATATGTTAGGGCTAATTCAAGATGCTAAAATCTGTATAAACATTATTTTAAAAAAGTGCTTCTATTAAGTGCTTATTGCTTTAATTGTTTAAAAGTTTCTTTCAGGACTGTTCAAGATTAAAATAAACAACAATTAATTCTACACATCTGACTAACAATTACTTTCCGTTTGATAAATATTAGAACCTCATTGTGTAAGAAACGTGGGGGGAACAGAATCAGACATGATGAGAGATAATGTGGTGGATTAAAAGATGCTTATTATATTCTTTGAGTGGATGGAACTTAACCAGCATCAGTATGATAATATTAGAACGGTACAAATAGAGGCTCACCCATTGTAAAATGCAAAAGACATTGGAGTGGCTACAGAAAAAAAGAGACTGCCCATGCGAAAACTAGGATAAATGTCAGGCAATGCTGATGTTGAACAATTTGAGAACAAAGTATCATTTGCATGGTTTTACGTGATTTGATATGACATTGTTAGATTTAATCAGCGTGAGTTACTGCAATGATTTTTCCCTTAGTTTGTCAACCAGAACAAAAGTCGATATTCCTTAAGTTTGTTCAGTTGACAAATTCTGGTGAAAATTATTATGTTAGTCATACTTCCAAAAAGAATAATCTGTGATTCTGAATGCCAGTATCCACACCAGCGCCCAACAGACACACACTCTCCTCAAACATTGTGTTCATCCGCGCAGTGCCATGCCGAGGCACAACTCACGTAAAGTTGATAATTCCGCGAATGACTGCAATTGCAGATTTCGAACAGAGATGTCGACAAAGAGGAAAAACTGCGGACTGCAGCTTTAATGAATGATCGTGTTACTGTCTTTTTACCAAAGGCGTGTATGATGCTCCATTGTAGTGTTTTCCTTTGCTATGCTAACAAGATTCATTGAAATTTAATTTGGAGATTTTTCTTAAATATAATTATCATATTACAGAAAGATGTTGATTATTAAATTGATCATGGTAAATCACAAAGTGCTACAACCATACCTGTTCTCCCCTACTATTCCTTTCTTTATGTGTACTGCACCTTTAAATCCTTTGAGGTTCCGTGTCAGTCACTGTTGAAAAAAAAGTCCAAGAGATGAATGGTTTTATAGAGACTTTTTATTACAACGTTAAATAGCACCCTCAGAAACACGCCAATGCAAATATCAGTGCAGTTATAGCTTTGCTCGTCTCGGGTTAAAGTCCACAAAAGAAGCAGCATTTCGAGGTTTCTAGCAAAGTCCGAGTCCTGTACGAAACGTAAGTTATTTTTTTTAATCGACAGCTTCACTTAATATGCACGCAATAACTGATAATTACTTCAGATTTCAAACTAAGTTATTTATCTGATATCAAATCAATCTAATCTTCCAACAAACGGTTACTGAATATCAATGAATCGTTTGTCTTTAATTTGAAGCTTTTCATTCTTTATATTCAGTTTCAGTTATTTTTTGTGTGTTCCACTGCACTGTTATTATTGTTTTTCTTCTATGTAAACATGCAGTCGACGGACAAGACCATTAATTAATTTTTTTATAAAGTTATATTATTTTCAATTTTAAGTAAAACATGACTTCTTTTTGAAAAATATAATCAGACGATTTTTTTCTATTCTGTATATGATGTCAGAAAGAATAACCAAATCAAGAATTCTGTATTTCTTTGAAATGTATACAACATTTGTATAAACTAATAAAAGCAAACATAAGTTAAAATCTAACTTGGTTCTAACTCATTTAATAAAGCAAATATGAACATTTATTTAAAAATTAAATAACTTAAATTTAGTTTAGCCTAACACAAACAGAGTTACGTTTCTTGAACGATTATCCTTTAATTCCTGTTATCAGTATTAATATGTGGACACAAATGGCACTTTCTCCTAAGAAGGTTGGAAACTGCGTTATTAAGATTGTGAGGAGATTTTTTTTAAAAATTATTTGTAATGCATGTTCTTTTGTCACAGATGCTAATAGCAAAAGTTAGAACAGTCAGTACAGATCCCCTCACCTCTAAGTTACCCAAAGAGAAAAGAAAGCAGCTCTGTGGTTTTCTGGGGAATGTTGACCTGACTCTTCTCTACAAAGCTTCTGTTCATGGATATACTGCTTCTGCCTTTCATCAGCGATGTGACCGTCAGGGTCCCACAGTACTTGTAGCCTATAACAGTTCAGGCTACATCTTTGGTGGATACACTAGTGTAGATTATACTCAAAGTGGAAAGCAGATTACAGATGGGGAAGCTTTCCTGTTCAGCTTTCAAGGTGGAGCCTGTAGCTACATCAAAGTTAACAGTGGACAGTATGCACGTTATGATGATGCTAAAGGGCCCTGCTTCGGCCAACAGTTGTACTTTTTCTACAACAACCAACCAGTTGTGTATCATCAAGGAGGGAATGCATTCAACATTAATACCTCATCAATGTATGGGAATGACACTCAACTGAGTGAATGTGAGGTGTACAAAGTGGAACGGGGTAAGTCAGTCAGTCATCAGCTTTATTACAAACCTATATTCTTCTACACATATAATCAAGTACAAATTCATTTTTGTCTCTTTAATATAATTAACTTATTTGTTGTCTTTTAATTTTACCCCAATAAAAAATTATATCTTTATTCAACAATTCCCAGAGCCTGAGATCAGCGTTGAGGAGAAACCATGGAGGAATGTTCTATGGACAACTGAGTATGTTTCTTCTTAATCTCTATTCTGCTCATTTCCTATGGAAATCTGAAATAATAAAACCGATCTGTTATAGACGAAGAGACGAGCTCATGGGACTGATCAAGAATTATAAACCCCTGATGACGTCAGTGAGTCGGGTCAGAATCCTAATGATTGGTCCTGTAGGTGCTGGAAAATCCAGTTTCTTCAACTCAATTAACTCAATCTTCACTGGTCATGTGACTAATAAAGCCATGTCAGGATCTGCCGGCACTAGTCTGACCGTACAGGTACAGATTCAATAGGACTTGGCTTGTGACATTAAACAACAATTGTTCCACAACGAATAATAATTCTTGTTTGTTGGTAGTTTCGCACATACCCAGTGAATGACGGTCGTGAAGGAAAGCCGTTGCCATTTGTGTTGTGTGACACCATGGGACTCGAGGAGCAATCAGGTGCAGGACTGGATGTTGATGACATCAGCAGCATTCTTCAAGGTCACGTACCAGATCGCTATAAAGTAAGTGCATGGGTTCATGTTTCTGGGCTTGGAAATTTATATTTAGGAGTATTTAAATTTAAATTTAAAATGTCTCTTTAAGTTCTATTACTTTCAATTCAGTTCAACCCCATGGCACCATTTCAACCGGATGAGCAAAAGTCTTCCAGACCTGCATCTCTGCCGGAGAAGATCCACTGTGTGGTGTATGTGATCGACGCCACTAAAATCTCCATCATGTCCAGCAAACTAGAGGAAAAACTCACTGCCACACGCAGAAAAGTGAACACACTGGGTAAGGTGACCATATTTATGCCAATCATGTGACTAATCCAAAGTAGGTTGTAAATTGAGATACCTGATAGTTGCATGTGATGTGACACACGTCATTATTTTCAGGCATTCCGCAGATCGTCTTGATGACGAAAGTAGATGAAGCATGTCCTCTAGTGGAGGAAGATCTTCAAAGCCTTTATGTCAGTTCCTACATCAAGACGAAGGTGAGACATGATCACATGATCATATGAGCTGTTCCCACAGGACTCGGAGTGACTGAGATGTTGTTTTGTCTGTGCAGGTGCAGGAGGTGAGCTCTCGGTTGGGTGTGCCGGTGTCTTGTGTGTTACCGGTGAAGAACTACAGTCAGGAGCTGGAGCTGGAGCTCAACTGTGACGTCCTGCTTCTCACGGCGCTACAGCAGATGCTTCGCCTTGCAGACGACTATTTTGATGATATACGTCCTGTGGAGGGTTGAAAATGGCAAAATTGAAAGCTCTGTGAATCATTTACATAGCTTAAAGAAAGCTTTTTTGCATTTATGTGAATAATGCAAAATGCAAATCAAAATGCCTACCCACCTTAATTTTAACAGAAAAACAGGTGCGATTAGTCAATAAAATGTGCGAGGCATCTGGTGTCTTCCACTTCCAGTTATTTAAGTCATTGTCAACTCTCAGTTTTAAGTCTGTAACATGAAAAGTTTAATGATTATTGTCAAAGAACTACAACATAGGATATTATCTCTGGGGACTGGGAGTAGTTTTAGCGCTTTTTTATATTTTAGTGCAGCGTTCGACACTGTTGATCATGGCATTCTATTGTCCCGCCTTGTACAGTGTGTGGGTATCCGAGGAAGTGCCCTTATCGGGTTTAGATCTTTTCTTAGTAACAGGGCCCTTTCAGTAGGCATTGGAGGCTCTGTTTCATCCATAGCTACACTTCCCTGTGGTGTTCCCCAAGGGTCCATAAACGAAAACACATCCAATTTTAATGACGCTTAATTAATTGCCAGTGCCGCAGTGCGTTATTGAGTTGAATTGAAAATATTGCTGTTTGTTTGCTTAGAGCAGGGCCGGCCCTGACCAATTTGCTGCCCTAGGCAAGATTTTACCTGACGCCCCATCACACGTGTTGGTGATTATAGTCATATATACAGTATATGTATGTATGTATGTATGTATGTATGTATGTATATATTTATATATAGCAAGAGCATTACATCTAGCATTCAAGTCAACTCTGAAAACTTAAGCATACCATTTATGTAAATAATTACTGATAACTATTTAACAGTAGGCTACTACTACAAAGGTTATAACATCATCTCAGTACAATATTGAGCATATATATCACTTAGACCAGTCTATGGACCAGCGCATGCGAATTAAAACTCTTTTACTGTCTATGATTAAAACCCAGAGATCGGTACTGCGCATGCGTTTATGACCGTCCAGCTACGCCATTGTGCTACAGGCTGCAGCGTGCATAGATATGTATATAAAGGCTAGATGTATTACGGCGGAGTTTCCATCGTCATCACCGGCGGCCATCTTGTCACAAACAAGCTGATGTAAGATGAGTGATCAGCACGAACACAAATACTCTTATCTCGTTGAAATCTTGACGGATTTACAAACGGTTTGGTTTCTTACAAACGTTATTAACATGGCTATAATTATCTGGATGATTATTTATTTATACACTTTTTATTCATGAGTATGCAGTGTTATAACTACATCTCTGACGTTTATAACAAAACTAACCGTTTAAAAATCGGTAGAAAATTGAGCAAGTTATGGTCATTTAAATAGTACATGTACCATTAACACAATGTTACGAGTGAGCGAGCTGCCTGTGACAAGATGGCCGCCAGGTGCAGACGTCGACCTCCATTGGCCAACAGCGTTGACGACATATCTAGCCTTTATATAGATATCTATGGCAGCGTGTGTCTCGGCGGAGTTCACGGCTCTGGTTGCCTGTCTATGCAGGCAACTGTCTATCTGTCTATGTTGTAACGTTCTTCTGGCATTTTGAGTCAGGAAAGAATTAACTGCTGCTTACATTTACATGTTTTTGTTGCACGAAGAAAAAGGTAAGCATCGTTGTCTATATAAATATTATAAGAGCCTGTATATTGTATATTGGCCTAATTATTCAAAATTTTGAAAGTAGAAAATGTTATCGTAATCGTAAACGTCAATCGTGAAATGTTTTGTACTAGTATATTTGTATATGAACTATTATTGAATCACAGGGATGAAACGGAATAATCATTTGTTATCATTAGTTTCAGTTTCGATTCTGGTGTTGTGCCGAATTTCGATTCCCTGCCTGCCACCATAGGCCTGCCACTCCCCTCCGTTGAGTCTGCTACCTGATTTATGATTGGATAATATAGGCCGCGTGATCTACATACATAATATATACATACATCTTATCGTAAACTTAACCACTGGGGTGACTGAGTTCAGGTATGTTCTTGAAATGTGGATTTCAAAAGACAAACTGTAATAAACAATATGAAAAACGCATTTATGTGACATAAAATACAGTAAAAACTACTGCTAATATTGTAAAATATAATTCAAATTATATATATATATATATATATATATATATATATATATATATATATATATATATATATATCTAATGCTTGAGCAATGAGAACCTGTTTGCTCAGAGACAAAGCCAGGTGAGGAATGTGGCGGTTCCCACACCTTAGTAATTTCCACATTCATCTCCATTTCAATGCAAAAAATATTTCCTGTATCACAGAAATAAAACAACAGAACAGGCTTGACTTGGGTGTAACATCCTAAAAACAAGTTGAAGCATTTCAGTGTTTCTTTTCACACAGAAAGCGCTCTACGAAAGGTAAGTTACACATACATATTATAAGAGTATAAAATATTGCATACATATATTCAAAGTAGTTTTAAATTATTATTTATTAATTTGTGTTTGGAAAATATGCTGTAAAAATGATTTTATTTTGATATAAACTCTTATTTTCTTATAACTCTTTGTTCAGTGGCAATTCAAAGAAACAATGAACAGCAAGATTAAAGGAAAGTAAGTATGAAATTGAATAAAATTCAATTGTGCTTTAGGTCTATATCAAACAAACAAACAAACAATTTTTTTTTTTTTACAAAAGCCACAAACAGGGGAATTGTGACTTATCAACTTTTTCAACAAATGCCCAAAAATGTGGATCATCAACAGGACATCAAACTAAATCTGAGCTGTTATCTATTTTCTATTTTATCTATTTAGCTGTTGTAATATAAACAAAATAAAATAGGACCCAAAAGTGTACCCGGTTGGTGGATTGTGCTGACTGAACATATTAAAGTGATAGTTCACCCAAAAATGAAAATTCTGTCAGTTTTTACTCACCCTCATGTTGTTCCAACCTCGTTCATCTTCGGAACACAAATTAAGATATTTTTGATGAAATCTGAGAGCTGGATCACTCCTCCATACTAGTCCATAGGCTTCTTGTGGGATTGAAACTTGTTCCCCGAAAAGTTATTAAAGACATCATTAAAATAGTCCAAGTGACAACAGTGGCTCAATCTTAACTTTATCAAGCGACGAGAACACTTTTTGTGTGCAAAAAAACACAAAAATAACGACTTTATTTCAACTATTAATTTCCTTCTCTGTGAGCCTCGAGTGAGTTCACTAGTGTAACAGCGTATGATCTGTTGTTGTACGTCACACGCATCACACACATGACCAGCGTCGGCCAATTAAATAGTGAGCCTACGTGTGGTGTAGCTCTACGCTATCACACTAGTTTAACTAACTAGAGGCCCACAGAGAAGGAAATGAATAGTTGAATAAAGTCGTTATTTTTGTGTTTTTTACACACAAAAAGTATTCTCGTCGCTTGATAAATAAAGTCGTCTTTATTTAACGAAATCAAGTCGTTATTTTTGTTTGTTTTTTTGTGCTCAAAAAGTATTCTCGTCGCTTGATAAACTTAAGTTTGAGCCACTCGGACTATTTTAACGATGTCTTTAATAACTTTTCGGGGCCGGCAAGTTTCAATCCCTCAAGAAGCCTATAGACTAGTATGGAGGAGTGATCCAGCTCTCAGATTTCATCAAAAATATCTTAATTTGTGTTGCGAAGATGAACGAAGGTCTTACGGGGCTGGAACAACATGAGGGTGAGTAAATACTGACAGAATTTTCATTTTTGGGTGAACTAACCCTTTAATTCATTAAGCTCAATTCATATTGTATTATTTGCATGTCTTTTTCTTCAAGGATGTATAAAAGACAAGTCAGAAATGTTCCCACGGACTCCCTCACTTCTGATTTACCAGAAGAGAAAAGAAAGCAGCTCTGTGGTTTGCTGGGGAATGTTGACCTGACTCTTCTCTACAAAGCTTCTGTTCATGGATATACTGCTTCTGCCTTCCATCAGAGATGTGACCGTCAGGGTCCCACTTTACTTGTAGCCTATAACGGTTCAGGCTACATCTTTGGTGGATACACTAGTGTAGATTATACTCAAAGTGGACAGCAAATTACTGATCCAGACATATTCCTGTTCAGCTTTCAAGGAAAGATCCCTGTGTGCATTAAAGTTAACAGTGGATATAATGCACGTCTTGATGACACTGGAGGACCCAACTTTGGCCAACAGTTGTACTTTTGCTTCAACAACCAACCAGTTTTGTTAAATCAAGGAGGGAATTCATTTAGTGTTGATCCAGCAAAACTGTATGGGAACGACGCTCAATTGACTGAATGTGAGGTGTACAAAGTGGAACAGAGTAAGTCAATCATCAGAAAAAAAAGAGTTTAATTTGCACATGTAGTCATGTACTGTACAATAAGTTTCAGTCCTTTTAAATAACTTTGTTTTTATTTTTTTAACATTCTCCTCATTGCACCAGGCTTTCAAATCAGTGCTGAGGAGAAACCATGGAGGAACGTTCTGTGGACAGCTGAGTATGTTCCCGCTCAGGTTTTGAGATCTTTTGTTCACTAAAGCCCTAAGGGGTGAAGGGCCCTGATGTTTTCTTTTAAGTACATTTTTAATTCACATTTTCGGGCACTTTTGGGGCCCTTAACATGCTGAAACTTTGCACACACGTTGGAATCGTCGGGCATCAGGGTTACAGGTGGACAGGGGGGGGTTATGGGGGACTCTGCAGCGGACCCTTTTATATGGTTATATTTGAGGACCCCTTTTCCAGGGGGAAAACATTTTAGGATTTTTATCCATATAATGCACTTTACTGGTAACCAAACGGTTCAAGGTCCAAAAGACAGTTTCAGTGCAAACTGTTCAAAGGGCTTTAAACGATTTCAGACGATGAATAAGGGTCTTATCAAGCAAAACAATCGCTCTTAAAAAAAAAAAAAAAAAAAAAAGTTTACGTTTTACAAGCCCAAATGCTCGCTTTGCTCTGTTCTGTGTGACTCTCCTGTTTGAACTCGTTCATCAAAATGAACAAATCTTTTTCCAAATTTGTTCATTTTATTCGTTCGACTGAAGAAAGCAAGACATGGATATCTTGGATGACATGAGGGTGAGTAAATTATCAGCAAATGTTTTTGTTAAAAGTGAACTACTGCTTTAAGATACATTATATACTTCTGAGCTTAATTTTGGGCTGTGAATGATAACTTCGCACTCTTTTGGAAAGTTGCTGAGAACAGTGTTTTCAGAATGGGTTGCTTTTATAAGGTATTGCTTTTGGATATATATTAGACATCAAAATCTAATTTCTGTCACACTTTAGATTTACATTTTTGGTTTAAAATGTTGTTGAATCTTCTGGTTCAACTATTGGGAAACAGTTAATCCATTGATTTTACTCTTCCTCTGTGTGTGACAACAGACTGACAACATAGTTTTATATAGTTACTAAGATTAATAAAATAAGATTAATGCAAATATAAAAAAATTATGGACTTACAAATTTTTTTAAGTGACCTATAACATTCTATGACATGATATTCATGTAAATGTTATTGATCTCATGGAAGTGGCTGTTGTGGTTCATGGTCATAGCGGCGCTGGCTGCAGTAAATGTGGCATATTCAAATGATTATGATAATTCTATTACATTTACACGCTTTACGTGTATATTGCCTGCACAGTTGTACTAAAGCCACAGATGTGGCGGTGGCGTCGGGGTTTGAACCCATCATCACTGCATGCAGCTATATTTTTCTATTGTAATTTGATATGCACCTATAAAATGTGTTTATGCTGTAGACGAAGAGACGAGCTCATGGAATCGATCAGGAATTATAAACCCCTGATGAAGTCTGTGAGTCGGGTCAGAATCCTAATGATCGGTCCTGTAGGTGCTGGAAAATCCAGTTTCTTCAACTCCATCAACTCGATCTTCATGGGCCGTATAACCAGCAAAGCCATGTCAGGATCTGCCGGCACTAGTCTCACCACACAGGTACAGATTCAACAGGATTCAGTGTTTCCTACAGAAGTGTCTCTTCAGATCTTGATGTGTTTCTCTTCTGGGTTGGTAGTTTCGCACGTATCCAGTGAAAGACGGTCGTGAGGGAAAGCCGTTGCCATTTGTGTTGTGTGACACCATGGGACTCGAGGAACAATCAGGTGCAGGACTGGATATTGATGACATCAGCAGCATTCTTCAAGGTCACGTACCAGACCGCTATAAAGTAAGTACACTGTTCTCCAAAATGAATAAGGGTTGAAGTATGAATGATAAAACGTTTGTTTCATGCTCTATCCTCAGTTCAACCCCACAACAGCATTTCAACCGGATGAGCAAAAGTCTTCCAGATCTGCATCTCTGCAGGAGAAGATCCACTGTGTGGTGTATGTGATCGACGCCACTAAAATCTCCATCATGTCCAGCAAACTTGAGGAAAAACTCGCTGCCATACGCAAAAAAGTGAACTCACTGGGTAAGGCGACCATATTTATGCCAATCATGTGACTAATCCAAAGTAGGTTGTACATTGAGCTAACTGTGATGTCACACACCTCAATATTTTCAGGGATTGCTCAGATTGTCTTGTTGACAAAAGTAGATGAAGCATGTCCTCTAGTGGAGGAAGATCTTCAAAGCCTTTATGTCAGTTCCTACATCAAGACGAAGGTGAGACATGGTCACATGATCACATGAGCTGTTCCCACAGGACTCAGAGTGACTGACATGTTGTTTTGTCTGTGCAGGTGCAAGAGGTGAGCTCTCGGTTGGGTGTGCCGGTGTCTTGTGTGTTACCGGTGAAGAACTACAGTCAGGAGCTGGAGCTGGAGCTCAACTGTGACGTCCTGCTTCTCACGGCGCTACAGCAGATGTTCAACTTTGCAGACGACTATCTGGATGATGTTGGTCACACAGAGAGCAACCCCATATAACGGGCTGCTGTTATTTAATTTCCTCAACTATTCTGAGGCCAGATTTGTGACTAAAATGTAGAATTTGTCTGCAACAAATATAACCACAATTACAGATTATTTGAGTTAATGTAAAACACAAAGAGTTCTGTTGTTACAACCTACAATTCTGTGAGTGTTCTGTATTCCTATCACATAACAGTTGTGAATTTTGTGTTTTGGGATAGCACACAAAAACGCTGGATGGTGCCTTCACACATATTTCACAAAATATGACGCGTTTACAGAAAGCGAATGATCCACTGCTGTATTCTATGTTTTAAATTTGTAAATGTTGTTACTGAAACATTTTCAGCATTGTGATTTCTCTGTTTATTATCAAAGACTTTTCCGATTAACTAAAATGAATTGTTTCTGAAAATGTAATGAAAATATCTTGTGAATTTGTTCATGATAGGGTGGACATATAGTGGTTTGCTCATACATTGTCAGCTTACAGTTAACTTATAAAAAGTGCTGGAACTTGACCAAAATGCATTTCTAACAGGCTCTCTTTTACACAACACACATGAAGTTAAATGTAAAATCCCAGCTTTTTATCATGTAAACTGAAGTGTCAAAGGCACTTTATGGTGATGGTGATGTAGTGCGTTTAAAAGTGAATATGTCTATGAAAGATTGTACCAAACTTTACTGTGAAAAACACAATGCTGAAAAAACATTTTCAGTAACAACATTTGGATTTAAAATAAGAGATAATGAATAAAAGTTATGTTTGTGGAATACCACGGATTGTACGCTTCATCATAAGAAGTCTATTTCTTTATGTTTACATACAATTGTGTTACAAAAATAATAAACAATTGTATTAAACTAATAACGTCTACCTATAAAATAAAGGCAAGAGTCTAAAATATAACTTAAAGCTAACGTTACACTGTGTAACTCTTTTAGTTTATTCTTAGCTAAAAACACTTAGTTCTTTCAAAAATATATGTGCTCATTAATGTATATTTACTTCGTTCAAGTAATAAAGTATTCTCGTGAGTGTATAATATGCAATACGGGTAAGGGGTTCTAATGTCGGTCGCCAATCTAATGCCCCTCCATCTTGAAAGTACATTAGCCAAAGAGGGACATGCCAGTTAATTGAAGCTTTGCCTTTCGCGTTTACCTTTGAGTTAACACTCATGGACGAGGTCGAACTGGAAGCCATGTTAATCTTGGACTACATTGGCCACCGTAGGAGTTAAAACGAAATCGCAATGGGCTATATGCACGCATAAGTTCCGCATTTGACGTAAGGATGCTCGTCCATTTCCGGTTGTGTAGATTAAAGCGGAGGAAAACCGGAGAAAACGGGATTATGGCAGAGTCTTCAATATTTACTGTCCTCCCGTCTTTGAAACGAAACGTACATACGTTTAGATGTAATTTTATATATAGTTATGTTTATTTAATATAATTTTAAAAAGAAGCATAAACACAACGAGGGGTGTCTGTTTTATCTGTTTTTGTGACTAACGTTTCATTAGTATAACCATGGAGTATAAAATTCAATATAAATTCTCGGTATTGCATTGGACTCTATGATCGGCGGAAGTTATCGAGCATCCTTAATCCTTCACCGGAAATAACGCCGTGCATAGAGCCCATTGAGAGGAACAGAAACTAATATTCGCTGGATGGTCATATATCTTTTCGCCACTAGATGGGGGTAAAAATCACACAGTGTATAAAAAATAATAAGCAGAAAGGTAAGCGAAGTTGACATATTGCTAGAAAAGATATACAGACAAAAGCTGAATTAGCATTACTGTTTATTGAAATAACGAAAGGTGTGAATCAAATGAAACATGGACCAAGAACCATATGTTTACTGTCAGATAGGCTAGTTACTAGACAGACGACATCAGCAGGCTGGAACAGACGTTTTCCGTCCTGTAGATTACTATATAAAAAACTCCTGTAACCATCTGTAGAAACCCACAGGACAGCATTATCAGTTCATATTAAACTGACACCTCTTTCTTAATTTGTAGTATTAGTTTGGCATTTTTAAACCACAATTTCAAAAATGACAAAATAGAAGACAAGACCTTTTTTTTATATCAGTGTTAATACGGTGACTTGTTAGCGTGAATAAGAGGCAACACGCTTGGTAAAACACAACACGTATAGGAAAACTATTAATATGGACATCCTGACAAATAGCAGATGAAATTGATTGCAGGTGTTCACTTTGACTCCATATGGCTTTTAAGATGCTCGGACATGACAAGTTTGTGCTTTCTGCCTGGCATTTGTCACTGAATCGCTCATACTTGTTAAATAACATCAAATAAACAATATGTGCAGCGTGGCCATCGCAAACGTGAAAGCTTCGCGTCGTCTGACGAATTACGTGCTCACTGCGAATTCGTCTACGAACAGTCTACAGCAATGGAGAACTACGAGAGTGGACGGAAAGGGAATGCTTGTTTCCATACGTGGTCTATATTTTCTGTGCTTTTCGGTATTTGACATTTATAAAGAGGACATTCATATTCAAAATCGTAAAAAATAATGGAACACTTTCCTTTCAGAACTGTACAAGATTAAAATAAAAATCAACATATAGTTATACATATTTATATGACAAAACTGTTACATTTATCATTTCTATATAGAAATTTTTTTTTTACTTTTAATGGTAAGCAGAATGCAGTATTCCCTCTGAGTAAAGCAACTGATGGTCTAAAGGTCATAGTTTATGTACTTGCATGCTAGAACTGGTAGTTTCAATCCACAGAAGTGGATAACGGGTTGAACATGGGTAAAAGGAATAATTGTTACTCTGGTACTTGCTAATATCCACTAGGTGGCATCACAAGCAAAGAAAATGGTAACAGTAGTAAGTGCATCTGGATGGAGGGTTGTTCAAGTCCTTCATTAGTCCATGTGAGGGAATACTGCATTGCCATGTTGTGTTGCTAGTAGTGTTCATTAGACAGCTTGTTTTCTACTCCGATTGGCCAAGCGGAAGGGTCACGCTCCTCTAACCTTTGGCGAGTCCTACTGGCCCTCTTTGGGTGAGGAGGGTGACTGGTTACCGGAGGAAGTCTTGAGGTTGCCCAGTGTTTTACTGAACCAGGAGTTTTTGGCAGCTTGAACCTCAGTCATCAAAACGCCCCTCTGATGCTCCAGCTCCTGGTACATGACATTAACAAATCATATTTAAGTTACTGTAAACTGACATGGCTGTAAACTGTAATTTTTAATATTTACCAAGTAATATTTACAACACGTGTTAACTGAGTTTCTTTGGTAAGATACGACAGCAGATTTTTAGTGCCAGAAAAAACTTTAAGTAGGCATGCATAAAGTCAAAGTTTTGAGAATAAAGTCTTAAAAGTACAAGAGTACATGTGTAATCGTTTGAAAATTAAGTCAAAAAGACAAAAATAAAGTCAAAATTATTAGATTAAAGCAAAAGTTTGTGAGCAAAGTCACATAAAATTCTGAGATTTAAGTAAAAATGACAAGAATAAAGTAAACATAATGAGAATTGTCAAAATTATGAAAGTAACGCAAAGCTTACATGGAAGTCGTAACAATATGAAATTTAAGTCAAAATTATGTGAAACATGAGATTTAGGTCAAAATTACATGAACAAAGTTGTAACATTATGAGATTTAAGTCAAAATTATGTAAACAGAGTCGTAACATAATGAGATTTAAGTCAGAATTATGTGAATAAAGTCTTAACATAATGAAATTTAAGTCAAAATTATGTGAAACATGAGATTTAGGTCAAACTTACATGAACAAAATTGTAAAATTATGAGATTTAAGTCAAAATTATGTGAATAGACTCATAAAATTATGAGATTTAAGTCAGAATTATGTGAATAAAGTCTGAACAATGAAATTTAAGCCAAAATTATGTGAAACATGAGATTTAGGTCAAAATTACATGAAAAAAGTTGTAACATTATGAGATTTAAGTCAAAATTATGTGAACAGAGTCGTAACATAATGAGATTTAAGTCAGAATTATGTAAATAAAGTCTTAACATAATGAAATTTAAGTCAAAATTCTGTGAAACATGACATTTAGGTCAAAATTACAAAATTACATGAACAAAGTTGTAACATTATGAGATTTAAGTCAAAGTCATGTGAATAAACTCGTAACTGAGATTTAAGTCAAAATTGCGTGAACAAAATTCACAGGTAAAAAAATAAAAATAATAATAATTTAAAAAAATTCACAGGTTATTCAAAATTCAGAAAATAAGTTGTAAAATTCGATAAAAGATTTAAGAAAAATGACAAGAATAAAGTAAACAACGAGAATAGTCAAAATTATGAAAGTAACGCAAAATTACTTGGAAGTCGTAACAATATGACATTTAAGTCAGAAATATGTAAAACGAGATTTAGGTCAAAATTACATGAACAAAGTTGTAACATTATGAGATTTAAGTCAAAATTACGTGAATAAAATATTAACATTATGAGATTTAAATCAAAATTGCGTGAACAAAGTTCACAGGTAAAAATAAATAAAAATAATTTAAAATAAATTCACAGGTTAGTCAAAATTTAGAAAATAAATTGTAAAATTCGATAAAAGTCAAAATTATGTGAATCAAGACACAACACTGAAATTGTAGTAATACTTTTAAAATTTTGAGCATAAAGTCAGAACTACAAAGTTGGAATTTGAGAAGTCATAAGAAAATCAATACTAAAGTGACATAGTGAAAACACAACTATTCTCAAAATGTTACAAATAGTAAATGTTAAGACTTTACGACTGTTAACCTGGCACTAAAATGTATTGAGATACAACAATATCTATAAAACACTGATTTCAAATGTGTTAATTGTAAACTACTAAGTCCGTGGTTTAGAACAAATATCTCCCTTTAAACAGATAAAAGTCAACGTGACGACTGACCTGGATCTTGCACTTGGCCTCCACCAGCTGGAGTTTGGTTTGCGCCAGCTCTAGCTCGAGCTCTCTCAGCTGGGCCTTGAGCGAGTCCTTCTCCTCATCCACGTCCGTGTCCCGGTTGTCCTGACTTACCGCAGGGATCTGCAGGGGTCCGTCTTTGCTGAACACTTCCCTACAGCGCTCACACGCCATCACTTTAGCCTGGAGGAACGAGAGATATGATCGCCACAGACTCAACAGACCACATTAGAGCACTCAAAGACTAGTTACTCACCTTAACTATATCCAGTTCTTCTTTTGTGGACGCCTGCTGTTTCTCCAGCCTCGTACTCAACTGGGAACATATCTAACATCACAAAAACATCTTATTATACGCCATCCATCACAAATAATTCCTAAAAGAGATGTAAGGTCCTGAAGATGTTATTTTGATATCATTTCTAGCTTGAATTCGTTTTTGGTTATATTTTCCAATTTCGATTCAGTTGAAGTTTTAGCCATTTTTGTCGTTTTTATCATTTTTATCTATTTCTATAATGTTTTTATTTCAGTTCTAGTGTTTGGGTATTTTAGTACATCAAGTTAAATAAAAAAAAAATGTTTCTTGGCTTAATAACATAAGTTTATATTTTAGCATTTTATTTCAGTCATGTTGTTTTAATGTTATTCAGACTTATGTTATATTTTTTATTTTACTAGTTTGAATTTTTTTTTTTAAATATATATTCCGTTTTCATTCAATATTTAAGTTTTTGTAATTTTTGGGTGAGGACCCACCCCATCTGAGGGTTGCCCCCCTAAAAATATCATTAAAACCATACTGTGTGTTGTAAATAATATAATGATATATACTTAAATCGTTTGTATTGTTTTACTGCGTACACAATTATTTTAAGTTCAGAAAATAGGTGGAGGACACAAGATAATTGAATTATTATAAACTATACCTTTGTGTAAGCTACAATTGAAATTTTGGCTGTATTATTTGTGTTCACTTTAAAAATTTGCTCGATAATTTTGTTGTTTATTGTCCCCCCAACAGTTAGATGAAATTGATTACTTATTTTAGAAATGGAAATTAATGTTCCCTTAGCAACTAACTGAAATAATAGTTTACATTTTTTAAACATTTTATTTATTTTAGTATATTTTTATTAATAATTTTAAAATATTTTGATCCCATTTTATTATTTTAATTAAATTTTTAGTTATTTTGTTTTATTTTGTTTGTCATTTTTATTTCAAATTTAGTTTCAGTTATAACTAAATGAAAATCTTATTTTTTCTTTCTCAGTTAACATTTATTTTATTTCAAGCAACAAATGTTTTTTTTAATGGTTCTTCTAGTTTCAGTTAATTATAATAACCCTGATTCAGTAGCCATTTATCTTAAAGTGTGAGGTGAATTTAGAGGATTGTGGGATTTCTAGATATGTATGGGACACTCAAGCATACCTGTTTATACTCTGCTATGATAGCTGTGGTCTTCTTGATCTCAAACTCTGCTTTCTCCAGCTCTCTCCTGAACACTTCCTTCAGCTGAAAAGCAAAAACATTCTCGTTCATGTCTGTAGCAGTTAAGTTTAATACTCCACAGAGTCCTCGATCCTCGTACCTGTGCCGTCTCCTCCTCTTGTCTTCTCTTCTCCTCCTCGGTCTCTACCAGACGTTGTTTAGTGTTGAGCAGTTCCTTGTTCAAAACATCAGCTTTGTCCTCGGCCTGAGAATGCAGATCTTTTAAACACACAAGATCTAAACGAAAGCCAATGTATAGTGTGTTAACTAGTGTAGAAGTACCTGGTCCAGGTCATTCCTCAGTGCTATCTTGCTGGTCACCAGTTCATGGGCCAGATCATCGTTCTCCTGCTCCAGACGCATGCTGGCCTCCTGCAGTCGCCGGTTTTCTCTCTGCAGGGACACATACGCGGTTCATTTATTACTTTATGGAGGAGAACTCGGGCAGGTTAACAGACGGAGACTGAAAAGACTGCGAGGCCATCTTTGCACAAGCTACAGACTCAAATTTCCCAAGCACTCACATGTAAGCATTACAAAAGTACATGATTGTGTAAACTGCACCGTTGTGCAATACATGAATGCAACAAAATAAAAGGACATATACTAATTTTGTCACTAAAATACTCCAATGACTGTTTCAATATTTTGACCGTTTCTTATTTTTTGTCAGCAGAGCATATTTTTTTATTATATATATTTTTTTAATAAAATGTTATTTTTTTTCCACTGTTTTTATACTGCTTTATTTCCTATTATTATCTTATATATAGTAAACAAATATACAGTAGTAAAATATTATAATATCATTCAAAATTAAAGATGGGTAATAAATTAAGATATTTAAAAAGTCTTCTAAAATAATAAAATATTGTAATTACAGTAAATATATATTTATATATATTTAATTCAGTAAAAAAGTAACAATAAACAGTAAAAGTATATAAAATATTATTATTAAAAAAGGTTAAATTAATAATAGCAAAAAAAATAATAGCTCAAATATATAAATTACTAAAAGACTATATAATAATAGTAAAAAAAATCAAGATGGTAATAAATCAAGTAATTAATAGTCAAATAAATAAATAAATAATAGTAAAAAAGTGCATAAAATAGAAGAAGATAATAATTATAAAGCATTATAGACAGGCAAATAATATAATAATGGCAAATAAAGATACAATAGTAAAAAAATTGAAATTGTAATAAGTTGAGATAACTGCAAATAATAATTAAAAAAAATGTGGTATAATAATAATAATAATAATAGTACAAAGATGGTAAACAAGTAATTAATTAAGATAATAATAGCATGATTACAAAAATTATAATTAAACTATATAGGGCTGTCAAACGATTAATCGCGATTAATGCTTGTATATTTAAGAAAAAAAAAATCATTTATATATAAATATTTATATATAATATAAATTATATAAATCTATATACAGTATATACATGAAAATATTTCTTAAATATATACAAGCATGTGTGTGTATTTATATATATATAAAATAATTACACAGTGCACCCACATATATTGTGTAAACACAAACTCTTATTTTTGATGCGATTAATTGCGATTAATCGTTTGACAGCCCTAAATTAAACATCTAAAACGGAAAATGAAACGGCTCACATAGACCCGGCAATAGTAATTTAGTCAGAAATCTAATGCATTCATGCATGTTTGTATATTAAATATTCCAAAAAAAATTTAATTTGAAGTATATTCCACATAACTCATAACTTAGTAGACTATCCCTCCCAAATAAAAGCAGGAAACACACAAAAAGCTGCACATTGACAAAAAAACTAGGAGCCATATGTAAAGAGACTTGGACAACAAGCTGATCTAGGAACAGTTTTTCACATCCAGTCTTGAGAAATCGCACTAAATGACCACAGTGTGACTTCTGCATTGCCTGATTAGAGAGCTGGCGTTGTCACAGGGAGTCTCCCACTGCCTCACATGACACACATTTCCTTATCAGGAAGGGGAAAGCTGTCATCTGACTTCCATTTACAAACACACACATTGCTGGTTAGCTTGTGCACAGCAGTTAATGTAACATGTAAGGCTTGAGGTCATCATTTCAAATGGATCAGAGAAACAAACACACATGCAGGCAGACGTTAGTAGCCAATGAGCGCTGGTGGGCTGAAGGCTTACCTGCACCGTCGACCCCAACACAGTGAATACAACACCCACTAGAACAACCGCAGAGGCCTTCCCCATCCAGCACCGCTCCACACATACAACACCAGCTGTCCATGCTCCACCCCCCGCCACAGATCATTGGTTAAATGGGTGAGTGAGGGAATCTCATTGGTTAGATGGGTGAGTGAGGGAGAGGGTAAATAGGAAGTGATAGCAAGGAAACCACTGAGTAATGGAGCTTCCTTTAATAGCATGCTTGGCTTTTTAACACTGCACGTTGCTTTTGAAAGCACACATTCAAACAAATATTAAAAAAAGTTATACATATAGCTTTGGGTTACACATTTTGTTTGAAAAATATAAGCTTTAAAAAGTAATACATTCAAATCACTTTAAATAAAAAAGCATGTTTTTTTGCCTTTTAAACATTTCAGCTCCTGTAAACATGAGACTTAAATGTGCCAACAAAAACACAAAAGCTACGTGACAGCTTTTTTTTTTTTTTTTTTAAATGTATGATACAAAAAATAAACAAGGCACTTAAATAAAAAAAATATGTCACTTTTTCCTTCATTTAAATGCTCAAAAAATAAATTAAAATATTTGGTGTATAAAATCTAGAGTCTACAATGCGAATGTTTGGCGAGTGTTTAGCTCTTTCCCTGCGACGTACAGCGTCTGTGGTTTCCAGTGCAGCCCGCTACACAGTCCTGAACTGAGACAGAGTGAGACGAAGATGAAGATGAAGATGAACGTAGGAGGTGAGGATGAGGACTGGAGGAGGGGAGGCTAAATCAGGTTCCTGCTTACCTGATATCTGTCTATTGGGTCTTCCTGCTGAAGCTGGCTCTCTTTCAGAGACTGATACTCCTTCTCAAACTTCTTCAGCTTCTTTGTCGGCACCTAAGAAGACAGGAAATTAGAGATTAGGTTTGTAAAACGTACAACATCTCGCAAAAAACATCCATAAATACGCTGTTTAATACCGTCAAAGCTTCCTCCATCAAAGAATGTATAAAAAAGAATGACTTTAACTTTCTAAAGTGGTACAGTGGTGTAGTTGTGTGTCTCTCAGATTTCATGAAAAAGATCTTAATTTGTGTTCCAAAGATGAACGAAAGTCTTACAAGTTTGGAACGACATGAGGATGAATAATTAATGACAGAAGTTTCATTTTTGGGTGAACAATGCCTTTAATATATTATATCAATTACATTGAATTTCATTTTAATTAACTATATTACAGGACTGTTGAATGCTTGGTTCTGATTGGTTGAACGTTTAAGGCGTGCACTTATTTTCAGGGAAAGACACGGCTAAATTTGCAGGCCGGTCTTGCGGCCGCATTAAACATTCTTTTTTAACATTTCAAGAAATGTTATAATGAAACTTAAATATAAATAATATGTAAAAATGTACAAAATATATAAAGACTGTTCACTACTATAAAGAAGGTAAAATTCCAAGTAAAAATCATTATAGATATATTATTATTATTGCCAGGGTAGGACATTACTTAAAATATCAAGAGTACAAAATAAAAGAGAAGGAAGGTCAAACTTACAAAAAGTATTTATATATATTAGAACCAGACCGATATATCGGTAGACCGATATTAGGCATTTTCCAAACTATCGGTATCGGCAGTTATAATAGCCGATAAATTAATATTTCAAAAATAAAATAAAAACGGATGAAACACGCTTGAACCATGTCATGAGTGTTGGAGTCGTATAGTTTGTCCACCAGAGGGCACTCTACACCGTCCCTGTTGGCAACACTCATGTGCATTATCATATTATTTTAGTTAGTTAAAACTCATAAATAACTAACTAATGTTAGGGAAATCTGTTAATGTTTTTTGTTGCGCGTTTCTGAAATTAAAAAATAAATAAAACAATATCGGCTGATATATCGGAATATCGGATTTTAAAACCAACAAATATTTGTTTCGTTAATTAATTGGATTAAATGTGTCAAAAGTGACAGTAAAGGCATTTATGATGTTACAAAAAATATTTCTTTTTCAAATAAATGATTCCCTTTTGTTCTTTCTAATCAAAGAATTCTAAGCAGCAAAAACACTGATAATAGGAACCATTAATTAATAGATCAGAATTATTAATAATTGAGCACCAAATCCGCATATTAGAATGATTTTTGAAGGATCATGCGACACATATGTCAGGAGTAATGTCTAATATAGAATTTTTCCACATACAGTATTTGGTAAGACACTAATCGACAAACAGCATGAGCTTCAAATGCCCTTTCTACACTTCCTTTAAAAAGCAAAGGCATCTCAGGAGCCTTTAAAAGCGCAGCGCTCCTGTCTGTTGCTATGGTAGCTTAGCCGGAGTTAGCATGGAGTCTCTGAGGGTGGAGCGCGCTCAGTGAAGCCAGTCCTGAGGGGATCTCTTCATCCGGGTTTACTGCAGGGGACTTTGTTTATTACAGTCTTCATTCAGCAAGTCTGGGATCAGTTTTCATAAAGCCTGTCATAATTGGCTACTTCATTTGAGTACTTCATTTCTGCTCGCACACAAAGCAGAAATGTGTACTGCCACACCAACATCACTTTGAGGGCAAACGAACAGAAATTTGCTGGATCATATCATTTTGAATCTCCATGTTTCTGCTTTATTCACTTCCAAAAAACACAAAAGGAGCCTTCTTTTTCTCTTATCTCTATCTGCATCACTTCTTCTGAACAGCAGCTCATTGTTGACCGTCATCCGTGATACCATACAGTGTGTTTGACCTCTGACATCAGGATGAGGGTCGCCGGAGCAAGAAACTGTTGCACCACTTGTGTTATCAACGAAGCCACAGGCTTTTTTTGTTGTTGGGGAAAGCAGTTGTAACGATGACAAGTCAAAAGCTTGCGCTTGAGTAAACTGACTTCTCCTTTTGGGAAAAAAAAGGGTTACAAACAGCCACCTTTGCCTTTCTACTCCAGCACAAAGTGTCCGTTGTACTGTTCGGAGGAATGTGAACATGATACAAACTCTTCAGAACAGAGTCAACTAGGAGGATAAGCAAACAATTGATTCATAATATCAGGACAGAAAAGGAAAAGAGACAGAAAAAGAGAAAGGAGGGGTTTTTAGGGTGGATGCTCTAGGGAATTGGGTTATTGCAAGGCCATTACTAGGGCATTCTGGGTGGTTGCTTGGATGTGTTTTCTAATATAGGGAGCTTTGCTAGTCTAAAGAGCCCAATGATATTATGGTGTCTAGATATCTCATAAACTCGTTTTCTCTCGAAACACACAAGGTATGTCCCAACGTTTAATACTTCTGGTTAGGCTTAGTGACGCTTGCCTCAGAGACGGAGAGGAGTAAAAAGGAACGAGAAGAAGCCTATTAATCTGACATTCAACGGTGTAGATAAGAGACCAGGCATCACTAGATGAAGAGATGTTACAAGAACACGCAGTCCGGATGTGCTATGTACAGCCACAGACCACAGAATGACATGTTAAAATGGCACAACCAACATGGAAGTCAAGTTTCAGCACAAACGTTAACACTCAAAGCCTTATACATATGGAAAGTTCGTCAGGGAGGTTTCGCCTCAAGTGGTCGTGTAAATGACGAGTTTATACATCCAAGACACCTACACAGGTACAGTATGAATGAGTAGCTGATCTCCATTTTCCATTCAAGTTGACATTAACAGCACATGTTCCAAAAGGTTCTATACACTCTTAAAAAAAGGGTTCCTTTGGGCTCTATATAGAATCCTGGGGTTCCATACTTGGCCAATAGAACCTCTATATAGAACCATTTTGGAGTTCCATATATGAAGCGGGGGATGGAACCATTTCTGGTTCTAAATAGAACCATTTCTTCTAAGAGTGTAGTGTAAAACAGTTGCTGTGGCAGTTTTTAGTACAAGTTCTTGTTGTTACAAACAAAGCAAGAACTGCAAAGCTTAATTTTGGTGTACTGGAATTTGTTAAACCAGTGCATTCGCCCGGACAGTTTTTGAATATTCAGGTCACTAGGCTCATCGGAGTATTCAAAACATCTACTTGAGAGCAAAAAAAAAGTCACAACATGCAAAATTGCATTAGGTCGACAGACATTCGCTTGCTCCCGAACACAGCCATGTTCTTCTTATTACCAACACACACACAGTATTTTCAACTCCAAGTTGGCATTCCTTGGAATAATAAGATAATGGGGGAAATTGTACAGCCTTGTTATTTCATTACAGGATATTTCTCAGAGTGGAAAGCCTGAGACAAGAAAAAGGCTTATACAACAAAAGAAGATGGCATTCTTGCTGCCAATTTATCAACATTTTTTAAAGAAAAGAAAAGAAAAACAGTAAAAAGCCATTTGAGTGAGACTTACCACCGGTTTAGGTTTGGAGTTGGCCACCAGACTGGCAAAGAAATCCTCTTCGTTAATCTGATTAATAACGTGAGCGTCGTAAGCCACCGATATCGACACTTCCTGCATCATTTTGGCAAAGTTTCTGCGAGGAGCACTGAGCGAGACAGGTGAGCGTCGAGAAACCAAGGAGGGAGGGAGGAAGGAAGGAGGAGGAGAGAGTTGACAAGTCTGCCGAGACCGGGACCAGTTGAAAAGTTTTTTTCCCCCCTTGAGGCGGGAAATAAATGCAAGGGGGAGGAACACACGCTCTCAAAAACACACCTGGTTTTGTCTCCCAAGGATCGTGTATTTCGCTCAGTTCCTTCTGTGCTCGTCCGCAGACTCTAAATTGAAAAGTTACCGCCACGGTCTCATGGGTAGCGGTGGTTACCACTGGAAATATGAAGAGCGGGGCAAGCGGAAAAGGTTGAGAGGAAGGGGGAATTTGGGTTTGTCAGACAAACCACAACGGGGTCTTCTAACTCCCCTGGTAGTTCTCGCTTTATCTTCTCATCTAACTGTCTGGGTCTCGTTTATTGTCCCAAGCCGCTCTCTTCATGGTTTAATAAGTATCCAAACGCAAACATCTACAAGCCAAAGACTCAAGATGGCATGTACCGGAGTCTCCTTTCCATTAAGTCCCCTTTCAATATCAAGAGGAAGTAAAATTTGGAATTTGCCTCGTAATCCGCGGTGGGGGGAGTTCACACGGCTTGTGCTTTCGACGGGAGCAGGTGCCTTTGAATTCCATCACTCTGTAAGCGTATTACCCGGCGAGCGACTTGATCCTCTTTAAGATCACACCACTTCAAACAGAAAGGAGCGCTTTGCATTTCCTCTTCTTACACATGTGATTGGAAGAAGTAAACTGCGCACAGCCTCGTGGTTTATGTGTGTGGTGTCTCTTGTCCAGGTCTGATATGGAGATAACAGGCTTCACAAGGCTTCCTGTCCTTGCCACATAATCTCCTCCCTCCTAGCCGCATCATAAAAAAAACATCCAAACGACATCCCAGTGGCAGAATCTTCCAGAAACCAACAAGATCAGAGTAAAAAGGGAAACGGTGAGTATAAAAATAACACTTTTCAGCAGTGGTTTATTCGCGCTGATTTTGGATGAAACACCTCATTGATCTGCTCTCCTGCTTGCCTTTCACTTTTGTTTGCAGAAGATAAAGAGGAAAGTGTGACTAAGTACACATTTGCACACACACGGGCGCCAATGAGGCGTGGCCAGCGCAGACGATGCAAACTCATGTATGTGGGCAAAACGCCACTTGTCATGATGACGAGAAAATCCAGTTGCAAAATAAGAGGGATCAAACGGCTTGTGCTTATGGTCTTCTCTTAGAAGGAACAAAAACAACAGACTTAAATTGCAAACAGCATGCCTGGTGTGAATGTTGCAGGTGTAAACCCATCCTTCTCTTTAGGGAGTGGACGAGACCTGGCTCAAGGGAGCACGTAGGTGGGTGTGGACTTTAGGGAGTTGAAAGTGCCATTCAAGGGAAAACAAAGAATTGTAATCCTAAAGACTCTCTGGTCTCTCGTCGCTGAATCATTTGTAAGCTGATGAAAGCGCCTGTTACATCACCTCACTCAGATGCTGGTTTCCCACAGAGTGAATCTGACTCTCTGGTTTCTAATTTCTCTCTCGCTGTGTCCAAAATGCTGCCGAATACATGGTTCTCCGTCCAAACTCAGAGAATAGTCAATATAGCACAGGACATGAGATACTGATTTACTTTATATATGTATATAAGTAAATCAGTATCTTATGTCCAGTATATATATATATATATATATATAGAAAGAGAGAGAGAGTAAATCAGTATCTCATGTCCTGTACATACACACACACACACACACATATATATATATATATATATATATATATATATATGTATATATACATATAAAAAGTAAATCAGTATCTCATGTCATGTATATATACATATATAAAGTAAATCAGTATCTCATGTCCTATCCATGAAAAAAAAAAAAAATATATATATATATATATATATATATATATATGAAATCAATAAAAAAATATTTTTATTTATATTTATAATATATATATATATATATGTAAATAAATATAAATAAAATCAATCATATGTAACAGTTATATTTTACATAAAAGTAATTTTACTTTAGTAAATTGTATGTAATTTTATGTTTTACATAGGACCAGGAAGATTCAAATTTTTGCATTGTGATTATTATGATTCTAATATGTTTAACTGTTTAAGTTAAGTTAAAATCGGCAAAAAATAAAAGCACTACTTATTATATCACAGCCTACAGCCGCTGAGAGGCTAAGCAGCAGGAGGAAACCCACGACGTGTTCCCATGGATGTTTATTGACATAGTGATATGATATGCAGATAAAATATACTTTACGATCAGAAACAGAAAGTGGGCGTTCCTAACTACTCACCCCCTCTACACGGCCCATCTAAAAACAGTAAACACTACCAGGTAATTACCCGGAAATGTATACTCAAAATACAAAACATTCAAGACAAACATTTTCTGCGAATACATTACAATAACATTACAATATAATTTATTATGTTTTATTTAAATTTAATTAGACATTTAAATAATTATATTTATAAAAAATATAGATCTATAGAGAACATTAAAAGAAAGCCTGCTTTATTTATTATTTACATGAAAATGAAGCACATTTCATATATATGTGTGTGTGTGTGTGTGTTTTCCATTTTATTAGTTCCGTTTTACACATATTTTTTATTAAAAACAGGTTTCATCTGTTTTAGTATGCACAGACAGGAGACATTTTAATCTGCACATAGTAGCCGCATCCAAGAAAATATCCCAGAAAATATAATAATTAGCAACATTGTTTGGACAAAACATTCTCAGTGATGTCTGAACTAATTGCGGTATTCAAACAGACATCCCAAGTTAAACACTGCATTATACAATTACTGCATTACTGAAGCACAGCAGTGAGTGACTGGAGGCACAGGAAATCCTGCTGTTAGTGCATTTACAGACAGGAGAGAGAGAGAGAAATACAAGGGAGCGGATGAACTCAGTATCATCTCGATCTCTACTCCTCCTTCCTTCCTGAACACGCACACTCAACAACACACCCTGCCCCAAATAAAATGTAATCTATGGAAGAGACACTAATACCAGAAGAAAGTGCGTCTAGAGTGTATAGAAGTTGTGTGTAATGGTTTTGAGGCAGAGAATTGTGTTATTTATCCTTGAGTCCTCAATAGAGCCTTGAACGTAGACAAGGTCTCTGCATTCTCTGAATAACTGCATGCTAGCTCTGTGATGTAGCGCTTCAAATTTCTCAAACAATGCAAAAGCAACCCGGAATTGCATAATTAACTCCTTCAATACAAGTCTATAAGTTTTCACCCATTTCATCATATGTAAATCTGACCGCTTCGACAACTAACAGCACACCTCTTCACTATAAACAACACAATTTGGTATGGTCAAATGAAATAAATGCACAGTTTCTGATGGTGAGTGTTTTGAAAGATGTTTCGAGTTGTTTTTTACCTTGATATTGCAGGCCTGCTCCATAAGGCGCCGGGCGTTCTCTGCCGCCCTGTAGCGTTTCGGGAGCTGGACCCGGAAAAATTTCAGCGCTCCCTCAAAGTCGGCCTGCAGCAGATCTTCCTTTGAGGTCTGCGTTTAGACAGAAAAACAGAACTGGTTTAGGGTCATTTCAGGAAATCAACCTGATAAGCAGCCTGAAAAGGAACTTAGTCTGCTGATTATTTTCCGTATAGTGCTTGCATTGCCCTTTTACTGTGAACTGGACAAACACACAACATTGAGGAAATTCAAAAGACGAGTGTTTGTAACATATTTGCTACCTCTGATATTTCAGCCTATTTGCAGCTATTAAACATGTCCAACGATCCGATGACAAAAAGAGTAAGGAGACTTGCACAGATACAACATCATGACTAGGGAAGTACCAGTATTAAAAGCATGGCCAATAGTGATAAGCCAATATCATTTTTATTTTATGGCCGACAAGTGATACGTGGCCAAACCATAAATCTACACTTTGCTAACAAAAAAATAAAACGTTTGCATGCTGCAAGTGAATGTATCGCATTAAAGCATTATGAAAAAATAAATATTAAAGAATACAAATTAAAAAAAAAAACTTTTAAAAAAATCATAAAATTTACATTATTTTTTGTATTACTATTTTTTTATTTTTTTATTTTTTTTTCGATTTTATTTTTCAATCATTGTTATTAATGGTGGATGATATTAATAATTATTCATCCTGTTGTTTCTGCTGATATTATCATTCATTGAGTTGTATACATCTAAATGTATTTTGTTTTCTTTCGCTTTTTTGTAAAATTTAAAATCCTAATAAAAATACTTAAAAAAAAACAACATAAAATTTAATGTTGCAAGTGACTTCAAGCAATTAAATTAATTAAAATAAAATAAAAATGTTGCATAACTGCATCAGCATTATTAATACAATAATAAATAATTAAATAAAAACATATAAGAGTATAATAGTGTGCTGCAAGTGAACGTCACACATCAAAGCATTAAATACTAAAATGCATAAATTTAATAATTCATTAAAACGCTGTTTGTATACAGCAAGTAAACTTAAGGCAATGCATTATTAATAAAATATGTTGCTGATATAATTACATCAAAAAAGACATTGTG